>NW_017616745.1:1294093-1639093 GCF_001879475.1 Ipomoea nil
GAAAGTAGTACCTCAAGCTCAAGCTCAGAAGACGAAAGCAGTGATGAGGAGAAAGGACTACTATGCCTCTACAGCCAAGAATCAGAGGAACTATGCCTCATGGCAGATGAAGAAGAGGTAAACTCTCACTCTTCTTCTTGCTATTCAGCCGAATCAAGTTTCTTTAGTGAGTCAAACCTCCAGTGAATCTGTCACTGAAATGATGAGGAGGTTTAAGTTGATAAATAGCACTTACTCCAAGCTAAAAGAGGAGAACTCTCGGCTCATGACTAGCCATAATGAATTAGAGCAAGTTCGCATTGAGAACAAAATGCTGGTCATTGCTAAGGAGCAGCTCGAGAAAATGTTCTCGCTCTTAAGGAGCAGTGCACAGCAAAAGAAAGAGAGAGCAAGAATTGCTTGAAGTGTTGGACAAGTTTAACAATTCATCCAACTTAATGGACAGAATGTTAAACGAATCCAGACTGCCCGGAGAGAAAACCGGAATTGGTTTTAACTCCCAGCTCCTCCTCACAAGTCGAAACGAACAAATCCACGAATGCATACTCACACGAGAGTCTTGCAACCATATTTGTTCAAGGACCAACCCAGCTGCCCGAGCCTATGATGGTACATAACAATGTCACAGCACCACAATCAACAACCAACCGAAAGGAAAGGCTGTACAACGAATTGTGGAAACAGGAAAGAGAAAACCTAGTAAAGGCAATCCTAGACAAATATGTGTCAAAAGGAATGGACCAAATGGCAGTGGAAAAAGTCCACACCAAAAATTGAGTCAGCCTAACTGGAATTCTCGATCCTATAAAAAGACAAATGTTAACCAGAGGCAATATCGTCCAAAGAGTTCTGCTAAGGAAATCTCAAAAGAACGAACAACCTGAAAGGATCCTCAGAAGATCTGGGTATGGAATGGAAGGACTGGGCCTTCAGAAGAAGATTGGTTTGATTACCCGGAACTCCTCTCGAGGAAAGCTCTTAAGATAACACATCGACGTAAACAAACCAATTATCGTTGGCATTATGAAAATCTTCCACCAAAAGAGCAACAAAGGAAGTATAAGGACAAAAATCTTTGCCAGTGTTTATTTCGATTATCGCACCTCCAACGGATACAGAGGACCAAAGATGAGTCATGTGCACTCTAGGTTAATATGGGTTCCAAAATTGACTACTAACCCCCAAGGACCCGAAACTAAGTGGGTACCTAAAAATACATAATCTTTGATGGCAGGAGAAACAGGTCATATGGTATGTAGACAGTGGATGCTCAAGACATATGACTGGTGACAAAACAATTTTGAGCAATTTCAAAGAAATAAATGGACCCAAAGTCATCTTTGGAGGAGAAACAAGTGGCCAAACTCGAGGAAAAGGAGATATCATCAAGAAAGGAATAATCATACAAGATGTCTCTTATATAGAAGGACTTAAATTCAACCTTCTAAGCACAAGTCAGTTCTGCGACAAAGGATACAAAGTAGAATTCTTTAAAGAAGAGTGCAAAATCATAAACACGAAGGATGGCAGGGACAGCACTTACAGGCCAACGAAAGAAGAACATGTATGTAATTTCATTAAATTCTTCTAATACTAACATTTGTCTTGTAGCCAAGAGCAATGCAGATCTCAATCAAGAATGGCACAACAAGCTAAGCCACTTGAACATGAAGACAATAAATAAGCTTGCAAAAAGGAATCTTGTAAGAGGCTTACCCGAAACATCTTACACGAAAGATAGGTTATGTGATGCCTGCCAAAAGGGAAAACAGCTGAAGTCGTCCTTCAAGTCAAAAGATGTAGACACAAATTCTCGATCTCTAAGCCTTCTGCACATGGATCTTTTTGGACCAATAGATCCAGCAAGTATAAGCGGAAGAAAGTACACCCTTGTGGTAGTAGATGACTTTTCAAGATATACATGGGTTCTTTTCTTGAAAAAGAAGAATGAAACAGAAACGGCTCTGCCAAATCTTTTGAAGCAACTTCAAACAGAGAAGGAAGTCAAAATAACAAGAATCAGATCGGATCAAGGAACCGAATTTGTCAACAAAGTGATAAAGGATTTCTGTGCTCAAAATGGAATATTTCATCAACTCTCAGCAGCACGAACTCCTCAGCAAAACGGAGTAGCCGAAAGGAGAAATAGAACTCTAAAAGAAGCAGCACGAACAATGATCTCACACTCAGGTCTACCAAAGAGATTTTGGGCTGAAGCCATAAACACCGCATGCTATACGCAGAACAGATCCTTAATCAACAAGTCTCACAACAAAACACCATATGAGCTATGGAAAGGTAAGACTCCAAATATTGGATATTTTCATGTTTTTGGTTGCAGGTGTTTTATTCACAACAATGGCAAAAGCTATCTTAAAGCATTTGACGAAAGAGCTGACGAAGGATTATTCATGGGATATTCATCCATAAGCAAAGCATTCAGAGTTCTGAACAAGCGAACAATGGTTATCGAAGAATCCATCCACGTCAAATTTGATGAACAATCTGAGAAAAATCCTTCTGGATACAAGATACCTGCTATCCCAGCTCAAAATGCTCAGAAATCCGTAGATGAAGACATCTCAGACGAAGAAGACTTACTTTCGTCTTACATGAAGTATCAGCCGAAAGTACCAGAACCCGAGATGTCATCTCAACAAGCAAATGGAAATCAACCTATCAATCCTTCTAGCAACGCACCATCTGAACCAATGATCTACATAGACCTGCCTTATATCCCAGAGATGGATACTCAGCCTTTTCAAGATGTCTTTGAGCCTGATCTTAGATGGTTGAAAGATCATCCACCAGATCAAGTTATTGGAGATGTTCAAGAAGGTGTGAGAACAAGAGCGTCATTACACGAAAGTATGATGGCATGCTTCTTATCCCAAATAGAGCCAAAATCTGTAGATGAAGCTTTATGTGATCCTGACTGGGTAATAGCTATGCAAGAAGAACTTCATCAATTTGAACGAAATGAAGTATGGGAACTAGTACCTAGACCATCACATCAAAACGTCATTGGAACTAAATGGGTTTTTAGAAACAAAATGAGTGAAGATGGACTCATTGTTAGGAACAAAGCTCGCCTTGTGGCTAAAGGATATTGTCAGGAGGAAGGTATTGATTTTGATGAGACCTTCGCCCCCGTGGCCAGATTGGAAGCTATACGAATATTCTTAGCTTTTGCAGCTTACAAAAGTTTCAAAGTCTATCAAATGGATGTCAAAAGCGCCTTCCTGAATGGACTTCTTGAAGAAGAAGTATATGTTGAACAACCTCCTGGTTTTGCTATCAACAATGACCTCGAAAAGGTGTACCACCTTAAGAAAGCTCTATACGGTTTGAAACAAGCTCCACGAGCTTGGTATGATACACTGTCATGTTTCCTAATCAATCGTGGCTTCACGAAAGGAGTGGTTGACAAAACACTCTTTCGTATAAAGGATAATGATCATATCCTACTGGTACAAATATATGTTGACGACATTATCTTCGGAAGCACGAATCCAGATCTATGTGAAAAATTCTCCAATCTCATGAAAGGAAAATTTGAAATGAGTATGATGGGAGAACTGAATTATTTTCTGGGCTTACAAGTTAAACAATGTCCTGATGGGATATTTATAAACCAAGCCAAATACACAAAAGATCTGATCCGAAAGTTTGGCATTGATGGAAAAAGTTCCGTCAAAATACCTATGAGTACATCCCTTAGGATGGACATTGACAATGAAGGAAAGGAAGTTGATCAGAAAAATTTTCGTGGTATTATTGGCTCTCTTCTATACCTAACAGCAAGTAGACCCGACATCTCGTTTGCTGTTGGTGTATGCGCTCGCTTTCAGGCTAAACCGAAAGAAAGTCACCTAAGTGCAACTAAAAGGATATTGCGATATCTTAAGGGCACACAAAATGTCGGCCTCTGGTATCCGAAAGAAGGATCATTTGATCTAATAGGATACTCAGATGCAGACTTCGCAGGTTGTCGAATTGATCGAAAAAGTACCTCAGGAACATGTCAGTTCCTAGGAGGAAGAATTGTGTCTTGGTTTAGCAAGAAACAACATTCCATTGCTACTAGTACGGCTGAGGCCGAATACATAGCAGCTGGAAGTTGTTGTGCTCAAATCTTATGGATGAGACATCAATTAAGAGACTATGGGATAAATGCCCAAGAAGTGAGCATTAAGTGTGATAATACAAGTGCTATAGCAATCACACACAATCCAGTTCTACACTCTCGGACCAAGCACATTGATATCAAGTATCATTTTATTCGTGATCATGTTGAGAAGAAAGATATTGCTCTCGAATATGTCAATACCGATGATCAACTGGCAGATATACTCACTAAACCTCTGAGTGAGACAAGATTCTCTCTATTAAGGCATGAGATCAGAATGATTGAAATGACCTAAAAATCAGATAATCAAATCTGTAAAGATTCGTATTCTTGATTCTCGCAAGATTTGATCCATCCTTACACGCAAGTATCCTTATAAATAAGGTATACTAATTGTTTGTGCATACATCACTAACAAAAGTTCTAGTGTTTGTTCTTGCAGGTATGAGTACAGGTAGTGAAAGAACCAACACGGAGAATCAAGGCAATTTTATTGGATATGCCAAAGAAAACAGTGTGCTGGACAAAAGCGACAGTTTTGACTATTCACCGTCCAGCACCCCTCCTAAGATGCCCTCACCACTCAAATTCACCGCCAGCAGCAAGAAAAGGAAGATCTAAATAACTTTGTCCTTTTCTTAATATGTGATGTTATTTCACCATGCTTCATAATAAATCACCATATCCTTTCGTGTATCTTTGTTTTCGTGTCTCTCACGCAAGAAAGTGTCAGTATCCAAAAGATTTTGTATAGATCTCCACGACACTTATTTGCCTATAAAATAGTTTCGCCATACATAAGACACACTCACTTCTTTCTAAGTAAAAGGATTGCAGGTATGAACAAAGAGAAAGGAAAAATGGACGAAGCAGAAAAAAGGGCTACCCGTCTGAAGCATCACTTACAGGAAGCAAGCAAGCTCCCTAATGCCACCATCATAAGCTTGAAAGAAGAAGGAGAGATGATCAATGTAACCTACTCAATGCCTAACCCCGCCTATAAAAAGGAAAAAGAGGCTCTTGACACTCTTGTCGACGAATCTAGGGCCAAAAAGAGGTATCATTTGGAACAAGCCAGACAAGAGGCCTATGAGAGAATCATGATGATGAAGAGCTCCAACAAAGACTCTTCATCGACACCAACCTCTCGATGGTATCCCTTTCCTGAAGTTCCTCCACCCAATGTTCAATCCTATGAGGATTTCTCAAGGGTCCACTCTCGGGTCACAGATCAGCCACCCGAACCCACTCTCTCTCTAGAAGAGTTGGATGAATACGCCAAAACAACAAATCTGGCTGATGTGACTGATGAGATGACCCGATTGGAACTTCACGTGCCCTATCGTTTCCTTTGAACCGTAGTAGGTTGAGCTTTTTATGTTTAAGTCTCTCTCTCTCTTTCTATCCTGTATGTCATGATGGCTGTGTTATCCAAATAAATGCATTGCATAAGTTCTTATGATTTCGGATCACAGGAAGGATTACTGTTGTGTGCATTTATTACAAGTTATATCTGGTCAAAAAGAGTTCAAAAATTCATTATGAATTTATGGAATGCTAAGCACGTTGGAACTCAGGCCGTACAGAGAATCAAAATTTTAGTCTCAACTGAAATCAGCTTTCTCTTGACCACTGTAATGAGCATTGATTGCAATATTGACAAACTTACTGATAAGCCCCTCAATCCTTGGCTATAAAAAGGGAGAGAATTTCTCACAATTCTCACCATCCTCTCTCTCTCTCAATGGCACCTAAGAAAAGGTTCACAAGAAATGACTCTCGCAAGCTCCAAGAGGCCTCTAGGCGCCTCAGGGAGGAGCAAGGTGACTTATATCCAGGCAATAGTCCTAATGTTCCTATCAATCTCGTCTCTGATTCAGACTCATCGTTTCATTACGATGATATGGCTGGATTCATCGTTGAATCAGAGAATGAAGAAAAGATCTCAAAAAATCCAAGTGAGACAATCCCAAAAGAATGGATTGACAAGGACTACATGGCCTTTCTGGCACAAGAAAATTGGGAAGAGAAGTATGACAAAGATGATGAAGCTGAGTCCTCTACTGGTTCCAACTTTCCGCGCTATAAAAGATGGTATAGGGAAGTGTTTGGAAGGGTGAAGAAAGATAAGCCTGAATGCTCTTCATCCAAGAAGGTTGAGAGGAAGAAAAAGTGATTTTCTGAAAATCATCATCTATGTTTCTGTATCTTCTCTTCTCGATTGCTGAATAAAAGCTTGCCTATCTATGTGCTAATAAGATGTCATGTTTTATCTGTGTAACCTTGCTGACAGTCTTAGAAGTTTGTTCTGATCAAAACTTACTCGCATCTTTCGGGTAACAATGTTGATTGTTTATCATGAATCTCTCGGGCAACATTATGTGCGTCTTATGAAATTCTGAACAACATTCGGGTTTTTGAATCGTACTTAAGACGCTATTTCTTCTTGAATCTAAACCGTTCATAAAGTATCATTGGGATCATATGGCCGAGAAAATCGCCTCTATCCCACTAGTCTGACAGGACAAAGACGTGCATTTAATGCACCTCTCAGCACTTGAGTGCTTTTTCTCTCTCCTCATTAAATGAGGGAATGATCGTTTCAGATCTGCACACGTTCTTATCACGTAACCATGATGATCAGTTACCTTTTGAGGAAGAGGAACCGCTGAATTTTTTTTTAAAAAAAATTCGAATAAGTTTTCTTAATGGGCTGATTTAAGGACACCAACCCGGAGCTTTATAAATCCTGCTCAAACCTTCATTCCGTCTGTTTTACATCTCTCAATTTTCATCCCTTCCTCTCAAAGATCTCTATAGTCAAGCTTTCTATCATCAATGGCGGCTCCTTCCGAAAAGAACCCAGAGAACCCTGAACCATCATCCACTCCAGTAATACCAAGCTTTCCCACGGAAGACATAGAGTTTATCAAGTCCAGAATTCCATTTATCGTCGGAGGAAGTATGTGGGACGAAGAAGGGTTTCGTAAGTATGTCTTGGATAAAGCCTTTGGAGAACGGATAATCGCTCTTTTGCTAGAAACAGGTTTATTTGGTTTAGTAACTCACCACTATGATGAATGGTACCCTCTTGATGTTACTCAGTTTTATTTGAATGCTTATGTGGCTTCTGATTTCTCAAGCATATCTTCAAGAGTTAATAAACATCACATTGTGTTTACTGCTGAGGATATTCGATCAACTTTTGGGTTTCCCAGACGAGATGAGTCCTACAAATCCAATCTGATATATTATCATCTGGATCCGGAGGACTTCTATGAATCCATACGACACAAGGAGGCACCTTCCAAAGATAAAATCTTCTGGCCCCTCAAGAAAAAATGGTTCCGGTTGGATTATGAGTTTGCAGTAGACATCTTCAACAAGATTGTGGACCACAAGACTTCTGGCACAGATGATGTCACAAGGGAAAAGCTGAAAATGCTGCACGCTTTTCTTCATGAGCATAAGGTTGATTGGTCCAAAATCATTTTCCACAACATCGCTCACACCATCACATACAATCGCAGGAGTCCTGGAGACATTGCAAAGAAGATGGGCTTCGGTTTCATTATAAGCCATCTTCTTGCCACAAAAGGAGTGATTCTACGTGCTGGTGCTCCACCTGGTCAAAAGGTCTGTCACATGAAACAAAAGCCATCTGGATATGACAAACAGAAGGCATTGGAATTGGGCATTCCTCTTGAACCCAATCTACCCAAAGGGAAGTCCAAACGAAAGTTAAAAACCCCTAAAGCAGACGAAGAAGCTCAACCAAAACCAAAACGGCAGAAACAAGAAAAACCCTCTTCTCGGGTTAAGACTCAAAAGACGGTCATCTCCCAATCAAAGACGAAAGGTGATCCTCCTCTCGAAACCTTGATCGTGCAGAACTCCTCTGAAGATGATGATGATCAACCTCTCATTCGTCTAAGCAAACGAAGTCGAATGAGACCTGTTCAAAATCGGGAACCCTTGTCAAAAGGAGCAACATCACAGGGGGAAGATATCCCGAAAGCAGCTACCTCTGAGGGGGAACTGAAAACCTCTCTGCCCGAAAGAAGTCCCGTTGCTCACAAATCCATCAATCCGAATGCATCTCCTGTTCCTCATCCACAAGAACCTACCCTAGCAGAGCAACTCCTACGAGAGTTGACACAAGAACCTGCTACTGTAGAAATGGAGGGAAGATGTCAAAGTCTTCCACAAGAGCCGGGCTCTCCAGAAGACATCCCGAAAGCAGCCTCAAATGCTACAACTGATGCTCAATCTCTTCCACAAGAACCTACTATTGCAGAGCAGGTAATTCTGACACAAGAACCTGCACTAGTAGACGAGATAACAGCTACTCAAACATCTTTTATCCCGAAACCATCTGCTCGTCAATCTTCTCCAGACCGGTACACCCTTGATAAATCTCTCAGAGAATCGATTGAAAGAGATTACAATCGAGTTCTACAATGGCACAAGTGGCGCACGGCACCTCTCAGAACCTTTCTCGAAACTTTTGAAGCCATGATCGACGAAGAGGAATTCGCACTTCAATGGCTTGAAACTCAGGACGTCACAAAGGCTGTGCGAATTGAGGAGATCCACCGAGTATACTCTTATAGAATAACTCATCGATCTCTCGGGAAGGACAAAGCTCCCTTGGTAGTTCCTCTTCATAAACCTCCCATGGATCCAGCAACTGAAGCCGAATTGAAACAACTTCGCTACATCATGCTGCTATCCAAAATTAAAGCCCAAATGGCAGAAGATCATCCTCGAGATCCCAAAGGCAGTGCTAGTGGAACGAAAGATGTTCATGGCAACGAAATCGAAGAAGAGGATGAAGAAGAAAGTGAAGACGAGAGCAATGAAGAAGAAAATGAAAATGATGACAATGATGATGAAACAGAAGACGACAACAGTGGTACTGATGATGATAATGATGATGACAATAATCAACAAGGAGGAGAAGGTGCTGAAGAAGAAGAACCAGAAGATAGCCACACTATCTTGGTCGAAACGGACTATGCTAACTGCCCACAAAGACCACCTCTCTTGAAAATACCATCTGAAGACGAAGACTCGGATGAAGCATCCAGTAAAAATCCAGTTCACTCATCTCGTGCTATCATTCCGCATCTGAACGAATCTATACAACAACATCATAATCTTCCAGTTCATGAGGACAGAAAGGAAGCCTCACCTGAACATGGCCACTCGATGCATGGTGAAAATCCGGAAGCACCACATCATGACGAACACAGGAACTCTTCTCCAACACACATTGAGGACGATTCTATCGCTGAGTCCCCACGGACCATTATGAACCTCATGCGAGAAACTGTTCATTCAGCTGAACTGATTCACAAGCAATATCTCGCCCTAAGGGAGACGGACACGAGAGTATTGAATGACTTGTGTCAAAAAGTCAATCTACTCCTTGATGTACAATCTCAACCACAGCAACTGAATCCTTCTCACGACAAAACTCTTAAGCAATTGGTGAAAAGAGTTTCTGATCTTGAAGAAAGTTCAAACAAAGTCGCTAGGCAGCAACACGAGATTAAGCATTCTCATTACGGCCTCAAGGAACGTGTTGACCTAGCTTGTACCAAGATTGACACTTATCAAGACAATTCCTATCAACTTGGTGAATATGCTCTTCAAATTCTGGGATATGCTCAAGACATCCTGCTTGCAATCAGACAAATCCCCTCTGTACCTCCTTCTGCCTGCGCTGATGATGCCAAAAAGGGGGAAAATAGGGATGATGACAGAGATAAGGATGATGACAACCAACCAAGAAGGTATAACACGAAAGAAAGATCTTCAGAAAAGCGAGTCTCTCCTCACAAAGTCTCGGGTCACTCTCATCCACCTAAGTCTCGTGGACAGTCTCATGATCAAAGACGCTATGGTCGCACTCAAGACAGACCTCACAAGGCTCGACAATCTTTCGGCTCTGAAGCCAAATATCTCTTCACAGGACTGTCAAGAAGAGATTAAGCAAGACTAAGACAAAGGCTCATGAAAAATACCTCAGTCACCTTGGATGGCATTGGAAACTTCGTGGACTATGTCCCATACGAAGAAGGAAGCGGTAAGAGGTTTGAAGGTTGCAACAATCCCATCTGGTTGAAGAAGAAAGACAACCACACAAGGCAAAACTACATGAGCACTCAGAATGAAAGGATCAAAAGACAAAACAAGGAATTGTGGGAAAAACACAATGAAGAGATCAGGATAAGAAATGATGAAGCTAGAGAAAGAGAAAGGATTAAAAATCTCATCAAAGATCTATCAAATGTAACCAAAGACTCTCCTAATAATGTCACGTACAATGCAGCTTTCAAAGTGCATAAAGAGTCAGGCAAGAGCTATCAAGAAGGAATGAATTCGTTTGAACTGATCTCCTGGTGGAAGTCTGGAGTAGTGGAAGGCAACAACATTCGAGAAGCCTACAACAATTACACGAGTCTAAACATCAAAGGAGGATATGAAGAGCTCGTCAGAAACAATCCAATCAGGACTTTCAGAGCAAGTATCAACAAGAAGATAGACTACGAGAGAACACAAAAAAGACAGGAAGTGAAGGACAATCAAGAAAGAAAGAAGGAAGCTCAGCAAAGGTTAAATCTTTTAGAAATGTAAGTTATCTTTATTTTGATTTCTTTTGACAGAGTTTTTGTAATGATCTTACCTGAATATCTATGAAACTCTCATTGTCACACATCTCGTGTCACTTGTCTGAGTTAAAAAGTCCTTGTCCTTATTTCTGTTGCTTCTTCGTAGAAAATTCTTGTAAACTCTCGATAATGGCTGTGTTATTAATAGAATTATCCTTAAGGAGCACTTTCTCAGCCTTATAAGAAGAGTATAGGTTTTGGCATCATCAAAAAGGGGGAAATTGTTAGGAACCTTGTATTAGGATTTTGATGATACCAATGTAATGTAGAAAGTAGACCCCTATCTCTTACGTTTTTATTGTATCGCTACTTTCGTTCTAGACGAAAGTTGCCATAACTCATATGTAATTCGTGTTAAGCTAGAACAAACACACGAAAAGAGTTATGAATAGAAGATAGGCTGATCAAGGCGAAAGAAGACTCCACAGCAACGAAAGAAGGAGTTGTCATTAAAAAGACAGTTCTTTTCAAGACTATCTCAACAAGTATTCTTCTTCTCATCAACAAGAAGAATGTTCTACCTATCTGATTTGACAACATCCTAGGACAATAAGGACCTCAACTCATGGGACACGCTATCCAAAGAGCATTTAATGAAGTTGTACTATCTCTGGAGCTAAAAGACAAAAGTCATCAGATCCTCCATACCTTCAACGGCTACATAGTACAAACCCATTAATGGAGCATTAAATGCATGAGGCTCCATGGTCCTTGTCCAACAGATAAAAGGTTTGAAAAATTCATCTCCCTCCAACGGATGAATTTTCATCACCTATATAAACCAACCTTCATCAACTAAGAAGGTGCTGGTTCATTATCACTCTACTCACTCTCTTGCAAAAAGTTCTTAAAAAGTGAACAATCTCAAAGCTTTTTGCGAACCAGTTATTTAAGGTGTTAAGGCATTTGAAGTAGATCACCCATCACTGGCCTACATCTTGTAAGAAGTCTTGCACTCTTGAAGCAATCATCCCACACCAACAAGACTTCACAGTTGGAGGAATCAAGAAATACTTTCTCACCAACCTCAACTTAGAAGAAGAAGTTGATAGAGGCGGAGTAAACTCTCGGAGTTGAAAAACCTTCAAAGGCTGTCTGGCTTAGTGATCAAGGAAGTCTTTGTGTAATTGTACTAAAGAGTGATAGTGCAATCCTTCCAGCAGTTGTGGAAGAAGAGTGGAAGTAGGCAAAGTTTGGCCGAACCACTATAAAATCTCGTCTCGCTCTTCTCTTTACTTACTGCTTTATTTTACTGCTTGCATATCATCTTTTTCATCACTCATCTTATCTTTTTATCAAACTCGTGCAACCCTCTCTTTATAACCTTTCCGCTGTGCTTATCTTACTCAAAAGTGTTGTCAGGGTTTTTCTTTTAAAAATCTAAAGAAAAACGAGAGTCTATTCACCCCCCTCCCCCCCCCCCCCCTCTAGACTCACCACACAATCTATCGGGACCAACATGTACTTTATCTCTTTAATTTTTCATAATATTAAGCCGTGTTGAAAAAGACCGTAGGCGCCTAGGTTTCCAATTTTTTATTTTTTATTATTTAAAAAAAATTAACCAAAAATTCTAATACCTAATAATGACCTTTTTTTTTTGAACAATAATACCTAATAACCTAAAAGCCCACAAATCTAATTCAATAAAAGATTCAAAAAGAAAAAGAAAATTAAAGCAAAATGGTCAAAACCTAAACTGAAAAAAAATATAATAAGTAAATAGGAAAATAGGAAAATAACTATCATAAAACATTTTCATTTTCAATGTTTAGTTTAATTTGGTTTAATAGCTGTTTTAAGGTTTGATTCATTTTTTGAAAAATGAGTCAGCATTGTATAATTAAACATTTTAATTGTTTTGTTTAGAATATAATAATAATAATAATAATAATAATAATAATAATAATAATAATAATAATAAAACGTGATCGTGGGGGTGGTATGGTGATAAACAGGTAAAATAGGACAAGGAGTAACATCATACCATCATCATATCATGTATGGGGAAGCTAGCTAGTATTAATGAATCAAATTTAAACCACTCTACCTGGATTTTGAGGAAGTGTTTGGGAAGAATCTGCCATTTAATTTCTGTAAATTTATTCTATCTGATCATCTTAACTCAAATGGAAATCGATGGCCTGGCACGCTATGATTTATATATAGTTGTTCAGAATAATGGTCGGTATATATAGCTGGTCGGCTGTCAGGTAGCTACCACTTTCCTACTATTATATGGTATGAATGTGATGAAGACGACAAAATTTTATTAATAAAACGAACACCCAAATTCCAAACATGAGTGCCCATTCTTCTTAATTAATGATATAAATGGTTGTTAAAACCATATTACAAATAATAATTCCTTTTAAACAATTATTACTTTAGAATTCATTACATCATACCATGCATTTATCTATTTTCTCAAATCTGATTTGTTCAACAACCCTCGAAAACTTGTACCATGAACAATGGTCTACTTTGCATTGTGAACTCTGATCCGATTTAAAAATAACCTTGAGATTTTATATCTGTAAACTATTTTGTGGACCTGGGCCCACCTTGTAGGGTGGACCCGAGTCTAAATGTTCATAATTTACATAATAAATGTTCACAATTTACCTTTTTAAAAATTTACAATTTGTATACTACGAACACGCAATATTAACATATATGTAATTGATTACCCTATTTTGTATTCACAAGTTCCTTTCAAATACTGTAGTGACACAATATTAACATATTAGGATTTGATGACCCTATATTGTATTCACAAATTCCATTCTATAGTTATTATGTGTTTTTACTTAGAAACACAATTTATATTTTAGAAGTTCACAATTTCAATACTAAAAATACATAATTTATACGACGTTTAGGACCATGGTCCACCTGAAAGGTTCACCTTGTAGGTGGGCCCACCTGTGGGTGGACCCTGGTCCATGGTATACAACTCTTTTGTACTTGAGTTTGACACATTCTATGCAGTTACCTGTTTTTGTACTTGTATAAACAAATTGAAGATGCATCACATGAAAATTACAAACAATAACATGATAACTACACACATAAATTGTTAACTGGATATACAAAATATGTTATTGCAGACACATAACATGTTAACCAACAGCTTATGTGTCTACAATTAACATATTTTATACATGCAGTTAATAATTTCAGTCTGCAGTTATCATGTTATGTGTTTGTAATTACTATATTATGTGCTTTTAATTTGTTTATAGATACAGAAATTATTAACTGCAGGTACAGAATATGTTAACTATATATACTTAATTTTTAAATTAGAGTTCACAATGCAATATTAACTCGGATCCATAGTATAACAATTGACAACCATCTTTTCTAGCTACCCACTTTCTTATTACAGGACAACGAAATTAGTCAAACTTTGTAAAAAATAAAAAATAAAAAATAAAATAATAATAATAATAATAATAATAATAATAATAATAATAATAATAATAATAATAATAAGATTTTAAGTTGAGTTACTAAGGGTGTGTTTGGTTGACAGGTTTAGCTCTAAGGAATAAGTATCAAAGTGATTGGTATTTTTTAGTTGATAGGTTTTTAGAACACTACTATGGGTCTCAAATATCCCATTAATTGAAAAACTCATACCCAAATAAAATAAGGGTATCATCTCCTTTCATTCCCTTATTCCTTCTCATCCCCTTTGATTAGTGCTTTTAAATTTTTGTTTTTATTTTTTTGTTCATATTGTTGTTTTGGATGTCTTTATATTAGAATCAATTGTCTTGATTGTGTGTTCTTGTATTTTTAAAATCTTTATTCTCATTATATGATTATACATAACCAAACATGTTGGAAGATAAAAATAGCATAGGGCTATTTTTGTCTAATCCTCTTATGCTTTAACCACTTCATATATAGCCTTTTGTCTTCTCTGTAATACACACACTTTATCAGAATAACAATCAATCTTCTTTTTCTTCATTCTGCTCCATCTCTGCTTCTCCGATGTAGTCCATATTCCAACATGGTATCAGAGCGGCGGGAGCTCATCCACGCTGCTGCATTTTCCGGTGCCGGAGAAGTCGATGAAGCGAAGCGACGCCGACACCTGAATAGTCCCTGTGCAATCCTAGTTAATCCGCAGAGGATGATTCTGATCCATCCGCAGAGGATGATTCCAATCCATCCGCAGAGGATGCGTAGCAACGATGCCGGTGCTCGATCACCAGTTAGATCAGCATCGTCAATGATTTCGCAGGGGAATCTGAGTTCGGAGCAGCAGATGCCCGTAGCCGATCCGTAGCGGAAGGCGATTTTTAGCGTTGAGAGGTTTTCGTTGTCCGGTAAAGCTAGGAAGCCGAACAATGAAATCGACGTGAATTTCTTGGAAAATTCAATGTCTCCGGCTGTTTCTGCGACGTCTGATCGTGCTCCGTCAACGTCGAAGAGCTCAGGCGCCGCACATCGCAAGTCAAGAGAGGTTGCGAATGAGATCTGGAGATCTTTGGATCTGCAGGAAGAGGATTTCGTAACCGACAATTCAAATTATTATTTCCATTGCAGTTTCAGCAGAGAGACGACTCCAACTAGCGATCAGCATCGCGGAGACACAGAGGCGGAAATAGAATCTGCCGCTGAATCGAAGTTAGCTGAAAATAGAGCGTTTGGTGAGGAGGTGTCTAAGCCAGAATCTGGTAATCCTTCTAATCTAGCATCTACGTCTTTTTGTAAGGCTATTGAGGGGGTTAGACATGCTGATTGTGTTGAGATTAGTGAACAATTGCTAGATACACCAACTGTTTGTAAAAATGCATTAGTGAGCCTGAATCCCAGGAATGCTGGGTTGGACACTAAAAAAGGTGCGGTGAACGTGGTCGTGGGAGGCTATTGGAGGCGAGGTGGTTCGCTCGTCGTGATAGCGATCGTCTTCATTGGATGTCTATCTGCAGTTTCTATCGCAAAGGAGGAGGCAACAAAATTAGGAACTGTTATTGGAATTGATCTTGGTAGGGCTGTGCAAATTTCGGAGAAATTTCGGTTAACCGACCGAACCGACATAATTCGGTTAACCGTTTTTTAACCGAAATATTTCGGTTCGGAGAATGGTTAAAGGTTTTCCCAAAATTCGGTTAACGGTTAATTCGGTTCGAAAGTGTCGGTTAACCGAATTAACCGAACGGTTAACCGAATTTTGGAATATATATATAATATATTAAATATTAAATATAAATATATAATATGTACTAAAATCCCAAATAGTCAAATGGATTATGGACTTATGGTATTATTTTTGTATGTTTTGATATGAATTTATTATGATATGTATTTTATTTTAATTGAATTTATTATTTTAGGAGTTATTTTTAGGATTTTCAATTTTAGGGTTAAAAATTTCGGTTAATCGGTTAACCGACCGATTAACCGAAAAAAAGTTCGGTTCGGTTAATTCGGTAGAACGCATTTCGGTTCGGTTAATGGTTAAGGCAAAAAAAAATTCGGTTAATTCGGTTCGGTTAAAACGGTTCGGTTAACCGAACGGTTAACCGAATGAACACCCCTAGATCTTGGAACAACTTACTCCTGTGTTGGTGTTTACAAGAATGGTCATGTTGAAATCATAGCAAATGATCAAGGAAATCGTATTACACCATCATGGGTGGCATTCACTGACACAGAAAGATTGATTGGTGAGGCTGCAAAGAACCAGGCAGCTGTCAACCATGAAAGGACTGTCTTTGATGTTAAGAGGCTTATTGGAAGAAAGTTTGAGGATAAGGAAGTCCAGAGGGATATGAAGCTTGTTCCTTACAAGATTATTAACAAGGATGGCAAGCCTTATATACAAGTCAAAATCAGAGATGGGGAAGTTAAAGTCTTCAGCCCTGAGGAAATCAGTGCCATGATTCTAACAAAGATGAAGGAGACAGCTGAAGCATTCCTTGGGAAGAAAATTAAGGATGCTGTTGTTACTGTGCCTGCATACTTCAATGATGCTCAAAGGCAAGCTACCAAGGATGCTGGTATTATTGCTGGACTTAATGTTGCAAGAATTATTAATGAACCAGCTGCCACTGCCATTACCTATGGACTGGACAAGAAAGGTGGTGAGAAAAACATCCTCGTATTTGATCTTGGTGCGGTGATCGTGGAGACTTTGAAGTCTAAATTGGAAGAGTTGAATCTTGAATCAAGACTGAAAGGAGATGAGTTGAGAAATTTGAGCAACATTTCACAGAATTTAGAGAAAGAGAAGTGTGAACTTATATCTAGCAACAAAGATGTTGCTGACAGATTAGAAATGGCACTTCAGGAAGTAAAGAACCTTCGTGATTTTGTCAATTTTCTGGCTATGAAACTCACTAAATTGGATAATCAAAGTCGAACCCTTTAAGAGAAGGTCATTCATCTTAATGGTTTTTTTGACAATTGGTTTAAGATGATCCATGAAGAGAAAGAATTTGCTGCTCAACATGCTGGAAACAAATTTGACCTGCTCCACAATCAGTATACATGTATTGTTTCAGAGAGAAATTCTATACAATTGGCTAGCATCAAATTTCAAGAAGGATGAAGAGTTGCCATGAAGTAGGTGGAAGAGTTGCTCTATATTTTTTTTTACTGCTTGTCTCTCAATCTGGAGATGTTTCTACACTAAAAGCTCTGTTTTGCTTCGCTATATGTTTACAGTAGCAGTCCTCACTACCTTTTGTATTTAAGCTGGGCATGTAGGATCTACACGCTCCAGCTTACCGGGGGGTGTTGGAAGATAAAAATAGCATAGGGCTATTTTTGTCTAATCCTCTTATGCTTTAACCGCTTCATATATAGTCTTTTGTCTTCTCTGTAATACACACACTTTATCAGAATAACAATTAATCTTCTTTTTCTTCAATCTGCTCCATCTCTGCTTCTCCGATGTAGTCCATATTCCAACAAAACAGCATCATTGATAATAATTCACATTCCACACTACTACCAATACCAAACATGCAAAATACTTTCACTAAAACTCATTACTATTTACCAAGTATTTAATACTCATTCTAATTTCGATTCTCATGTGCGAACCAAACACACCTAAGTTTGACTCCATGGTATAAGGATTGTTTCAACAGCTGGTCAGCTGGCAGCTAGCTACAACTTTCCTACTATTATATGGTATGAACTATGAAGGGTGATGAAGACGACAAAATTTTATTAATAAAACGAACACCCAAATTTCAAACATGAGGGCCCATTCTTCTTAATTAATGATATAAATGGTTGTTAAAACTATATTATATTACAAATAATAATTCCATTTAAACAAATACTTTCGAATTCATTACATCATAATACCATGCATTTATTTATTTTCTCAAATCTTAGCTGTTCAACAACCATCTTTGCTAGCTAACCACTTAACTATTACAGGAATAGCCATGCTAATTATAGGAATTCTATTTTCACAACCCTGATTGATATTTACACCACTATTTGATAGGTTTGCTAGTTTTTGATAGGTTTGCTAGTTTTATAGGTAGTATAAATGGAACAGTATGCTATTTGTACCAACTTCATTAAAATTAGTCAAACATAATGTTTTTATTTAAAAATATTTATTATTTATTATTTATTTTTATAATGGATTAGATATAGTTGCCCGGGGGGCATGTACTGCTATAGGCAATTTATATCATAGACCAAGGTTTGTATAACATTATGGGCCCTGAATTGAAACAACCAGGTACATAATTCATACTCATAAGGTACAGAATTTCATAACATAAAATACAAAAAATCACAACACAAGACACATAGCATATATAGCATTATGGACACAACTAGATTGAAAAGACGAGCGAGGTACATAATTTATACTCATAAGATATATAATTTCATAATGTAAGACACGAAAAGTCATATAACACAAAACACATACACATGAAACATGGTCGTCAATATATAGTGGAGTGAGACCCTAGTCACCCTATTGCATTGTGAACCCAGATACAAAATTTTGTACCTTCAGTTAAAACATTCTGTATTTACAGTAGTTAACAGTTTATGTACATTTAAACAAATAACTTGATAATTGCTGACACATAATATAATAGCTACATGTACAGAAACTACCAACTGTATGCATGTACGAAATGCACCAAATATAGATACAAATTGGTCCAAGATCTACAATGTAAGGTAGTTCCTGGTCCATGGTATAATTAAGGATTGAGTCCTATACGTACCATAGAATTTATATAGGATTAAGTTAAGAAGAATGGAGACACCAGATGGGCCTGCATATGGATTAGGGTGGCCGTATTCATCATCCCTAGTCACACCAAGGAAATACACAAAGGCTTCCTTGCTTTTGGGAAGATTATTCGTAACTGCATAATGGATGGCGAAAGAAGCATTGTCGTCTTGAAGATAGAGGAGATTAGAATTCCTGCGAACAAGGATATGAGCCACCTCAATGTTTCCATGGCGGGCAGCGATGTGAAGTGGGGTAAGCCCATAGACGTCTCTGGGGCCAAGTTCATGGTCCGACAATAATGATACAAGCTTTTCCATAAAGGAGGCATTACCTGCTTTAGCACCAACATGTAATGCAGTCTCTAAGTCGTTGGTAAGTGGAGATTGAATTGATGAAGCGTCATGGTTGAAGAATATTAGAGCTTGATCCCAATTTGCTGCCAATATAGCTCTGTATAGTGGCCGGTATTTGCAGAAATCATCTGCAACATCATCTTCATAATCATATCATGTATGGGGAAGCTAGCTAGAATTAATGAATCAAATTTAAACCACTGTACCTGGATTTTGAGGAAGTGCTTGGGAAGGAGCTGCCATTTAATATTTGCAAATTTATTCTATCTGATCATCTTAACTCAAATGGAAATTGATGGCCTGGCAAGCTATGTTTTATATATATATATATATATGGTAAGAAAGGTGATGAAGACGACAAAATTTTATTAATAAAACAAACACCCAAATTCCAAACATGAGTGCCCATTCTTCTTAATTAATGATATAAATGGTTGTTAAAACTATATTACAAATAATAATTCCTTTTAAACAATTATTACTTTAGAATTCATTACATCATACCATGCATTTATCTATTTTCTTAAATCTGATTTGTTCAACAACCCACCGAAAAATTGTACTATGGACAATGGTTTACCTTGCATTGTGAGCTCTGATCCAAATCAAAATAACTTTGAGATTTTATATCCGTAAACTATTCAGTGGACCTGGGTCCACCTTGCAGGGTGGACTCAAGTCTAAATGTTCATAATTTCTATAATAAATTTTTACAATTTACATTTTAAAATTTCACAATTTGTATACTACGAACACACAATGTTAACATATATGTAATTGATTACCCTGTTTTGTATTCACAAGTTCCTTTCAAATACTGTTGTCACACAATATTAACATATTAAGGTTTGATGACCCTGTATTGTATTCACAAATTCCATTCTATAGTTGTTATGTGTTTTGACTTAGAAACACAATTTATATTCTAGAAGTTCACAATTCTAATACTAAAAATATACAATTTAGACGTCGTTTAGGACCAGGGTCCACTTGCAATGTCCACCTTGCAGGTAGACCCTGGTCCATGGTATAACAACTCTTTTGTCCTTGCAGTTAACACATTATGTACATGCAGTGAACTGTTTTTGTACATGTAAACAAATTGAAGATGCATCACATGAAAATTACAAACAATAACATGATAACTACACGCATAAATTGTTACTAGATATACAAAATATGTTATTGCAGACACATAACATGTTAATCAACATCTTATGTGTCTGCAATTAACATATTCTGTACATGCAGTTAATAATTTATGTCTGTAGTTACCATGTTATTTGTTTGTAATTATTATTTTATGTGCTTTTAATATGTTTACAGATACAGAAATTATTAATTGCAGGTCCAGAATATGTTAACTATATATTCTTACTTTTTGGATTAGAGTTTGTTAGGAACATTGTATTAGGATTTTGATGATACCAATGTAATGTAGAAAAGTAGACCCCTAACCTTTAGCTGCTTTTGTTTCGCTACTTTCGTCCTAGACGAGAGTTGCCATAACTCCTTTGTAATTCGTGTTAAGCTAGACAAACACACGAAAATGAGTTATGACTAGATGTTAGGATCTCCAAGGCGAAAGAAGACACGAGACATGAAGAACAACAACGAGAGTCAAGCAGGAGTTGTCAACAAACACGAAAGGACAGTGTTTGTAAAAGACGATCTTCATTAAACATTGCTTCTCTTCAACAACGAGAAGAATGTTTCACCTGTCTGATTTGACAACATCCTAGGACAATAAGGACTTTATTTTATGGGACTCACTTTTCAAGAAGCATTAAATGAAGATGTACTATCTCTTGGAGCTAAAGGACAAAACCCTAATGCTTTCCATACCTTCAACGGCTACATGGTACAACCTCATTAATGGAGCATTTAATGCATGAAGCTCCCCGGTCCTTGTCCAATGGTTAAAAGGTTCGAAAAGTTCATCTCCCTCCAACGGATGAATTTTCATCACCTATATAAACTCACCTTCATCATCTAAGAAGGGGCTGGTTCATTACCACTCGACTTACTCACTTACAAAAGCTCTTGAAACGTCTACGATTTACAAAAAGCTTTTGTGAACCAGTTTTTTTTTTGAGGTGTTAAGTTACTTGGAGAATCACTTGTCTTACACCTCAAGGAAGTCTTGACATCAGTTTGAAGCTATCATATCTCAGAGTCAAGATCTGTTTGTTGGAGAATTCAAGAAAGCATTTTCTACCAACCTCAACTCAGGAGAAGAAGTTGATAGAGGCGGAGTAAACTCGAGGAGTTGAAAAACCTACGAAGGCTGTCCGGCTTAGTGATCAAGGAAGTCTTTGTGTAATTGTACTAAGAGTGATAGTGCAATCCTTCCAACAGTTGTGGAAGAAGAGTGGAGTAGGCAACTTTGGCCGAACCACTATAAAATCTCGTGTCCTCCTTATCTTCTTACTTACGCTTTTTATTTTGCTCTCATATCTTTTCTTCATTATCTTTACCGAAAGTTTGTCTAATTACGTAAACTCGTGCAAAGTATTTTAAAACGAATCTATCTTATCCGCTGCGCCAAGACACCGAAAGGTGACGTTTAGGGCTTCTAACGAAGAGAGTCTATTCACCCCCCCCCCCCCCCCTCTAGACTCTCATCTCATTCTATCGGGACCAACAAGTGGTATCAGAGCCAATACCTTGTTCGGTAAAGGCTTTGCATTTACTGCCTGGTAGATCCCTATTCGAAAATCTCTTGAAAATCTTGCATATTTTCTTTGCACGTTTTTTTTAAAAATGGAAAAGGAACATGCTCATCGCTCCAAACAACTTGCATTTAGTCTTGCTAAATTTGATGACTAGAAGTTAAGAATGCAGGCTCTCCTATGCTCCATTCATGATGAAATGTGGGACGTCATAACAACCGGACCAATCACAATCATGATGGTGAATACTCAAGCAGCCGCACAGGGTGCAGGAGCTCCACAGATGATAACAAAACCAAAAGACCAGTACTCCTCAGAAGATAGAGCAAGAGCAAATCTGGACAATGTAGCAAGAAACCTTCTCTACAACTCTCTGGATGATTCCATGTTTCCAAGAGTCCGAAAATGCAAGAATGCTATGGAAGTGTGGAATGTCCTAATGAGACTAGGAGAAGGAGACGAGCAAGAAAAGGAAAACAAGCTGACAATGGCTATGAAAAAATTCGAAGATTTCAAAATGCTGCCAAATGAATCAATCTTGGATATGGAAATCAGATTCACCAGACTGATGGGCGATTTATCAGATCTTGGAAAAGAACTTACTGAGAAGGAAATGAATCTGAAGATCCTTCGTGGTCTACCTAAATCATGGGAAATGACAGTTATTGCAATGAGGGATAGTCGAGACATGAAAACGACAAGCACTGCCAAAATTTTCAGTGATCTCAAGGCTTATGAGTTCGAACATGAACCAAAAGATGCCGAAGATTCAGAAACAAGAAATATTGCTCTCTTGGCAAATCAATCAGCATCAACATCCAACAGGTCGAAATCTAACTCTTGTGAATTTTTATCTGATGAACAATATGCACTATTTGTCAGGAAAATGAAAAGATTCATGAGAAAGAACAACTTTCAAGATCCACAACGTTCGAGCCACCGAAAGAAGCAAGAAAACTTTCCTCAAAACTCAAAATCTGAAACCATGGATTCTCAGCTATTATGCTATAATTGCCGAAAGCCAGGACACTTCAAGGCAAACTGTCCACATCCCATAGTAAGCAAACATCAAGATAACAATACTACCACAAGCCCCTCAAAAGATACTGGAGAAAGATATAAAAGAAGCGACAAACCTGAATCATCAAACTCCAGAAAAGAAGGAAGAAAGAAGGCAATGTTAGTAAACGAAACTTCTGACACAGTCGCAACTGAAAGTAGCTCCTCAAGCTCTAGCTCAGAAGACGAAAGCACTGATGAGGAGAAAGGACTGCTGTGCCTATTCAGTCAAGAGTCAGACGAACTATGTCTCATGGCAGATGAAGACGAGGTAAATTGTCATTCTTCCTCTTGTTATTCAGCTGAGTCAAGTTCTGTGAGAAGTTTTACCTCAAATGAATCTGTCACTGAAATGATGATGAGGTTCAATATGATAAATAGCACTTACTCCAAACTCAAGGAGGAGAACTCTCGGCTTAGGCTTAGCCATAATGAACTAGAGCAAGTTCGTATTGAGAACAATATGCTAATCATTGCTAAGGAACAGCTTGAGAAAGATGTTCTCGCTCTAAAGGAGCTGTGCACAACAAAAGAAAAGAGAGAGCAAGAACTGCTTGAAGTTTTGGATAAATTCAATAATTCATCCAACCTAATGGATAGAATGTTGAATGAATCCAGACTGCCCGGGGAAAGAACTGGAATTGGTTTTAACCCCAGCTCTTCTTCACAAGTCGAATTGAACAAACCCACGAATGCATATTCACACGAAAGCTTCGAGGCCGCATTTGTTCAAGGACCCACCCAGGTGTCTGAGCCTATGATGGTAGTTAACATTGTCAAAACACCACAATCAACAAGCCAACCGAAAGGTACAGCTGTACAACGAATTGTGGAATCTGGAAAGAAGAAATCTAGTAATGGCAACCCTAGACAAATCTATGTCAAAAGGAATGGATCAAATGGCAATAAACAGAGTTCACGCCATAAAAATGGTCAGCCTAACTGGAACACTCAATCCAACAAAAAGACGAATGGTAACCAGAGGCAATATCGTCCGAAATTCACACGAAAGAATCCTGCACAAGGAATTTCAAGAAGCGGACAGATCAGACAACCCGAAAGATCCTTCAAAAGATCTGGGTATGGCAATGGATGGACTGGGCCATCAGAAGAAGATTGGTTTGATTACCCAGAACCTCTTCCAAGAGCAATATTTGAAATGGTTCATCTGCGTAAACAAACCAATCATCTCAAGCATTATGAAAATCCTTCTCAGGAAAATCAACGTAAAAAATATAATGCTAAAGTCTTTGCCAGCATCCATTATGATTATCGCACATCCAATGGATATAGAGGACCAAGGATGAGTCGTGGATACTCTAGGTTAATATGGGTTCCAAAGTTGACTGCTAACCCCCAAGGACCCGAAACTAAATGGGTACCTAAAAACACATAATTTTTGATGCAGGAAAAACAGGTCATATGGTATATTGATAGTGGATGCTCAAGACATATGACTGGTGACAAATCAATGTTGAGCAACTTTAAAGAAGTTGATGGACCCAAAGTTATCTTTGGAGGTGAAAATAGTGGCAAAACTCGTGGAAAAGGGGACATCATCAACAAGGGAATAACAATTCAAGATGTCTCTTATGTTGAAGGACTGAAGTTCAATCTTCTAAGCACAAGTCAATTCTGTGACAGAGGATACAAAGTAGAATTTCTCAAAGACAAATGCAAAATCGTGAACACGAAAGATAACAAGACAGCTTTAACAGGACAATGAAAGAAGAATATGTATGTATTATCTTTAAATTCTTCAAATGCTAACGTTTGTCTTGTAGCCAAAAGTAATGCAGATCTCAATCAAGAATGACACAACAAACTAAGTCATCTGAACTTGAAGACGATAAACAAGCTTGCCAAGAGAAATC
The DNA here is from genome assembly GCF_001879475.1 of Ipomoea nil. Lineage (NCBI taxonomy): Eukaryota > Viridiplantae > Streptophyta > Magnoliopsida > Solanales > Convolvulaceae > Ipomoea > Ipomoea nil. The sequence continues at coordinate 1,319,097 of NW_017616745.1, forward strand.
TCGTAAGAGGACTACCCGAAGCATCTTACATGAAAGATAAAATTTGTGAGGCATGTCAAAAAGGAAAACAATTCAAGTCATCCTTTAAGTCAAAAGATATAGATACAAAATCTCGACCTCTAAGCCTTCTACATATGGATCTCTTTGGACCAGTTGATCCAGCAAGTTTGAGTGGAAGAAAATATACTCTTGTTATAGTAGATGATTACACGAGATATACATGGGTGCTCTTCTTGAAAAAGAAGAATGAAACAGAAACCACCCTTCCAAATCTTTTGAAACAACTTCAAACAGAAAAGGAGCTCAAAATAATTCGAATAAGATCAGATCAGGGAACGGAATTTGTCAACAAAGTCATAAAGGAATTTGTGCGCAAAATGGAATTTTCCACCAACTTTCGGCAGCACGAACTCCTCAACAAAACGGAGTAGCCGAAAGAAGGAACAGAACCTTGAAAGAAGCTGCACGAACGATGATCTCTCACTCAGGACTACCTAAGAGATTTTGGGCTGAAGCCATAAACACGGCATGCTATACACAAAATAGATCCTTGATCAACAAATCTCACAACAAGACTCCATATGAGTTATGGAAAGGTAAAACACCCAGTATCGGTTATTTTCATGTCTTTGGTTGCAGGTGCTTCATACATAACAATGGAAAGAATCATCTAAGAGCGTTTGACGAAAGAGCTGATGATGGGTTATTCATGGGTTACTCCTCTGTAAGCAAAGCATTCAGAGTTCTAAACAAACGAACAATGGTAATTGAGGAATCCATTCATGTCAAGTTTGATGAACAATCTGAGATGAACCCATCAGGATGTAAAACATCAAACGAGTCAAATCAAAATCCTCAGCAACCTGTTGACGAAAATACCTCAGACGATGAAGACATACTCTCGTCCTACATGAAACATCATCTAAAGGTTCATGAACCCGAACCGGTGCCTCAAGAAAAGGTTGGAATTCAACAAAATGATCCTTCATCTATCACAACATCTGAACCAATGATTTACATTGATCTACCTTACATTCCTGAAATGGACGCTCAAAATCAACAAGATGCTTTTGAACCAGACCTTCAATGGTTAAAAGATCATCCATCAAATCAGGTTATTGGAAATATTCAGGAAGGTGTAAAAACAAGAGCCTCCTTGCACGAAAGTATGATGGCGTGTTTCCTATCGCAAATGGAACCAAAAACCATAGAAGAAGCTCTAAAAGACCCAGACTGGGTAATAGCCATGCAAGAAGAACTCCACCAATTTGAACGAAATAAGGTATGGGAACTTGTCCCGAGACCATCTCATCAGAATGTCATTGGAACTAAATGGGTGTTTAGAAACAAAATGAGTGAAGATGGGCTCATTGTTAGGAACAAAGCTCGACTTGTTGCTAAGGGGTATTGCCAAGAAGAAGGTATTGATTTTGATGAAACCTTCGCCCCTGTGGCTAGATTGGAAGCTATTCGCATATTCCTAGCTTTTGCAGCTTATAAGAACTTCAAAGTTTATCAAATGGATGTCAAGAGCGCTTTTCTGAATGGACTTCTTGAAGAAGAAGTATATGTTGAACAACCACCTGGCTTTGCAATCAATAATGAGCTTGAAAAGGTGTATCATCTTAAAAAGGCTCTTTATGGCTTAAAGCAAGCTCCACGAGCCTGGTATGATACTCTCTCACACTTTCTTATCAATTGCGGCTTCACGAAAGGAGTGGTTGATAAAACACTCTTTCGTATCAAGGATAATGACCATATTCTTTTGGTACAAATCTACGTTGATGACATTATCTTCGGAAGCACGAATCCAATCTTGTGTGAAAAGTTCTCTAATCTTATGAAAGGTAAATTTGAGATGAGTATGATGGGTGAACTGAACTATTTTCTGGGTTTGCAAGTCAAACAATGCTCAGATGGGATATTCATAAATCAAGCCAAATACACCAAGGATTTAATCCGAAAGTTTGGCATTGATGGAAAAAGTTCAGTTAAAATTCCAATGAGCACATCCCTCAGAATGGACATTGATAATGAAGGAAAGGATGTCGATCAAACAAACTTTCGAGGTATTATTGGTTCTCTCCTATACCTGACAGCAAGCAGACCTGACATTTCGTTTGCTGTTGGTGTATGTGCACGTTTTCAAGCTAAGCCGAAAGAAAGTCACCTAAGTGCAACCAAAAAGATATTAAGATATCTTAAGGGAACGCAAAGTGTCGGTCTCTGGTATCCAAAAGATGGATCATTTGATCTAGTTGGGTACTCAGACTCTGATTTCGCTGGATGTCGGATTGATCGAAAAAGTACTTCAGGAACCTGTCAATTCCTAGGAGGACGAATTGTGTCTTGGTTTAGTAAAAAGCAAAACTCTATTGCCACAAGCACGGCTGAAGCCGAATACTTAGCAGCCGAAAGTTGCTGTGCTCAAATCTTATGGATGAGACACCAATTGAGAGATTATGGCATAAATGCACGAGAAGTGAGCATAAAATGCGATAACACGAGCGTTATCGCTATCACGAACAATCCTGTGCTGCACTCTCGGACCAAGCATATTGACATCAAGTATCACTTCATTCGTGATCATGTCGAGCAAAAGAACATATCTATTGAGTATGTCAATACTGATGATCAACTTGCAGACATACTCACGAAACCCTTAAGTGAAACAAGATTCTCTCTTCTAAGGCATGAACTCGGAATGATTGAAATGACGTAAAGCTTAGAGAATCAAATCTGCAAAGATTCTTGCTCTCGAAAATCAAAAGATTTGATTCATTCCCACACGCAAGGATCTTTATAAGTGAAACACTCTATGAGAGTAATTTTCTCATCTAACAAAAATTCTAGTGTCTGTCTTTACATGTGCAGGAATGAGTACGGGAAGCGAAAGAACCATTACGGAGGCACGAGAAGGAGAAAGCACCCCCACCAAGATAGCATCTCCTCTCAAGTCCACCGCAAGCAGCAAGAAAAGGAAAACTTGAATAACTTGTTAGGCCACGGTGACAAATTGTGATGTTATCCTGTTCATGATCTTTTTAATTTATAACTCCGTCATGCAAATATTTTGTCAGTATCCAAAATATTTTGTTAAGATTCACACGTTATCTTTTGCCTATATATATTACTCTTCTATTTTATGAGCTTTACTCATTCACAAATTTTAGAGAAGAATAAAGATTGCAGGAATGGATAAGGGAAAAGAAAAGATCAACGAAGCTGAAAAAAGGGCCAAACGCCTAAAACATCATATGCAAGAAGCCGACAAGCTTCCGAATGCCACCGTCATAAGGCTTGAAGAAGATGGGGAAAAGGGTCATTGTCACCTACTCCATACCCAACACAGCACCAATGGACAAGGAAACTCATGAAAAATTGATCAACGAGTCCAGGGCTACAAAGGCTTACTGCATGGAACAAGCCACTCGGCTTGCTCAAGAGAAAATTCCGATGATAAAAAGGGCTAATGTGCAAACATCTTATGAAGTTCCTCAACCTAGTGAACAATCCTCTGAAGATATCACTATGGTTCACTCTCGGCCCGTAACTCAGTCACCCGAACCCACTCTCTCACTTGAGGAGTTGGATGAATTTGCAAAGATGACAAATCTGACTAATGTGACCGAAGAGATGACTCGCCTGGAACTTCACATGCCTTATCGTTTTCTCTAAGCTTTTGTATGATGTACTCTCGTGACCTGGAATCCTCGTGATCTAATAAAATTTGCTGTCCTTTCGTGCTTATCTTCTCTTGCTTATAATGTCTGCTTTTGTCTATGCCTAACTCTATATGTTACTTGTCCAAATCACAGGAAAGCTCATCATTCATACGTTTTCTGGTCAAAAAGGGGCCATAATTTTATGCGTTACTTTTCTTTAAAAGAGCATTGAAGTTAGAGTTTCATATAGAAACAAGATAACAGTCAAAGTCGTACTTGAAATTAATATCTTCTTGACTACAGTTATAAGCATTTATTGTTGCGTTGAAATTAATGTGTAGCAGACACATGAGCTTTGTGGATTTCTTGCTATAAAAGGAGGAGAATTCTTCACTTATACTCATCCCTCTTCTCTTTACCATGGCTCCAAAGAAACCTTTCACCAGAGGTGATTCTCATAAGCTGAGAGAAAATGCCAGACGTCTCAGGGAGGAACAGGGCGATCTCTACCCTGGCAATAGCCCACAAGCACCGGTGGAAATTCCCTCTGACTCCGACTCGTCTCTTAAGTATGATGATATGGCGGGTTTCATCGTCGAAAGTGAAGAGAAGACTTTGAAAGATCCCACCAAGACTCCAGATCCAGATTATATGGCTTTTCTTGCACAAGAGGACTTCATGGAGAAATATGATCAGGGGGAAGAACCCGAATCCTCATCTGGCTCAAACTTTCCACGAACCGGGAAATGGTTCAAGCAAATGCTGGGAAATGTGAAAAAGACCAAAGGAGAACCATCCGAAGTCAAGAAGAACGAGAGGAAGAAAATTTGATTTTGTTGTGTGTTACTTTTTATCCTATGTACTTTCCTCTCTCGGGTCTATGATGAATAAACTGGCTCTAGTTTCCTAATCTATCGTCTGCCTAATAATCTCGTTTCAGGAACAAAATTATTGAAAAAGAATATGTTCTCTAAATAGTGTCTTGGATAAGACAGTTGAATACACCTTTTGAGAGGTTCGGTCTATCTATTTGAGAAAGAATCCAAAAATTCAAAAGTTCTACTTTCTTCTAAAGCACGAAGAAAAGCATCGTGTACTGTACTCTTTTGCTAAGGCCAAGGCATTGGCTGGCCTAAATGACATGGAAAGACGAAGCCTTTCTAGACAAATCTTGAGAACAGATCATGAGACTCTTATTGCTAAGACTCTTTGCTCATAAAAGGAAACATCTTGAGTACGAACAAAAGGATAAGGATTGCATTATGGGAAGTCTGCCTTCCAATGCACGAGACATTGCAACTGCTTTCACTGTATATTGTTCTGTGTAACAATTCTCTCGGGAGACAATTTTGTTGCCATAAAAGAGAGACATGTTTGACTCCATTTGTCTCTCACAAGTCCATGTTTTGAAAATTACATCCTCTTTCGGGTTTAGAATCATGACCAAACATGCTTAATGTTTGAGCCTTTATCTCCAACCGTTAAGATGAATCCCAATGGGATCATGTGGCTGAGAAAAGTGGTCCACTCCCCCACTTTGTCTTATGCAGGATGTGACGTGCATTTAATGCACAAATAGGCACTCGAGTGATTTTCTCTCTCTTCATTAAATGAGGGAATGATCGTTTTTGATCTGCAAACAATCTTATCACTCCCCCATGATGATCAGTTACCTTTTGGAGAAAAAGAACCGGAAGTTATTTGAATTTTAAACCGTTCATCCCTAAATGGATCATCCATACCCGGAGACCCGGAGTTCTATAAAACCCCGCTTAAACCTCTCTTGATCCTTTTACCCTACCTTCATCAATCTCTTTATTTTTCTCAACCCTTTGTTTATCTCCAATCCACAACCATGGCAGAACATCCTCAAGCATCACCATCTAATCCTGAACCATAAACTCCCTCCACCATGGAAATCCCAAGCTTTCCAACAGAGGACCTAGCTTTCATTGAATCCAGAGTACCCTTCATCGTAGGGGGAAGTATGTGGGACGCGCATGGATTCCTTGAATACATCTTGGATAGAACTTTTGGTGAACACATCATAAATCTTCTTACAGAAACAGGATTATACAGCTTCATCACACATCTTTATACTGTTTGGCACCCGGTTGATGTAACCCAGTTCTATATGAATGCCTCAATATCTTCTGATTATTTGACTATCACTTCCAGAGTCAATAATCATCATGTGGTTCTTACCGCAGAGGACGTTCAATCAACATACGGGTTTCCACAAAGAGATGAGTCCTATAAGGCAGATATTATCTATTATCATCTCGACCCAGAGGACTTCTACGAATCCATCAAGAACAATCACGCACCATCCAAGGCAGAAATCTCATGGCCGCTGAAGAAGAAATGGTTCCGGCTAGACTATGAGTTCACTGTTGATATCTTCAATAAACTCGTCGATCACAAGACCTTGGGCACGGATGATGTGACGAAGGAGAAATTGAAAATGCTGCATGCCTTCTTGAATAGATTTAAAGTCGACTGGTCAAAGATCATTTTCAACAATATTGTTCACACCATCACTTTTCATCGAAAAAGTCCAGGAGACATTGCGAAGAAGTTGGGATATGGTTTTGTGATAAGCCATCTTCTGGCAACGAAAGGAGTCGTTCTGCGCCCAGGAATTCGGCCTGGTCAGAAAGCATGTCATATGAAACAAAAACCATCAGGATATGACAAGCAGAAGGCGTTGGAGTTGGGAATCCCTATCGAGCAAGTCAAAGCCAAGCGAAAATCAAGAACACCTAGGGTTTCAGAAGATGAGCAGCCAAAGCCGAAACGACAAAGACGAGAAAAGCACTCCTCTCGGAGTAAGGCGAAAAAGGCAGAAGAATCTTCCGGTGTTCCAATCTCACCAAAATCTCCACAAAAGAAGAACGATCTTATTCCACCCTCCCCTCTACCAGAATCAATAGTAGTCAAGGACTCATCCGAAGATGAAGATAATTTAATTCTCTCCAGAATTATCAAAGACAGTCACTTTCGGTCTCCAGTCAAGGCTAAATCTTTCCCGAAGAAATCTCCTACACCGAAAGAAGCTACATCGAAAGAAGGAGACACGAAAGAAGCATTTTCTGAGGGGGAAAGTCAACCGAAAGATGTTCTTCCTGAGAAAATTCCTGATGATCAAGAACCCAAGTCTGATCTCGGTTTTCCTCAAGACCACCATCCACAAGAACCTACTTTGGCAGATCAACTCCTTCGAGAGCTGACACAAGAACCTGCTAATGTAGACATGGAGGCCAGTCGCTTAAGTCTTCCACAAGAACCTGGGTCACCAGAAAAGACGAAAGAGGCGACTGATGCTTTGATCGCTTTACCTTGTCTGCCACAAGAACCTATCAACACAGAGCAGGTAACTCTGACACAAGAACCTGTGTTGGTAGACGAGACAGCAGTTGTGCAGGTACAACCTCCGGACATCCCGAAACCATCAGCCCCAGCTCCAGAAGTAAAGGTTCCTCAACCTTCACCAGATCAGTTACTTAGAGAATCCATTGAACGAGATTACAAACGAGTTCAACAGTGGCAAAAGTGGTGCACTGCTCCCCTGCGGATCTTTCTTGAAACTTTTGAAGCAATGCAGGATGAAGAGGAATTTGCACTTGCATGGATTGGCACTGATGATCTTTCAAAAGCTCTTCGAATTGAAGAGATCAATCGCGCTTTCTCTTACAAGATGACAAATCGCACTCTCGGGAAAGATAAAGCTCCAATCTGCATCGAGCTCAACAAACCACCCTTGGATCCAGTTTATGAAGACGAACTGAAGCAACTTCGATATGCCATGTTGCTTTCAAAGATCAAGACCACTTTAGAGAAGGAACACCAAAATGATCCACATTGTAATATCAGTGGCACGAAAGATGAGCTTGGACGACAGATTGAAGAAAGCGAGAGTAATGAAGATGAGAATGAAGATAATGATGATGTTGACGATACTGATGATGAGAATGATGATGATGATGATAATGATGACGATGATGATAATGATGATCAGATGGGCAATGAAGGTGCTCAAGAAACCGAACCCGAAGACAGTCACACAATTCTGATCGGTCCTGACTATGACACCTACCCTCAGAGATCTCCTTTAAGAAAACTACCATCTGACAGTGAAGACTCGAAAGAAGGTTCAACTACTCATCCCGAAGATCTATCTCGCGCTATTGTTCCGCATATCCAACCCATAGACGAGACTCCAATCAAGCACGGCAACGAAAGAATGCGTGAAGGCAAACTGGAAGCTTCACCAATCCCTCTTAGCTCAGATAGTGGTGGAAACCGGGAAGCACCACCTCAAGATGATCACATGGACACATCACCAACAAACATTGAGGAAGAATCCCCTGCGAAGTCCCCACGAACTATCATGAACATTATGAGAGGAACTGTTCATTCAGCCGAGACCATCCATAGGCAATATCTTGCTTTACGAGAAAAGGACACGAAAGTCATGGATGATCTATGCAAGAAGGTCGATCTTCTGATAGCAGCCCAATCTAAACCTCGATCCCCACCTCCAGCACAGCCTCAACCGCAGCAACAAAGCCAATCAGATCACAAGGTCCTTGAGCAAATGACAAAGAAACTTTATGATCTCGAAGCTTCTTTGAACAAAGTTGCGCGACAACAGCACGAAATCAAACACTCTCATTTTGGTCTCAAAGAGCGTATGGATTTGGCCTGTACAAAGATTGACACATATCAGGACAATTCGTACCAACTGGGCGAATATGCACTTCAAATTGTCGGATATGCTCAGGATATCTTGCTTGCAATCAACAAGGTCTCTTCCATTCCTCCTACCACCTGTGCTGATGATGCCAAAAAGGGGGAAAAGAGAAATGATGACAAAGATAAGGATGATGATCAGCCGAGAGATAGCACGAAAGATCAAGCTCGTGAAGCACGACTCTCCCCCTCTCGGACACCAAGAGACTATGACCAAAGGAACCCGAATCCATCTTCCAAGTCTCGTGGTCATTACTCCTCGAAGTCAAGATATGGTCGATACCAATCTTCCAAACAAATCAAGCCTCGACAATCATTTGGTTCTGAAGCCAAATACATCTTCACAGGACTGCCAAAGAGAGAACAGATGAAATTAAGGCAAAAGCTTATGAGAGACAACAAAGTAACTATAGATGGCATAGGAAACTTTGTGGACTTTGTCCCATATGAAGAAGGCAGTGGCAAACGATTCGAAGGTTGCAATAATCCCACTTGGTTGAAAACAAAGGACAACCATACAAGACAAAACCACATGAGCACTCAAAATGAAAGAATCAAAAGAGCAAACAAAGAACTGTGGAAGAAGCATGATGAAGAAAGAAAGAGAAGAGAAGATGAAGCAATGGAAAGAAAAAGGATCAGGAATCTCATTGAAGACCTTTCGAGTGTAACCAAAGACTCCCCACAAAATGTCATGCATAATGCAGCTTTCAAAGTGCACAAGGAATCAGGAAAGAGCTACCAAGAAGGCATGAATTCGTTTGAACTGATCTCGTGGTGGAAGTATGGTATTGTTGAAGGAAGCAACATTCGGGAAGCCTACAATAATTACACTGGTCTGAACATCAAAGGAGAACATGAAGAGCTTGTCAGGACTAATCCTATCAAAGTCTTCAGGGCAAAAATCAATGAGAAAATTGACTTCAACAGGATGCTAAAGCGACAAAAAGAAAAGGATGACCAAGAGCTCAAGGAAGCTGAACAACAGAAATCAAAGCTTTTAGAAATGTAAGTTAACTTTTGCTATATTCCTTTTATGAAGTTTTTGTAATGATCACATCTTTATATATGAAACTCTCATTGTTACACATCTCGTGTCACCTGTTTGAGTTACTTGTTCTTATATCGCTTATTAAACGCTTTTATCTAGAAAAATACTTGTAAACTCTCGAGTATGGCTATTTTTATATAAGAAAAATCCTTATGGAATTTTTATTAGCCTTATAAGAAGAGTATAGGTTTTGGCATCATCAAAAAGGGGGAAATTGTTAGGAACATTGTATTAGGATTTTGATGATACCAATGTAATGTAGAAAAGTAGACCCCTAACCTTTAGCTGCTTTTGTTTCGCTACTTTCGTCCTAGACGAGAGTTGCCATAACTCCTTTGTAATTCGTGTTAAGCTAGACAAACACACGAAAATGAGTTATGACTAGATGTTAGGATCTCCAAGGCGAAAGAAGACACGAGACATGAAGAACAACAACAAGAGTCAAGCAGGAGTTGTCAACAAACACGAAAGGACAGTGTTTGTAAAAGACGATCTTCATTAAACATTACTTCTCTTCAACAACGAGAAGAATGTTTCACCTGTCTGATTTGACAACATCCTAGGACAATAAGGACTTCATTTTATGGGACTCACTTTTCAAGAAGCATTAAATGAAGATGTACTATCTCTTGGAGCTAAAGGACAAAACCCTAATGCTTTCCATACCTTCAACGGCTACATGGTACAACCTCATTAATGGAGCATTTAATGCATGAAGCTCCCCGGTCCTTGTCCAATGGTTAAAAGGTTCGAAAAGTTCATCTCCCTCCAACGGATGAATTTTCATCACCTATATAAACTCACCTTCATCATCTAAGAAGGGGCTGGTTCATTATCACTCGACTTACTCACTTACAAAAGCTCTTGAAACGTCTACGATTTACAAAAAGCTTTTGTGAACCAGTTTTTTTTTTTTTTTTGAGGTGTTAAGTTACTTGGAGAATCACTTGTCTTACACCTCAAGGAAGTCTTGACATCAGTTTGAAGCTATCATATCTCAGAGTCAAGATCTGTTTGTTGGAGAATTCAAGAAAGCATTTTCTACCAACCTCAACTCAGGAGAAGAAGTTGATAGAGGCGGAGTAAACTCGAGGAGTTGAAAAACCTACGAAGGCTGTCCGGCTTAGTGATCAAGGAAGTCTTTGTGTAATTGTACTAAGAGTGATAGTGCAATCCTTCCAACAGTTGTGGAAGAAGAGTGGAGTAGGCAACTTTGGCCGAACCACTATAAAATCTCATGTCCTCCTTATCTTCTTACTTGCGCTTTTTATTTTGCTCTCATATCTTTTCTTTATTATCTTTACCGAAAGTTTGTCTAATTACGTAAACTCGTGCAAAGTATTTTAAAACGAATCTATCTTATCCGCTGCGCCAAGACACCGAAAGGTGACGTTTAGGGCGTCTAACGAAGAGAGTCTATTCACCCCCCCCCCCCCCCCCCCCCCTCTAGACTCTCATCTCATTCTATCGGGACCAACAGAGTTCACAATGCAATATGAACACGAATCCATAGTATGACAATTGACAACCATCTTTGCTAGCTACCCACTTTCTTATTACAGGGCAACCAAATTAGTCAAACTTTGTAAAATAATAACAATAATAATAACAACAACAACAACAACAACAATAATAATAATAATAATAATAATAATAATAATAATAATAATAATAATAATAATAATAATAATAATAATAATAATAATAAAGATTTTAATTTGAGTTACTAAGAGTGTGTTTGGTTGACAGGTTTAGCTCTAAGGAATAAGTATTAAAGTGATTCGTATTATTTGGTTGATAGATTTTTAGAATAGTACTATGGGTTTCAAATACCCCCTTAATTGAAAAACTCATACCTAATAAAATAAGGGTATCATCCCCTTTCATTCCCTTATTCCTTCTCATCCCCTTTGATTAGTGCTTTTAGATTCTTGTTTTTATTTTTTTGTTCATATTGATGTTTGGGATGTCTTTATATTAGAATCAATTATCTTGATTTTGTGTTCTTATATTTTTAAAATCTTTATTCTCATTATAAGATCATACATAACCAAACAACATTATTAATAATCATTCACAATCCACCTTACTACCAGTACCAAACATGCAAAATACTTTCACTAAAATTCATTACCATTTACCAAGTATTTGATACTCATTTCAATTTCGATTCTCATTTGCGAACCAAACACACCTAAGTTTGACTCCATGGTATAAGGATTGTTTCAACAGCTGGTCAGCTGGCAGCTAGCTACAACTTTCCTACTATTATATGGTATGAACTATGAAGGGTGATGAAGACGACAAAATTTTATTAATAAAACGAACACCCAAATTTCAAACATGAGGGCCCATTCTTCTTAATTAATGATATAAATGGTTGTTAAAACTATATTATTATATTACAAATAATAATTCCATTGAATCAAATACTTTCGAATTCATTACATCATAATACCATGTATTTATTTATTTTCTCAAATATTAGCTGTTCAACAACCATCTTTGCTACCTAACCACTTAATTATTACAGGGATAGCCATGCTAATTACAGGAATTTTATTTGCACAACCCTAATTGATATTTACACAACCATTTGATAGGTTTGCTAGCTTTATAGGTAGTATAAATGGAACAATTTACTATTTGTACCATCTTCATTAAAATTAATCAAACATTACGTTTTTTTTTAAATATTTATTATTTATTATTTATTTTTATTTCAAATTGTGACAGTATAATAATTTTGTCTATAATATTTTTAAATTATTTTGTATAGTATCTAACGTTTAATAAATTTTAATAATAAAATTAATTTTATTTTTTGCCATTCTAATATTCTTTATAACTTAAATTTTTTGTATGCATTATTTTACCTTATTATAAAAATATAACAAATTAATTTTCAATCGCTAAAAAATGTAAAAACACATTAACATCACAATAAAATATAAAATTTAAATTTCATTCCATTTCAATCCAATATAACATTCTCATGAGTATAATTAGAGCGTACGTGCTCATTGTAACTATTGATCCGATTCACATATAGGGTAATCCATGCATCTGCACAACCATAATAGGCATTGGGTACCCTCCTGTCAATGTTATCTTAACATAATGAATTAATGATTATTATTAATGTATTATTAATGTAACTAAGGTCAATTGCTACATGCTCATACCAAGGTGGTCTGCTAGATCGGAGCAATAAATATGTCGTCTTTTTTTTAAATGTTTTAATTTTTAAATTTAATTATTTAATCTAAATTTATTAAAATAATATTTATAATTTCAATATTTTTTTTTTGAAAACTCTAATTCCAGTACCTAATTTATTTTGTGCAATTAAATTACATTTCACCAGGTTGGTATAAATAGTCATATTTACACCTTAATTGCTATTTACACCACCTATGAAATTGTTGAACATTTTCACCTTTTTAGAATTCTAAAGTTATTTACACAAGGGTCGTACAAATAGCAACACCCTAGCCAAATCAGTCAAGCTTGGGTAAAAACAAAATTTTGAAGTTGAGTTACCAAGTTTGACCCTATGGAACTATTTTATTGTTTATTGACTTTTTTCTTTGTCCCTCACCGGTTTGCACTAGTATATATACAATTTCTAGAGTTTGCCTTTCATTACAAAGTCTAGAGTTTGCCTATCTTCAACAAATTAATTATGAGTGGCATGCAAGTCAATATGGGAGCTGGGGAAAGCCGCGTTGATCGAAAATGCGCCGTCCGTATGTAGATGACACTAAAGCTACAAGCAGAGGGAATTGAAGAAGCACAAATGAAGTGACTGGCAAACATGCAAATGCAACTACTATAATAAGAACTCCCCTTCTGTTATGCCCAAATACCAGATACACTGTGGCGGAGAAGGCAATCATCATAAATATTATGGACAAAAACAAGGTGAAGAGGCCTATGATTAATATGGTGGGAAGAGCATATAGGAAGTCTTCTTCTGCATAGCGCGAAGTTAGGATGGACAAGAAGACGAGCAAGGAAGTGGCGGATGTGAAGAAAGATGCAGCATTTGAGATGCCAAATACTGTGAAAGCATTGCGGTCGGAGAAGATTGGGAGGCCATTTTCACCACTGTTGCCACCAGGAACTGTAATGGCTACTGCAAAGATGACAGTAACAATGAGGGCTGCTGCAATTGTGCATGAAGTTGCTGTCTCTTTCATCCATTTCTCCCTTGCCTCTTTTAACTCCTTATGCTCCTCCGTAAAGACCATACTCGGAGTTTTGCCATATTTATTTCAAAATGAAAAGAAACGTGATGGTGTGATTTTTTTCACTTCCTGCAGATCAGATGAAATGAATCATATATATGTTTGTGTTGGTCAGAAAACCCCAGTCCCAACTCCAGCCAAATTGGTCTGTAATTGTTGAATTGATAACTACTGATATCCCCTATATGTGTAACTTTCACTGATTCACCATTAGGCAGTCTAACAGAAACTTCATGAGTACTATGATATGTCTCAAAATACTCTAAGGAGCATGTAATATGGTCTGTTGCTCCTGAGTCCATTATCCAAACATCAGAAGAGTTCAATACAGTATTTAAATGGAGGTTGGAAATAAACCTGCCTTCACTGTGATTTTCAGTAGACTGCTTGAAGTCTGGTCTAAGTCCAGTCACTGCTGCACTTGTTGAGAAATGACCAGCTTGATTTTGAGATTGCAGGAGAGTTAGCAACTTCTGGAATTGCTCAGAAGAAATTCCAACATCATTAGCTTGGCTCACAGAAGCACTCAGAGCTTGTTGTGTATCCTGACCTTGCTTTGCTTTGGATTTGTATCCTGGAACCCAACCTGATGGATATCCATGTTTTTTATAACATTTTTCAATGGTATGACCTACTATACCACAATAGGTACACTTCTCCCTGAATTATTGTTAAACTTCTTCTTATTACTGTTAGAAGAAGTAGTAGCTACAACAGCTTGTTCCTCACAACTATCCTGGACATTCTGGACAGCATTAGAATGCATTAGGTCATTACTCTTCTGGTCAATAGATTTTTTGATCTTTCTCTCCATTTTTAGTGTCATATTAAGAACCTTCTCCATCACAGGGATAGGGTCCATGACAAGGACTCCTGTTTTAATAGACTCATAGTCTTCATTCAGACCTTCCAAAAATCTGATTATCTGATCTTCTTTTTTTTCCTTCTGAATTTTACTTAGAAGAGTGCATGAGCACTTCAGTACACATTCGCATAAGGGAACAGGTCTCATTGTATTTAGTTGCATCCACAAGGCATTAGACTTAGTAAAGTATTCGTTAACAGTAAGGTTACCTTGTGAACACTTAAAGATCTGATTCTTTAGCTCTGCGATCCTATGAGGATCGACTTGTGAATACCTTCGTTTGAGAGTGCTCCAAATGTCTGCTGAGTTTTCTATATACAGAACACTTTCCGCAATCGTGGCTTTGAGAGACTTGAAGATCCACGAGCAAACGATGTTGTTACACCTCCTCCAAACTGCATAATTCGGATCCAATTCTCCAGGATTCAGAATCGTTCCATCAACGAAGCCATACTTATTTTTGACTTCCAAAGCTATCTTCATCGACCTACTCCAGGACGCATAGTTCAATTCGGATAGCGGTGGTGATACAAGGATCAGATTTGGATTTTCTGTAAAGTGTAAGTACATTGGATCGTTGAACTCATCAGAACGCTGGATGGGGCTATTGTTCATCGAATTTTGATTCTGATTCGAAGAACCTCCCATTTGTCCAGTCTGATTCTCATCGACGATTTGATCTTCCATCGTCACCACTGCGGCATAAGATCGGTGACGCTCTGATACCATGTTGAGTTTGGTTTAGTTCATGCTGTATGGAAGAGGAAAGAACAGTAGGATGTATTGAGCTCTCAATGTTTACAATGGTGATGAGAAGAGAAGAATGAAAAATCAAAATCCATCTGAGCTGAACATAGCTCAGCATTTATACAAGGAAAAAAGGAGGCAAATGCAGTTATAACTAACTACAAGGAAAAGACCTAAAAGCCCTTAGGTCCCAAGCAGTAACAACAGCAATGGTGATCAGTCTCCTTCTTCTGCTTCTTTCACACATTAGATTAAGCATGATATTGCTTACTTTGTCAGATAACATATTTTATAAGATATTATCCCAAGAAAACCATCATCCATCAATCATGAATAACCAACCAGGTCAATTCAATAACTAATTATTCCATCATCCAATATGCTTGCCGCCAAGCAATGTATCTAACGAGTAAAGTTTCAAATACTAGAATTTGTTCACCAAACTAACAAACCAAAAATAGAGTTTTACCGCATGAGCTTTGGTTGCTCTCCCTCAAGAAATTAACTCCCCCTTTTTTACCATAATTGACAAAAGGGAATCAATGTGATCATCTAGAAACTGGAGCAGAAGTCTAGAGTTTGCCTATCATCAACCAATTAATTAATTATGAGTAGACATGCAAATCAATATGGGAGTTGGGGAAAACCACGCTGATCGAAAATGCCCCGTCCGTACGTAGATGACACCAAAGCTACAAGCAGAGGAAATTGAAGAAGCACAAATGAAGTGACTGGCAAACATGCAAATGCAGCCACTATAATAAGAACTCCCCTTCTGTTATGCCCAAATACGAGATACACTGTGGCGGAGAAGGCAATCATCATAAATATTATGGACAAAAACAAGGTGACGAGGCCTATGATTAATCTCTTGGGAAGAGCGTATAGGAAGTCTTGTTCTGCAAAGCGCGAAGTTAGGATGGACAAGAAGACGAGCAAGGAAGTGGTGGATGTGAAGAGAGATGCAGCATTTGAAATGCCAAATATTGTGAAAGCGGTGTAGTTTGAGAAGATTGGGAGGCCATTTTCACCATTATTGCCACCAGGAACTGTAATGGATGCTGCAAAGACTATAGTAACAATGAGGGCTGCTGCAATTGTGCATGAAGTTGCTGTGTCTTTCATCCATTTCTCCCCTGCCTCTTTTAACTCCTTATGCTCCTCCGTAAAGACCATACTAGGAGTTTTTTTATCTTCATTCCGATATGACAAGAAATATGATGGTGTAATTTTTTTCACTTCCTGTAGTTCAGATGAAATAATCATATATGTGTGTGTGTTTCATCCTTAGATTGGGGGAGAATATATAAGAGATTGTGACATACCATACCTTAAACCATTGAAGCTCTCGTTGCATTTGAAGAGCTGCACCAGAAACAAGATTTAGTTTCTGGGGAGGTGCCAATTTCCCAGCCAAATGCAAAACGCTATTATTATCTGTGTCTCTATAATCCGGAAAATTAGTCCTAAGCACACTGGTTCCACAAACAAGGTTAAAAACATTTTCGCTACGGTTCATTACTGCAACATGAAGTATATTCTGCCGCATGGAGTTTCCGAAATAAACCGTCAAAGGATATGCTTCCGCAATATTTAAGATAACTTGCCAAATGTCTAAACTCGTTGCTTCAAGGAGTGCATTATCTGTCAGTGAGGTCACTTGTGTATCATTTAGGGTTTTGAGTTGATCGCACAAGCATTTAAGAAGCTTCATAGCTTGGTGGTGTAGCACCATTTTGTTTACTATGCTCTTCTCTACCAGCCCTAATAGATAGATAGATATATAGAATTAAAACAATAATAAACAAAATCTATTAGTTTTGCTATTATATATCTTCCAATTATATATTCTGATCTGATGTGGTAATGTTAGGTAGTTATGTATACACACACATCCATAGTTGCATACATACATTGTAGTAGTGAGGTGATGAGGTGGAAAATTGGTGTAGATGTTGTTGACTCGGCCTTAGACACACCTGCATGCAATGCAATAATAATTTTCACTAATAACTTGAAAATCCAAATGAGCGATAATTAATTGGCTGGCAGGCACGAGATTGAAGAATAAGTATATATATAAATAAAGATAGACAATAGAAACGGAAAAGTTACTCACAATAGTATATGAAACTTTGCCAAAAGTTTAGACTGTGTTTGTTAACAATGGAACAGTCATAAATAACTATGGCATCCAAAGCTGAAACATCGTTACCTAACCTCTTATGATGGCCCAAATCAGGGTACCTTTCAACCAATTGCAGAGCCAAATCTGTATATATATACCATTAAATTATAATAAGCTAGCTAAGCAAAGAGGGTAATTAAGATATAGTTGGACGACTATATATACGTACCATAGAATTTATATATGATTAATTCAACAAGCATAGTGACACCAGTTGGGCCTTCATATGGATTAGGCTGCCCGTATTCATCATCCCTAGTGAGACGAAGGAAATACAGAAAGGCGTCCTTGCTTTTGCGATCATTCCCAGCTGCATAATGGATGGGGAAAAAACCTTGTTTGTTTTGAAGATAGAGGAGATTAGAATTCCTGCGAATAAGGATATGAGCCACCTCAATGTTTCCATGCCGGGCAGCGATGTGAAGTGGGGTAGACCCATAGTCGTCTCTGGGGCTAAGTTCATGGTCCAACAATAATGCTACAAGCTTTTCCATAAAGGAGGCATTACCTACTCTAGCACCAACATGCAATGCACTCTCTAAGTCCGTCTTAAGTGGAGATTGAATTGCTGCGGGGTTTTGGTTGAAGAATATTTGAGCTTCATCCCAATTTGCTGCCAATATTGCTCTGTATAGTGGCCGGTATTTGCTGTAATCAACTGCAACATCATCCTCATCGTCGTCATCATCATATAATATCATATTTGGGCCGGGGAAGCTAGCTACCTAGCTACAATTAATTACTCCCTTCGTCTCATTTTATGTGTCTAACCAGACTAAAACTATTTTAAATTTGACAATTCAATCAGCAAAAACCTGAACTTAACTTGTTAAAAATGTTAATTGTTTTTTTTTTTTTTTTCGGATTCAATGACTTATTAAGGGTTATTTGAGTTTGATGACTTAATTGCCTTTCCCAAATATTTCAGTTACTTATTTGTACTTTATCTCTTTAATTTTTCATAATATTAAGCCGTGTTGAAAAAGACCGTAGGCGCCTAGGTTTCCAATTTTTTATTTTTTATTATTTAAAAAAAAATAACCAAAAATTCTAATACCTAATAATGACCTTTTTTTTTTGAACAATAATACCTAATAACCTAAAAGCCCACAAATCCAATTTAATAAAAGATTCAAAAAGAAAAAGAAAATTAAAGCAAAATGGTCAAAACCTAAACTGAAAAAAAATATAATAAGTAAATAGGAAAATAGGAAAATAACTATCATAAAACATTTTCATTTTCAATGTTTAGTTTAATTTGGTTTAATAGCTGTTTTAAGGTTTGATTCATTTTTTAAAAAATGAGTCAGCATTGTATAATTAAACATTTTAATTGTTTTGTTTAGAATATAATAATAATAATAATAATAATAATAATAATAATAATAAAACGTGATCGTGGGGGTGGTATGGTGATAAACAGGTAAAATAGGACAAGGAGTAACATCATACCATCATCATATCATGTATGGGGAAGCTAGCTAGTATTAATGAATCAAATTTAAACCACTCTACCTGGATTTTGAGGAAGTGTTTGGGAAGAATCTGCCATTTAATTTCTGTAAATTTATTCTATCTGATCATCTTAACTCAAATGGAAATCGATGGCCTGGCACGCTATGATTAATATATAGTTGTTCAGAATAATGGTCGGTATATATAGCTGGTCGGCTGTCAGGTAGCTACCACTTTCCTACTATTATATGGTATGAATGTGATGAAGACGACAAAATTTTATTAATAAAACGAACACCCAAATTCCAAACATGAGTGCCCATTCTTCTTAATTAATGATATAAATGGTTGTTAAAACCATATTACAAATAATAATTCCTTTTAAACAATTATTACTTTAGAATTCATTACATCATACCATGCATTTATCTATTTTCTCAAATCTGATTTGTTCAACAACCCTCGAAAACTTGTACCATGAACAATGGTCTACTTTGCATTGTGAACTCTGATCCGATTCAAAAATAACCTTGAGATTTTATATCTGTAAACTATTTTGTGGACCTGGGCCCACCTTGTAGGGTGGACCCGAGTCTAAATGTTCATAATTTACATAATGTTCACAATTTACCTTTTTAAAAATTTACAATTTGTATACTACGAACACGCAATATTAACATATATGTAATTGATTACCCTATTTTGTATTCACAAGTTCCTTTCAAATACTGTAGTGACACAATATTAACATATTAGGATTTGATGACCCTATATTGTATTCACAAATTCCATTCTATAGTTATTATGTGTTTTTACTTAGAAACACAATTTATATTTTAGAAGTTCACAATTTCAATACTAAAAATACATAATTTATACGACGTTTAGGACCATGGTCCACCTGAAAGGTTCACCTTGTAGGTGGGCCCACCTGTGGGTGGACCCTGGTCCATGGTATACAACTCTTTTGTACTTGAGTTTGACACATTCTATGCAGTTACCTGTTTTTGTACTTGTATAAACAAATTGAAGATGCATCACATGAAAATTACAAACAATAACATGATAACTACACACATAAATTGTTAACTGGATATACAAAATATGTTATTGCAGACACATAACATGTTAACCAACAGCTTATGTGTCTACAATTAACATATTTTATACATGCAGTTAATAATTTCAGTCTGCAGTTATCATGTTATGTGTTTGTAATTACTATATTATGTGCTTTCAATTTGTTTATAGATACAGAAATTATTAACTGCAGGTACAGAATATGTTAACTATATATACTTAATTTTTAAATTAGAGTTCACAATGCAATATTAACTCGGATCCATAGTATAACAATTGACAACCATCTTTTCTAGCTACCCACTTTCTTATTACAGGACAACGAAATTAGTCAAACTTTGTAAAAAATAAAAAATAAAAAATAAAATAATAATAATAATAATAATAATAATAATAATAATAATAATAATAATAATAATAATAATAATAATAATAATAATAATAATAATAATAATAAGATTTTAAGTTGAGTTACTAAGGGTGTGTTTGGTTGACAGGTTTAGCTCTAAGGAATAAGTATCAAAGTGATTGGTATTTTTTAGTTGATAGGTTTTTAGAACACTACTATGGGTCTCAAATATCCCATTAATTGAAAAACTCATACCCAAATAAAATAAGGGTATCATCTCCTTTCATTCCCTTATTCCTTCTCATCCCCTTTGATTAGTGCTTTTAAATTTTTGTTTTTATTTTTTTGTTCATATTGTTGTTTTGGATGTCTTTATATTAGAATCAATTGTCTTGATTGTGTGTTCTTGTATTTTTAAAATCTTTATTCTCATTATATGATTATACATAACCAAACATGTTGGAAGATAAAAATAGCATAGGGCTATTTTTGTCTAATCCTCTTATGCTTTAACCGCTTCATATATAGCCTTTTGTCTTCTCTGTAATACACACACTTTATCAGAATAACAATCAATCTTCTTTTTCTTCATTCTGCTCCATCTCTGCTTCTCCGATGTAGTCCATATTCCAACATGGTATCAGAGCGGCGGGAGCTCATCCACGCTGCTGCATTTTCCGGTGCCGGAGAAGTCGATGAAGCGAAGCGACGCCGACACCTGAATAGTCTCTGTGCAATCCTAGTTAATCCGCAGAGGATGATTCTGATCCATCCGCAGAGGATGATTCCAATCCATCCGCAGAGGATGCGTAGCAACGATGCCGGTGCTCGATCACCAGTTAGATCAGCATCGTCAATGATTTCGCAGGGGAATCTGAGTTCGGAGCAGCAGATGCCCGTAGCCGATCCGTAGCGGAAGGCGATTTTTAGCGTTGAGAGGTTTTCGTTGTCCGGTAAAGCTAGGAAGCCGAACAATGAAATCGACGTGAATTTCTCGGAAAATTCAATGTCTCCGGCTGTCTCTGCGACGTCTGATCGTGCTCCGTCAACGTCGAAGAGCTCAGGCGCCGCACATCGCAAGTCAAGAGAGGTTGCGAATGAGATCTGGAGATCTTTGGATCTGCAGGAAGAGGATTTCGTAACCGACAATTCAAATTATTATTTCCATTGCAGTTTCAGCAGAGAGACGACTCCAACTAGCGATCAGCATCGCGGAGACACAGAGGCGGAAATAGAATCTGCCGCTGAATCGAAGTTAGCTGAAAATAGAGCGTTTGGTGAGGAGGTGTCTAAGCCAGAATCTGGTAATCCTTCTAATCTAGCATCTACGTCTTTTTGTAAGGCTATTGAGGGGGTTAGACATGCTGATTGTGTTGAGATTAGTGAACAATTGCTAGATACACCAACTGTTTGTAAAAATGCATTAGTGAGCCTGAATCCCAGGAACGCTGGGTTGGACACTAAAAAAGGTGCGGTGAACGTGGTCGTGGGAGGCTATTGGAGGCGAGGTGGTTCGCTCGTCGTGATAGCGATCGTCTTCATTGGATGTCTATCTGCAGTTTCTATCGCAAAGGAGGAGGCAACAAAATTAGGAACTGTTATTGGAATTGATCTTGGAACAACTTACTCCTGTGTTGGTGTTTACAAGAATGGTCATGTTGAAATCATAGCAAATGATCAAGGAAATCGTATTACACCATCATGGGTGGCATTCACTGACACAGAAAGATTGATTGGTGAGGCTGCAAAGAACCAGGCAGCTGTCAACCATGAAAGGACTGTCTTTGATGTTAAGAGGCTTATTGGAAGAAAGTTTGAGGATAAGGAAGTCCAGAGGGATATGAAGCTTGTTCCTTACAAGATTATTAACAAGGATGGCAAGCCTTATATACAAGTCAAAATCAGAGATGGGGAAGTTAAAGTCTTCAGCCCTGAGGAAATCAGTGCCATGATTCTAACAAAGATGAAGGAGACAGCTAAAGCATTCCTTGGGAAGAAAATTAAGGATGCTGTTGTTACTGTGCCTGCATACTTCAATGATGCTCAAAGGCAAGCTACCAAGGATGCTGGTATTATTGCTGGACTTAATGTTGCAAGAATTATTAATGAACCAGCTGCCGCTGCCATTACCTATGGACTGGACAAGAAAGGTGGTGAGAAAAACATCCTCGTATTTGATCTTGGTGCGGTGATCGTGGAGACTTTGAAGTCTAAATTGGAAGAGTTGAATCTTGAATCAAGACTGAAAGGAGATGAGTTGAGAAATTTGAGCAACATTTCACAGAATTTAGAGAAAGAGAAGTGTGAACTTATATCTAGCAACAAAGATGTTGCTGACAGATTAGAAATGGCACTTCAGGAAGTAAAGAACCTTCGTGATTTTGTCAATTTTCTGGCTATGAAACTCACTAAATTGGATAATCAAAGTCGAACCTTTTCAGAGAAGGTCATTCATCTTAATGGTTTTTTTGACAATTGGTTTAAGATGATCCATGAAGAGAAAGAATTTGCTGCTCAACATGCTGGAAACAAATTTGACCTGCTCCACAATCAGTATACATGTATTGTTTCAGAGAGAAATTCTATACAATTGGCTAGCATCAAATTTCAAGAAGGATGAAGAGTTGCCATGAAGTAGGTGGAAGAGTTGCTATATTTTTTTTTTTACTGCTTGTCTCTCAATCTGGAGATGTTTCTACACTAAAAGCTCTGTTTTGCTTCGCTATATGTTTACAGTAGCAGTCCTCACTACCTTTTGTATTTAAGCTGGGCATGTAGGATCTACACGCTCCAGCTTACCGGGGGGTGTTGGAAGATAAAAATAGCATAGGGCTATTTTTGTCTAATCCTCTTATGCTTTAACCGCTTCATATATAGTCTTTTGTCTTCTCTGTAATACACACACTTTATCAGAATAACAATTAATCTTCTTTTTCTTCAATCTGCTCCATCTCTGCTTCTCCGATGTAGTCCATATTCCAACAAAACAGCATCATTGATAATAATTCACATTCCACACTACTACCAATACCAAACATGCAAAATACTTTCACTAAAACTCATTACTATTTACCAAGTATTTAATACTCATTCTAATTTCGATTCTCATGTGCGAACCAAACACACCTAAGTTTGACTCCATGGTATAAGGATTGTTTCAACAGCTGGTCAGCTGGCAGCTAGCTACAACTTTCCTACTATTATATGGTATGAACTTTGAAGGGTGATGAAGACGACAAAATTTTATTAATAAAACGAACACCCAAATTTCAAACATGAGGGCCCATTCTTCTTAATTAATGATATAAATGGTTGTTAAAACTATATTATATTACAAATAATAATTCCATTTAAACAAATACTTTCGAATTCATTACATCATAATACCATGCATTTATTTATTTTCTCAAATCTTAGCTGTTCAACAACCATCTTTGCTAGCTAACCACTTAACTATTACAGGAATAGCCATGCTAATTATAGGAATTCTATTTTCACAACCCTGATTGATATTTACACCACTATTTGATAGGTTTGCTAGTTTTTGATAGGTTTGCTAGTTTTATAGGTAGTATAAATGGAACAGTATGCTATTTGTACCAACTTCATTAAAATTAGTCAAACATAATGTTTTTATTTAAAAATATTTATTATTTATTATTTATTTTTATTTCAAATTGTGAAAGTATAATAATTTTGTTTATAATATTTTTTAATTATTTTATGTAGTATCTAACGTTTAATAAAATTAATTTTATTTTTTGTCATTCTAATATTCTTTATAACTCAAATTTTTTGTATGCATTATTTTACCTTATTATAAAAATATAATAAATTAATTTTCAATCGTTAAAAAATGTAAAAACACATTAACATCACAATAAAATATAAAAATAAAATTTCATTCCATTTCAATCCAGTATAACATTCTCATGAGTATAAATAGAGCGTACATGCTCATTGTAAATATTGATATGATTCACATATGGAGTAATCCATGCATCTGCACAATCATAATACGCATTGGGTACCCTCCTGGCAATGTTATCTTAACATAATGATTATTATTAATGTAACTAAGGTCAATTGCTACATGCTCGTACCAAGGTGGTGGGCTAGATCGGAGCAGTAAATATGTCGTACTACCGGCAATACTCAAAACATGTATCACATTATATCTAGAAGCAATTAGTACACCTATTAAATTTAAATTAAATAATTATTTAAAAATTTAAAAATCAAAACATTAAAAAAATGGTGTTGGTTTTTTTTTTTAATGTTTTAATTTTTAAATTTAATTATTTAATTTAAATTTATTAAAATAATATTTATAATTTCAATACATTTTTTTAAACACTAATTCCAATACCTAATTTATTTTGTGCAATTAAATTACATTTGACCCTGGTATAAATAGTCATATTTACACCCTAATGGCTATTTACACCACCAATGAAATTGTTGAAAATTTTCACTTTTTAGAATTCTAAAGTTATTTACACTAGGGTGGTACAAATAGCAACACCCTAGCCAAATCAGTCAAGCTTGGGTAAAAACAAAATTTTAAGTTGAGTTACCAAGTTTGACCCTATGGAACTATTTTATTGTTTATTGACTTTTTTCTTTGTCCCTCACCGATTTGCACTAGTATATAATTATATATACAATTTCTAGAGTTTGCCTTTCATTACAAAGTCTAGAGTTTGCCTATCTTCAACCAATTAATTATGAGTGGCATGCAAGTCAATATGGGAGCTGGGGAAAGCCGCGCTGATCGAAAATGCCCCGTCCGTATGTAGATGACACCAAAGCTACAAGCAGAGGGAATTGAAGAAGCACAAATGAAGTGACCGGCAAACATGCAAATGCAGCTACTATAATAAGAACTCCCCTTCTGTTATGCCCAAATACCAGATAAACTGTGGCGGAAAAGGCAATCATCATAAATATTATGGACAAAAACAAGGTGAAGAGGCCTATGATTAATCTGTTGGGGAGAGCATATAGGAAGTCTTGTTCTGCATAGCGCGAAGTTAGGATGGACAAGAAGACGAGCAAGGAAGTGGCAGATGTGAAGAGAGATGCAGCATTTGAGATGGCAAATACTGTGAAAGCATTGTGGTTGGAGAAGATTGGGAGGCCATTTTCACCACTGTTGCCACCAGGAACTGTAATGGCTGCTGCAAAGACAACAGTAACAATGAGGGCTGCTGCAATTGTGCATGAAGTTACTGTGTCTTTCATCCATTTCTCCCCTGCCTCCTTTAACTCCTTATGCTCCTCCGTAAAGACCATACTCGGAGTTTTGCGATCTTTATTCGGAAATGACAACAAATTTATTGGTGTGATTTTTTCCACTTCCTGCAGATCAAATGAAATTAATTATATATATATATATTGTTCCTTAGATTGTGGTGACAAGATTGGCATGGGGTTTAATTACCCCGTGTGGGCACCTTGGTGCAGTACATGGCTATGAGTTTCTTCGTCATAAAAAAAATAAAAATAAAAATAAAAATGAAATGGTAGGGGAAAACATATATATAAGAGATAGATTGTGACATATTATACCTTAAACCATTGCAGCTCTCGTTGCATTTGAAGAGCTGCACCAGAAACAAGATTTAATTTGTGGGGAGGTGCTAATTTCCCAGCCAAATGCAAAATGGTATTATGATTTATGTCTAGATAACCCGGTAATAAATTCCTAAGCACACTGGTTCCACAAACAAGGTCAAAAACATTTTCACTACGGTTCATTACTGCAACGTGAAGTATATTCTGCAGCATGGAGTTTGAGAAATAAACCGATAGAGGATATGCTTCTGCAATATTTAGGATGACTTGCCAAATGTCGAAACTCGTTGCTTCAAAGAGTGCATGTCTTGCCAGTGAGTCCACTTGTGCATCATTTAGGGTTTTGAGTTGATCACACAAGCATTTAAGAAGCTTCACAGCTTGGTGGTGCAGCACCATTTTGTTTACTATGATTTTCCCTACCAGCCCTGGTAGACAGATATATCGAATTAAAACAATAATAAACAAAATCTATTCTTTTTATTATTATATATCTTAGCTTCTAATTATATATTCTGATCTGATGTGGTCATGTTAGGTAGTTATGTATACACACACATCCTTAGATATATACATACATTGTAGTAGTGAGGTGATGAGGTGGAAAATTGGTGTAGATGTTGTTGACTCGGCCTTAGAAACACCTGCATGCAATAACAATTTTTACTAGTAAGTTAAAGATCTAAATGAGCTCTAATTAATTGCCTGGCCGGCAGGCACGAAATTGAAGAATAAGTATATATATATATAGACGATAGAAATGGAAAGTTACGTTACTCACAATAATATATGAAACTTTGCCAAAAGTTTAGACTGTGTTTATTAATAATGTAAGATTCACTACGAACTATGGCCTCCAAAGCTGATGTATCGGCAAGTAACGTCTTATGACGGCCCAAATCAGGGTACCTTACAACCAACTGCAGAGCCAAATCTGTATATATATGTCATATAAATTCAATTAAATTATAATAAGCTAGCTAAGCAAAGAGGCTAATTAAGATGGATTAGATATAGTTGCCCGGGGGGCATGTACTGCTATAGGCAATTTATATCATGGACCAAGGTTTGTATAACATTATGGGCCCTGAATTGAAACAACCAGGTACATAATTCATACTCATAAGGTACAGAATTTCATAACATAAAATACAAAAAATCACAACACAAGACACATAGCATATATAGCATTATGGACACAACTAGATTGAAAAGACGAGCGAGGTACATAATTTATACTCATAAGGTATATAATTTCATAATGTAAGACACGAAAAGTCATATAACACAAAACACATACACATGAAACATGGTCGTCAATATATAGTGGAGTGAGACCCTAGTCACCCTATTGCATTGTAAACCAGATACAAAATTTTGTACCTTCAGTTAAAACATTATGTATGTACAGTAGTTAACAGTTTATGTACATGTAAACAAATAACTTGATAATTGCTGACACATAATATGATAGCTACATGTACAGAAACTACCAACTCCATGCATGTACGAAATGCACCAAATATAGATACAGAATCTAAATTGGTCCAAGATCTACAATGTAAGGTAGTTCCTGGTCCATGGTATAATTAAGGATTGAGTACTATACGTACCATAGAATTTATATAGGATTAAGTTAAGAAGAATAGAGAGACCAGTTGGGCCTGCATATGGATTAGGCTGCCCGTATTCATCATCCCTAGTCAGACCAAGGAAATACAGAAAGACATCCTTGCTTTTGGGAAGATTATTCGTAACTGCATAATGGATGGGGAAAGAACCGTAGTTGTTGCGAAGATAGAGGAGATTAGAATTCCTGCTAACAAGGATTTCAGCCACCTCAATGTTTCCATGCAGGGCAGCGATGTGAAGTGGGGTATTCCCATCGGCGTCTCTGGGGTCAAGTTCATCATCCAACAATAATGCTACAAGCTTTTCCATAAAGGAGGCATTACCTACTTTAGCACCAACATGCAATGCAGTCTCTAACTGGTTGGTGAGTGGAGATTGGATTGCTGCTGGGTTTTGGTTGAAGAATATTTGAGCTTCATCCCAATTTGCTGCCAATATAGCTCTGTATAGTGGCCGGTATTTGCTGTAATCATCTGCAACATCATCTTCATCATCATATCATATCATGTATGGGGAAGCTAGCTAGAATTAATGAATCAAATTTAAACAACTGAACCTGGATTTTGAGGAAGTGTTGGGGAAGAAGCTGCCATTTAATTTCTGCAAATTTATTCTATCTGATGATCTTAACTCAAATGGAAATTGATGGCCTGGCAAGCTATGCTTTATATATATATATATATATATATATATATATATATATATATATAGTTGTACTGTTCAGAATAATGGCCGGATTCATATATAGCTGGTGGGCTGTCAGCTAGCTACAACTTTCTTACTATTATATGGTATGAAGGGTGATGAAGACCACAAAATTTTATTAATAAAACAAACACCCAAATTCCAAACATGAGTGCCCATTCTTCATAATTAATGATATAAATGGTTGTTAAAACTATATTACAAATAATAATTCCTTTTAAACAATTATTACTTTAGAATTCATTACATCATACCATGCATTTATCTATTTTCTCAAATCTCATCTGTTCAACAAGCCAACAACCCTCGAAAAATTATACCATCAACAATGGTCGATCACCTGTGAACACTGATCCGATTCAAAAATAACCTTGAGATTTTATATCCATAAACGATTTTGAGTGGACTCGAGTCTAAATGTTCATAATTATTTACATAATAAATGTTCACAATTTACTCTTTTAAAAATTCACAATTTGTATACTATGAACACACAATGTTAACATATATGTAATTGATTACTCAGTTTTGTATTCACAAGTTCCTTTCAAATACTGTAGTTACACAATATTAACATATTGGGATTTGATGACCTAGTATTGTATTCACGAATTCCATTTTATAGTTATTATGTGTTTTGACTTAGAAACACAATTTATATTCTAGGAATTCACAATTCCAATACTAAAAATACACAATTTATATTCTAGAAATTCACAATTCAAATACTAAAAATACACAATTTATACGTCTTTTAGGACCCGGGTCCACTTGCAAGGTCCACCTTGCAGGTGGACCCTGGTCAATGATATAACAACTCTTTTGTACTTGCAGTTGACACATTTTGTACATGATGTTAACTGTTTTTATACATGTAAACAAATTGAAGACGCATATCATCACATGAAAATTACAAACGCATAACATGATAACTACACACATAAATCGTTAACTGCATGTATAAAATATGTTATTGCAGACACATAACATGTTAACCAACATCGTGTCTGCAATTAACATATTCTGTACATGCTTTTAATAATTTGTAATTACAGTTATCATGCTATGTGTTTGTAATTATTATGTTATGTGCTTTCAATTTGTTTACAGATATAGAAATTATTAACTGTAGGTATGAAATGTGTTAATTGTATATACTTAATTTTTGAATCAGGGAT
Source organism: Ipomoea nil (assembly GCF_001879475.1). NCBI lineage: Eukaryota > Viridiplantae > Streptophyta > Magnoliopsida > Solanales > Convolvulaceae > Ipomoea > Ipomoea nil. The sequence goes on from NW_017616745.1 coordinate 1,348,591, forward strand.
CACAATGCAATATAAACTCGGGTCCATGGCATCGTTGCTAGCTACCCACTTTCTTATTACAGGATAACCAAATTAGTCAAACTTGGTTAATATATATATATATATATATATATATATATATATATATATATATATATATTTTAAGTTGACTTACTAAGTTTGACTCCATGCATGGTATAAGGATTCAACTAGCTGCCAGCTGACCAGATATATTTCAAACATGAGGGCCCATTCTTCTTAGTTAATGATATAAATGGTTGTTAAAACTATATTACAAATAATAATTCCTTTCAAACAAATACTTTCGAATTCATTACATCATAATACCATGCATTTATTTATTTTCTCAAATCTTAGCTGTTCAACAACCATCTTTGCTAGCTCACCACTTAATTATTACATGGATAGTAAAATGGGAATTCTATTTTCACCACCCTAATTGTTATTTACATCACTCTTTGATGGTTCTTTCTAAAAGGTTATAGGCTAAATTTTTGCTTACTGCACACAAGGACACTGTCGTTGGTGAGACTCGATTCCTGATCATTCTTCTCAAAGTTCACCCATATGACCAACCGAGTTGCCCATGCGGACACCCTTTGATAGGTTTGCTAGCTTTATAGGTGGTGTAAATAGAACAATTTTCTATTTGCACCACATTCATTAAAGTTAGTCAAACATTATGTTTTTATTTAAAATATTTATTATTTATTATTTATTTTTATTTCAAATTGAGATAGTATAATAATTTTATCTATAATATTTTTAATTATTTTGCATAGTATCTAACGTTTAACAAATTTTAATGATAAAATTAATTTTATTTTTTTATCATTCTAATATTCTTTATAACTTAAATTTTTTGTATGCATTATTTTACCTTATTATAAAAAAAAAAAAGGAAAATTGGAATTTATGTTCTTCCATAATATGTCAATTATCAATGTCACCCCTGAATTATTAGTACTGGTGTAAGTATTACCCCTCAATTTTCAAAACGGTACATATATTGCCCTTCCCGTACCTTACGGGAGGGGCAATATATGTACCGTTTTGAAAATTTAGGGACAACATTTACACTTGGGAAGGGTAATATATGTATCGTTTTGAAAATTGAGGAACAAAATTTACACCACTAATAATTCGAGGGTGACATTGATAATTATATTGACATATTATGGATGGGCATAAATTACAATTTTTCCTTATAAAAATGTAATAAATTAATTTTCAATCGCCAAAAAATGTAAAAACACATTAACATCACAATAAAATATAAAAATAAAATTTCATTCCATTTCAATCCAATATAACATTCTCATGAGTACAATTAGAGCGTACATGCTCATTGTAACTATTGATCCGATTCACATATAGAGTAATCCATGCATCTGCACAATCATAATAGGCGTTGGGTACCCTCCTATCAATATTACATTAACACAATGATTATTATTATTGTAACTAAGGTCAATTGCTACATGCTCGTACCAAGGTGGTGGGCTAGAACGGAGCGATAAATATGTCATACTACCGGCGATATTCAAAACATATCACATTGTATCTAGAAACAATTAGTACACCTATTAAATTTAAATTAAATAATTATTTACAAATTTAAAAATTAAAACATTAAAAAAAAAAAAAAAAAAACCATCGCTGGTAAGGGGTTTTTTTTTTTTTTTAATGTTTTAATTTTTAAATTTAATTATTTAATTTAAATTTATTAAAATAATATTTCTAATTTCAATACTTTTTTTTTCTTTGAAAACTCTAATTCCAATATCTATTTTTTTTTTTATAGTTAAATTACATTTGACAAGGGTGGTTTAAATAATCATATTTACATCTTAATTACTATTTACACCACCTATGATTAATCTGTTGGAATAGCATATAAGAAGTCTTCTTCTGCATAGCACGGAGTTAGGATGGACAAGAAGACGAGCAAGGAAGTGGCGGATGTGAAGAAAGATGCAGCATTTGAGATGGCAAATATCACTGTTGGAAATTACGGAATTTCCGACTACCTGAAAGTGATCTTAAATCAAGTCAAAATTCTTGTTCCGACCACTTTTGGTATCCGAAAAAACCTTTGTTGCTATTTTCGACCACTTTTTTCTTTCGAATTGATTTAAGATCACTTTCAGGTGGTCGAAAATTCCATAATTTCCAGCAGTGTATTGTGAAAACTAAGCATTGTGGTTGGTGAAGATTGGGATGCCATTTTCACCATTGTTACCACCAGGAACTGTAATGGCTGCTCCAAAGACCACAGTAACAATGAGGGCTGCTGCAATTGTGCATGAATTTGCTATGTCTTTCATCCATTTCTCCCCTTCCTCTTTTAACTCCTTATGCTCCCCTTCCTCATATAACACTCTTACCTTGCCACACAAAATCTTTTGCATAGTTGTTACCTCTGTTGATTAGCCGCGATCATATAATCAAGCTATACGATACTAGTGTTGGAAGGAGGTAATGGCTGCCGAAATTAAAGCTCTTCAGGATAATAACAACACCTGGGTCTTGACTGAGCTACCCCTCGGCAAGACACCTATCGGGTGTAAGCGTGTGTATAATGTGAAGCTTAAAGCAGATGGCTCGGTGGAAAGGTATAAGGCAAGACTAGTAGTCAAGGGGTATACACAACAGCTGGGAATTGATTACATCGAGACATTCTCACCCATAGCAAGGCTCACTACCATTCGTACGTTCTTGGCCATGGCATCATCTCAGGCTTGTGGCATATTCACCAGTTGCCAGTTGGACATCAACAATGCATTCTTAGCTTGTATGGAAACTTGGATGAAGAAGTTTACATGGTGCTACTGATTGTAGCAAAAATGATTGATGGTGAGTATACGGGTGTGAAATGTCGTCCTCAGGGATTGGGATTTATGGCACGTAATACGCAATCACAAGCAACTAGGCACTAGCATAAGGAAATCAACAAGAAGCTAAGGAAATAACAACAAGTTTCAAGGATACGATAACTAAACAAAATAACACGAACACATATTAACAAGATGTAAACACAAAATAAAGAAATAGGACTCAAGCTAGGGAGGATTATCATCTAGATGCTTTAACAACCGATGGGATATAATTAGGGAGAAATCACACAACCAAGGAATTAAGGGGATGCACGTAGGAATCCTAGTCTATACGTCACTCACGTGAGCAAATTAACAAGGATTAGAACAAGGAATTGTCCCACTCTCGTGGTGAATCAACTCCAAGTTCTTCAAGAACACAAAATATCAAAACCCCCAACTTCCCACATTTTCAAAGGAAAAATCGGGTTTATGCAAGGAGTGGCTTGAAATCTTTACCCAACTCTAATTGAGATCAAGAATCCTCTCAAACATGTTAATGAATGTTGTACACCAAGCATTAACAAAATACAAACACAAATCCTTCATAAACTCAAGAACCCTAGGTAGGCAAAAATCTCATTTATGCAATAATCACAAACTAAGCATCAAGATAGGTAATACAACCCTAACTAAAGTCCAACATACTAACTACTCATGATTTAATAGCATAAAGAACACAAAAACATAAGTGTAAAGCATAAACATTGCAAAGGAAAAGAGATAAGGGAAAGAACACTTCTCTAAAGAAATTGATGGTAAATCTTGGAATCCAAGTGTTGAATCCTTGAATACAAGCTTGAAATATGATAAAGAACATAAATCTACACCTAATCTAACACTAAAATATGAAATGAAAGAGTATAAAATAGTTAGGGTTCGAATGGGCTTCAAAACCGTGTAGAAATGAGTGAAAACTCAGCTTAAAAGGAGCATAGGCGGGGGGTTTCAACGCGTCGAACATGTACAGTACCCAAACTGATCATTTCTCGCTATTCTCGACGCGTCAAGTGCTTCTCTACAACGTAACTCCGACTTGTAGGATGATTTTGACCACTTTATGCTCAGAATTAGGCTTTGATGTCTTCATGAAAGTTGTATCCCTTCGAGGCTTCTTTCAAATGGTGCAAGAATCACTTCATTTGGACATTCACAGGTCGAGATATGATCAAATTACCAAACAGCGGTCGAAATGAGCAAAAATTGCAACGTCTTGATCTTTTGATCCTCTTTTGTTTTGGTTCGCCCAAATGAACGACCACTGAATACACCACTCTTAGGCTTCCTTGGAAGTGTTTTGTCTATCCGCTTAGCTTCTCCTTGGCTCCCATGGACTCTAAATGTATCTATCCATAAGACCATAATGCTTCACTTGACTCCAATGTCCTTCAAAATGCATGAAAATATTCATCTTGTCTTCCAAATCTTACCATACCAAACTCCTTGCAAAATAACACAATTTAGTTCTAATCTCATGAAATTTGGAATGATCTATAAGCAAAATGGCTTAGTGAAAGAGGGAAAAATATAGACAAATAAGCACTTATCAGCTACTACCCGGTTTTCAAGGGGAAAAGCCAAGTCAAGTCTACAGGCTCTTAAGATCGCTCTACAGCCTTAAACAAGCTAGCCGACAATAGAATGCGAAACTGCGCAATGCACTGATATGCATGAATTTTGAACAATCAAAATCTGATCCTTCGCTATTCACCAAGGGTAGTGGTATGAATTTCATTTCTCTCCTTGTTTACGTAGATGATATTCTTGTCACAAGTCCCAGTTTGATTTTGATTCAAGAACTTAAAGTGTTTCTTGACAACACTTTTAAAATAAAAGACTTGGGCAGTTTGGGTTATTTTTTGGGAATCGAAGCACACATGAGTGAAGTAGGATTGAACCTCTGCCAACGTAAGTATGCCTTGGATATTCTGAATGCATGAGTCACGATTCCTCAGTTGTAGCTAGTGAGCACGCCTATGGTTCCAGGCCATCGTTTAAGCAAGAATAATGGCACCCCACTTAATGATGCTAGTAGTTACGCAGAAGACTAGTAGGCCAACTGTTATATCTAACAACAACGATACGAGACAAAGCGTATACGGTACAACAGCTAAGTCAGTTTGTGGATGTCCCAACAGATGATCATATTACTGCAGCACACCAGGTTCTACGGTATATCAAAAATGCGCCTGGTCAGGGGTTATTCTATCCAAAGAATAACGTCATGCAACTTAATGTGTTTTCTGACACAGACTGGGTTTCTTGTTTGGAGACACGAAAGTCTATCATTGGTTTTTGCATATTTCTCAATTCAGCTCTTGTTTCTTGGAGATCAAAGAAGCAAGTCACAGTATCTCGTTCCTCCTCCAAAGCAGAATATCGTGCTCTCGCTGCCACCATTTGTGAAGTACATTAGCTCACCTCATTGCTCCAAGATTTGTAGATAGTATTAAGAAGGCCTGCAGCCGTGTTTTGTGATAATAGACCGGCCATCGTCATTGCTGAAAACCATGTTTTCCATGAATGGACAAAGCACATAGAAATCGACTATCATATTTTCCGGGAAAAGGTTACTCAAGGGCTCATCAAGCTATTATCAATCTCTTCCTATGCTCAAACAGTCGATGGTTTCACCAAAGTTCTTCATGTCTCCATGTTTCGCTCTTTTACTTTTAAGCTGGGCATTCAAGACCTACATGCTCCAGCTTACGGGTGGGAAATGGAGGACTGCAGCACACATGAACTAGAAGCAGGAGGTGTTCTACAAGCTGCCATTAACAGTTGTAATAGTAAAGGGGTGTTAGAGTAATTACCCCCTCTCATGTTTGTCACAACCGTTTTTCCTTCCACTCTGTATAGCTTCATTCTTCTGTATATCTTTCCAGTTTCTTCTCTTCTCCCTCGCTGTGTATGTAACCAATTCCGTCAAAGAGTACCAAATTAAAATCAAATCTTTGGTTGCTTTAATTACATCAACCAGCTAAACAAAGAAGTATAATATACACTTCAAAAAGCATAGTCTAGTGAGTAGATTATTATATATCCTCAAATTCACAATGTAAAACATTTATATGTATGCACAATAAGCAATAATATGTAAATTAAACTTAAATTACATTTACTGGAAAATGTAATTTGGCTAAAACTTTTGCCTAGAACCACAAATTAAAATGATCAAAGCACTACAAAGTCTAGAGTGTGCCTCTCATCAAACCAATTAATTATTAGTGGCATGCAAGTCAATAAGGGAGCTGGGGAATGCCACGCTGATCGAAAATGCCCCGTCCGTACGTAGATGACACCAAATCTACAAGCAGCGGAAATTGAAGAAGCACAAATGAAGTGACCGGCAAACATGCAAATGCAGCCACTATAATAAGAACTCCCCTTCTGTTATGCCCAAATACCAGATACACAGTGGCGGAGAAGGCAATCATCATAAATATTATGGACAAAAACAAGGTGAAGAGGCCTATGATTAGTCTCTTGGGAAGAGCGTATAGGAAGTCTTCTTCTGCGTAGCGCGAAGTTAGGATGGACAAGAAGACAAGCAAGGAAGTAGCTGATGTGAAGAGAGAGGCAGCATTTGAGATGGCAAATATTGTGAAAGCATTGTGGTTGGAGAAGATTGGGAGGCCATTTTCACCACTGTTGCCACCAGGAACTGTAATGGCTGCTGCAAATACTACAGTAACAATGAGGGCTGCTGCAATTGTGCATGAATTTGCTGTGTCTTTCATCCATTTCTCCCCTGCCTCTTTTAACTCCTTATGCTCCTCCATAAAGACCATACTTGGTGTTTTGTCATCTCTATTCCGATTTGACAAGTACTTTGATTGTGTGATTTTTTCTACTACCTGCAGATCAGATGAAATGAATCATATATGTGTGTGTGTTAGTTTAAATAAAAAAAAAAAAAAAAAAAAAATCAAATGCTGGGGGAAAACATATAAGAGATTGTGACATACCATACCTTAAACCATTGCAGCTCTCGTTGCATTTGAAGAGCTGCACCAGAAACAAGATTTAGTTTGTGCAGAGGTGCCAATTTCGCAGCGAAATGCAAAGTGCTATTATTATATTTGTCTCGATGATCCGGTAAATAAGCCATAAGCACACTGGTTCCACAAACAAGGTTAAAAACATTTTCGCTACGGTTCATTATTGCAACGTGAAGTATATTCTGTTTCATGGAGTTTACGAAATAAACCGACAAAGGATATGCTTCTGCAATATTCAATATGACTTGCCAAATGTCTAAACTCGTTGCTTCAAAGAGTGCATGCGTTGTCGTCAGTGAGATCACTTGTGTTTCATTTAGGGTTTTGAGTTGTTCGCACAAGCATTTAAGAAGCTTTACAACTTGGTGGTGCAGCACTATTTTGTTTACTATGTCTCTGTTCTTCCCTACCAGCCCTGATAGATAGATAAATAGATAGATAGATAGATATATTGAATTAAAATAATAATAAACAAAATCCATTATTTTTATTATTATATATTTTGATCTGATGTGGTCATGTTAGGTATAGTAGTTATGTATACACACACATCCATACATACATACATTGTAGTAGTGAAGTGAAGAGGTGGAAAATTGGGGTAGATGTTTTTGACTCAGCCTTAGAAACACCTGCATGCAATAATAAATTTTACTAGCTAGTAAGTTGGCTGACAGGCACGAGATTGAAGAACAAGTATATATATATATATAAATAAAGATGGACAATATAATAGAAATAATGGATATATAGTTACTCACAATAGTATATGAAATTTTGCTAAAAGTTTAGACTGTGTTTGTTAATAATGGAACAGTTACTAAGAACCAGGGCATCCAAAGCTGACATAGAAGGACCTAACATCTTATGACGTCCCAAATCAGGGTACCTTACAACCAATTGCAGAGCCAAATCTGTGTATAATATACATATAAATTTCAATTAAATTAGAAGCTAGGTAGGTAGGTAAGCAAATTAAAGAGGGTAATTAAGATGGATAAGATATATACTACGTACCATAGAATTTATATATGATTAATTCAACAAGCATAGTGACACCAGTTGGGCCTTCATATGGATTAGGCTGCCCGTATTCATCATCCCTAGTGAGACGAAGGAAATACAGAAAGGCGTCCTTGCTTTTGCGATCATTCCCAGCTGCATAATGGATGGGGAAAAAACCTTGTTTGTTTTGAAGATAGAGGAGATTAGAATTCCTGCGAATAAGGATATGAGCCACCTCAATGTTTCCATGCCGGGCAGCGATGTGAAGTGGGGTAGACCCATAGTCGTCTCTGGGGCTAAGTTCATGGTCCAACAATAATGCTACAAGCTTTTCCATAAAGGAGGCATTACCTACTCTAGCACCAACATGCAATGCACTCTCTAAGTCCGTCTTAAGTGGAGATTGAATTGCTGCGGGGTTTTGGTTGAAGAATATTTGAGCTTCATCCCAATTTGCTGCCAATATAGCTCTGTATAGTGGCAGGTATTTGCTGAAATCTACTACAGCGTAACATCATATCATGTATATATGGGGAATAGAATTGAAGCTTGAATCATTATTGGAAATTATGAAATTTCCGATCACCTGAAAGTGATCTTAAATCAAGTCAAAATCCTTGTTCCGACCACTTTTGGTATCCGGAAAAACCTTTGTTGCTATTTCTGACCACTTTTTGGTATCAACTTGATTTAAGATCACTTTCAGGTGGTCGGAAATTCCATAATTTCCACTAATGAATTGCTAGCTAGCTACATATATAGAATTAATGAATCAAATTTAAAGCACTCTACCTGGTTTTTGACGAATAAGTGCTTAAGAAGAAGATGCCATATATGCAAATTTATTCTATCTGATGAGTGATGATCTTAACTCAAATGGAAATTGATGGCCTGCCACGCTATGTTTTAAATACATATAGTTGTTCACGTACAATAATATAATGGTCGGATTTATATATATATAATGTCAGCTAGCTACAACTTTCCTACTATAATATGGTATGAATTGAAGCTAGGGTGATGAAGACGACAAAATTTTATTAATAAAACAAACACCCAAATTCCAAACATGAGGGCCCATTCTTCTTAATTAATGATATAAGTGGTTGTTAAAACTATATTACAAATAATATTTCCTTTTAAACAATTACTTTCGAATTCATTACATCATACCACGCATTTGTTTATTTTCTCAAATCTCATCTGTTCAACAACCATCTTTGCTAGCTACCAATCCACTTAATTATTACAGGGATAGCCAAATTAGTTGAACTTGGTAAAAAAAAAAAAAAATTAAAATTAAAAAAAAATAAAAAAAAAAAAATTTTAAGTTGAGTTACCAAGTTTTTTTTTTTTGTCCTTCATGGGTTTCTACTTGCACTAATATATATACAACTTTTTTAGAAAACGTTTGAATTGTATAGCATAAAGGTTCCTTTTTGCGCATAAAGGGACAGGATGCAAATTAATTAAATCCCAAGAATGAGCTGGCTAGTCTGGACCATTTTGGACAGATTGATGTTAAAATGATATTAAACAAGTTAAAAGCTAGTGGAATTTAATTTCTTTAGTGGGATAGTGGCATTTGTTAATGGGGGTAATGGTTAGTGGTAGGTGTTAGTGGGGGTAGTGGTTAATTTTTTTTTTTTTCTCATAGCTATAGTTTGTTATTCTTTTATTATAAATAGAATGTGTTACAAAACATTTTAATATCATCATCAAAAGTAATAAAAATGACTACTTTCTTTTTATGTTCTTTTTTTCCTCTCAAATTATATATAAATATATTATATTTTAATATATCCAAGATTTGGTATCGTCAACCTTTAATTCATGTAGTGAGATATGACAACGAATTTCAATATTGTATGGTTGGATCTCAAATTGAATGAGAAATTCAATTACAATTATTGACAAATTATAATGACCACACATTTGAAAGCTCAAAATCTTTGGAGCTTTGTTGCCCCTAGTCTACCAGATGCAGCAGCCGCTATACACCGAGATCAATTGGTTTGGACAGATTCACCAAGGTATTGATTGCAGTCGTTGATAAGGTTGTTTGATCGATGTAAAATGACCTCTACATAAACAGTTAATATGTGTTTCTCTGATCTTGTCTTATTGATATGTTATGTTGAATAAGATGAAAGTTATTTGGAGACACTATTGAAGATGGTGCAATAATGGTTGAAAAAATATTTCCTACCATCTACAATCTCCTTATACATAGGGCAGACATTGGTCCAACGTGTCCGATATGTGGCATGCAAGAGGAGACGGTTCATGCTCTTTGCACTTACAAGTTAGCGTTGGATGTGCGGGAGCTATCTAACATATATATGTATGTATGTGTATATATATATATATATGTGTGTGTGGGGGTGGGGGTTTTGCCCCCACCCCATCCCCAATTTTTTAATATTATATATAATATTAAAAAAAAATTTAAAAATATTATATAGAATATTAAAATTTTGTTGTTCATTCAAAATATTTGGTCCCCCTCCCACTTAAATTAATCTTACAGGTTAAGTTATAAACTTCTTCATCTTCTCAACTTCTCCAGTTCTCTTCCATTTCAAATTATGTCTTCCCTATATTATCCACTCACATTCAAATTAAACCTTATTTAACTTACCTACTAGTTTCTCTCTCTAGAACAATACATATGTGGCATATACGCTATAACAAGATAATTTGTCATTAAAATCTATGCATATTATCAAGTTAATTAATTAATTTATTTTTTTTTTGTTTCTAACTACTTGTTTGGTTAATTTTTATTTCATTTTTTTTTTTTTGAAAGCAAACCAGAATGGCATATATTAGAGATAAGTTGAAATAGAGTTAGGTGGGATAGTATCCCAATACATAGCAGTAGCTTGATCAAAAGCTGTAGATGCTAAAGTATGAGCTATTAAATTACCTGATCTAGGAACGAACTTAATAAAACAGCAATCGAAATAAGTAATAAAAGATTTGCAACTATCTATAGCATAGCCAACGTACGAACGAACTAGTCCAGTGGTGGAAGACAAATAGTGCTGAAGAGTTAGACAATCCGTGTAGAGATGAATAAACCGCTCCCCACGATTTCTGAGTCACGACAAGGCTTCCTTGCACGCGTAAGCCTCGGCCATTAATGGCGAAAAACAATCGGGAAGGGTAGTGTTGAACGCTGCAAGATATCCTTCGTTCTCATCTCGAAGTACCGCCCCAACGGACGCCTTGTTCGTCGCAGGATGGTAAGTTGCATCGAAGTGGCACGTCCACCCAAAAGTGGCGATGCATGGCTGGTAGCGGCAGGTAGTGTTACGGCAGCCTCGGCCGCACTTGGAACCGGAAGAACCGGCTGCTGTGGTGAACATGTCGCCATGCATGGAGCGCAGTAGTGGCCATCGCTACTAGCTTCCTCGAAGTCGGCAGGTAAGCATCCCAAACTGCACCATTTCTCGCCGTCCAAATATAATAAAGAATTGCAGCTGTGAACATAATTTCATTAGTTTCTAGAATATTCATAACTTCACCAAACCAAGAATGAAAATTATTTGTCACAATATTGGGGATTGGAAGGTGGGATTCACGCCATATGGAGCTTGCAAAATCACACAAAACCAATGAATGCATAGTATCCTCATGAGTAATACCACACAGCACAAGTAGGCTCAATTCCCACCCTCCTTATATTCAAATTGGTGGTAGTGGGCAGGATATCACATAATGCTCCCCATAAAAATGTCTTCCAGTTTGGGGGAATTTTAGGTTCCATAAAGTGAGCCATTTATTAAAAGTGCCCTCATTTGCAACATAATTTCCAACAATGAGCATGTATCCACTTTTAACATAGTAACAACCTTTAGGATCCCCATGCCAATACCAAGTGTCCTCGTAGTTCGGGGAAATTGGTATCTTCAAAATCCGAGCCACGTCCGTAGGTTGAAAAATATCAATTAGGATCGAGTGATCCAATAAACCAGTATCCTGATCAATTAATCCCATCACTTTTGCGTCATCCAGCTGTGGAGGCATCTCAGTATGTATCATAGGATCTTGATCATCTTGGAGCCAGGGATGATCCCAAATTAGTATCGCCTCCCCATTCCCAATTCTGCGTCTCACTCCACTACAAACTAAGTCCTTAACTGTCATAATACTCCGCCAACAAAAACTAGGATTATTCCTCAAGCATGCTTCAGAGAATGATCCCTTAGGGTAGTACCTGGCATTGTAAACACGAGATACAAATGAATCAGTTTTAGTAAGTGTTGGTCCCGGTAGGGTCGAAAGAGAGTCTAATGGGGGGATGAATAGACTCTAATCGATTTTTCAAGGTTACTCCTTTCGGAGTAATGCACAGCGGAATATGATTTCGTCTTAGTTATACTTTGCACACTTTCGTTAAAAGCTTTTAGCGTTTGGTCGATATGATTGCAATGCACGAAAGGTAAAGAGCAATATTTAAAGAGATATAGAGAGAGAGATTTTTATAGTGGTTCGGCTGTTAACGAAGCCTACTCTACTCTTCTTTCACAACTCGTGAAAGGGTTTGCACTAACACTCCTAGTACAAACTACTTCAAGTTGGCTTCCTTAATCACTAAGCCGGACAACCACTTGATAGGTTTTTCAACTCCTCGAGTTTACTCCGCTTCTATCAACTTATTTCTACGGGATGAGTGTGGGAAGGATGATGTCGTGTTTCTCCTACAGGTTGAAGTCTTGTCTTGATTCTGGATGAGTCTTCACTTAAAAGGATGCAAGACTTCTTCAACTTTTGTGAAGTGTGGATGATGGATGAGCTTTTTGAAAAGTTCACAAAAACACTGGTTATGAAAAGCTTTAAGAAATGAAACTGTTTTAAGAGCTTTTCGTTGGATAGAAATTGTTGAATAACCTGCCCATTCTTCAATGGTGTAGAGAGGTATTTATAGGTGGGGAAAATTCATCCGTTGGAGGGAGATGAAGATTTCAAACCTATTAACCAATGTGTATTGACCAGTGGACACCGAGCATTTAATGCACATGTACTGTGTAGCCGTTGGAGCTAAAAGCGTTATGGCTTTTGTCCTTATTTTCTGACAAGATGGTACAGGTCTTTTAATGCTCCTTGTCTTTTTTGAAAATCATTCATAGGACACTTTTTGTCCTGAATGATTGCCCATTTAAGTCATCGACAACATTCTTATTGCTTCACTTAATGAAGGTTGTCCTTACAAATTTTACTTAAACTTGTTTTCTCGGAGAAGATCTTCGAAAGATTGTCCTTTATCTTTCGACTTTTTTTACTTAGATGAGAGGTCCTCTTTGTCAAATGATGTTCATCTGACAGTTCGTCCTTTCATCTTTCGTCTGCAATGATCTTTTCCGTCTTGTTGTCTTCATGTCTTCAAGTAGACCTATTTTGATAATCTCAACAGGATTCGTACAATACATAGTGTGAATCATTTGTTGAGTTACAACAACTTTCGTTTGTAACAAAAGTCCTAACTATGAAAGGAAGAATAGGGATCTACAATCCTAGTGAGTTTGGTATCATCAAAATCTAATTACACTTGTTCCTAACAGTAAGCAAACGCCATGCTTGCTTACCTAACATGGCCAAATTAAAAGCTCTCAAATCTTTGAAACCCAGGCCACCATGCTTCTTTGGAATACATGATTTATCCAAGCTTTTCAGTGAATACCACGATCAGTTCCAGAACCCCACCAATAACGATTCATGGTCCTTTTAATAGCTGTGCAAACAGATATAGGCAACAAAAAAACACTCATTGAAAAGGTAGGCATAGATTGAGCCACACTTTTCAATAAAACTTCCTTACCAACCTGTGATAATAATTTCTTGTTCCAGGACTCAATCCTCTGTTTGATTTTATCCTCAATATATGAGAAAACTGTCTTTTTATTTCTTCCAACAAAAGAGGGAAGTCCCAAAGTATTTACCAAAATTAAGAGCTTGAACCATCCCTAAGATCTGCGCCACTTCCTCCCTATCTGCCTCGCATGTATTCCGGCTATAACATATACTGGATTTGTGATAATTAATCACCTGCCCAGATAAATTCTCATACACAGACAAATAATTTTTAATCTCACCACACTCATTGGTATTGTTTGTCTGTTGCAAAAATACATTAATTAATTTAACTTCCAATTTTGAAACTTCCCATTTTTGAATTCAAAGTTAAATGTTTATCATATATACCCATGGGAGGTTGGCAACTTGCATGATCGTCTTCCACATGGTTGCACCAATAGGACGACATAATCTCCCCTAATTTTTAGATAATACAAATGAGTTAATTCCATTTTTTATCCTAGATTTATACGCGATATTCTACTTTTATTCATTTTTTAATTTATCAGAACATTCATTTTTTGTCCTAGTATTATTGTGACATGACCAATTTTGCTTCTCTATCAAAAAAATCATTGAAAATGTGTTACATACAAGAGCATTTCGCTCTTCAATTATGATTTTTTTCAAAAAAAAAATATAAAATATATAACGGGTCAACGCAAATCTTTGGAGCTTTGTTGCCCCTAGTCTACCAGATGCAGCAGCCGCTATACAACGAGATCAATTGGTTTGGACAGATTCACCAAGGTATTGATTGCAGTCGTTGATAAGGTTGTATGATCGATGTGAGATGACCTCTACATAAACAGTTGATATGTGTTTCTCTCGTCTTATTGATATGTTATGTTGAATAAGATGAAATTTATTTGGAGACACTATTGAAGATGGTGTAACGGTTGAAAAGGTTTTTCCTAACATCAACAATCTCCTTATAAAGAGGGTAGACATGGTCCAACGTGTCCGGTATGTGGCATGCAAGAGGAGACGGTGGTTCATGCTCTTTGAACTTACAAGTTAGCGTTGGATGTGCGGGAGCTATCTAACATATATATAGATATATATGTATGTATGTATATATATATATATATATATGTGTGTGTGTGTGTGTGTGTGTGTGTGTGTGTGTGTGTGTGTGTGTGTGTGTGTGTGTGTGTGTGTGTGTGTGTGTGTGTGTGTGTGTGTGGAAATGGGTTCTTTTGCGGTTGAGGGTGTCAGGTGCGGTTGTGCGGTAAAGGAGAACCATTGATTTTGCTTAAATCAACATTTAGGTGAAATGTAAGGTGCATGATTTTTGTGAGTAAGGTGCGTGAGTTTTGTATATAAGGTGCGTGAGTTTGTGCTTAAGGTGCGTGAAATTTGTGCTTAAGGTGCGTGTGTTGTGTACTTAATGGTAGTAGTTGTTAAAACTTAAGGTGCGTGGGTTTTGTGCTTAAGTTGCGTGGGTTTTGTGCTTAAGGTGCCTGAGTTTTGTGCTTAAGGTGCGTGGGTTTATGCTTAATATGAGTAGTTGCTGAAACTTATGTGCGTGAATTTCTTTCTTAATGTGCGTTGTTTTCATCTTAAGGTGCGTGATTTGTATGCTTAAGGTGTGTCAGTTATGTAAAACTTAAAGTGAACCATTTTTAAAACCTTAGGTGCGTGATTTGTGTTCTTAAGGTGCTTTGTTATGTGCTTAAGGTGCGTGGTTGGTGTTCTTAAGATGCGTGATTTGTGTTCTTAAGATGTTTTGTTTGTGTGCTTAATGTGCGTGTATTGTGTACTTAAAATGTGTCAGTTTAATGCTTAATGTGCGTCTAACTGCACAACCGCACAGGAAGCTATTCCCGCACCTAATGCCTTCCCTATGTATGTATGGTTGGAAATGAAGCATTATATTACAATAAAGTCTAGAGTTTGCCTATTAATTATCAACCAATTATGAGTGGCAGGCAGGCAAGTGAAAATGGGAGCTGAGAATGCCACGCTGATCAACCAATTATGATTGGGCATCGATTTTTTGTGAATGGCGGCGGTCAACGATAGTCGATGACAGTCAATGACGGTGTGCTTATTGATAATTTATTAGTTATCGGTAAATTAGACTTATTTAAAAATTTTAATAAGTTGAAGTGTTTAATTACACATTTCAAAAGTTAATGATTTTAATTGCACTTTCGTATAAAATTTAAGATCGAGTTTTTTTACCCTTCTCCAACAAAAAAAAAAATGAAATAATTAAATTTGACTTGTTACTCATCATGAATCTAAAAACATAATAAGTCTCAATCAAAGTTATATCTCTAATTTATGCCCATGTTTTTAATGCTAATTACTTTGTATATTGTATTTTTAGAGTTGTATTATATAATTTTTTGGACGAAAATACACTACCGTTATAACTTCCGTTATTTTTTTCAATATTGTTACCATGCACATGCATCCACCATATACTTTCTTATATTCTTTAATGATAATAATATTTGTAGACATTATATATTGGATTAATATAATAAATAATTTTGATTTCAAATAGATTTTAATTAATAAAAATTTGTTAGTTATTTTTAAAAATATAAATATTGAACATATGTTTTTGCGCATCGCGCATAAAAAATGACTAGTATATATATAGGAAAAAGGGTAAAATAGACCTTTAAACTTTACTCAAAAGTGCAATTAGGCAGTTCAATTTTTCTTTTTTTTTAAAAAAGTGTAATTAAACAGAAGGGCGTGGCTGAACTGAATTTGCGATTTTATTTTTTTTTAGGGGTTATTCGCCAAAACGACGTCGTTTTGACAAATAACACCTAAAAATAAAAATAAAAATTACAATAAAAAAAAACGACATGAGACGTTTC
The DNA here is from genome assembly GCF_001879475.1 of Ipomoea nil. Lineage (NCBI taxonomy): Eukaryota > Viridiplantae > Streptophyta > Magnoliopsida > Solanales > Convolvulaceae > Ipomoea > Ipomoea nil. The sequence continues at coordinate 1,365,172 of NW_017616745.1, forward strand.
GGCCGGCTAGGCGGTCTAGGCGCAACCTAGACCGCCTAGGCGGCCGGTCGAAGTCCGCGGGCTGGTCCTCACCTGCCCCGCCGCGGGATGGGTTTGGGTTACAAAAAAAGATGGCCCATGAAAGAGCGGGCCTAACGGGCTTAGCCCACGGGCTAAGCCTTATATATATATATATATATATATATATATATATATATATATATATATATATATATATATATATATATATATATATATATATATATATATATATATATATATATATATATATATATATATATATATATATATATAGGGAAGGGTTCAGGTGCGGGTATAGCTTCCCGTGCGGTTGTGCGGTTAGATCTGAGCTGTTGATCAAATTTAGATCAACGACTCAAATCAATAAAAATTTAAAAAAAAAAAAAAAAAAAAAAAACGTCGGGAAGAAGATAGTGCCTACACAGTGTCTACACAAATGATAGCGTCTACACACAGCGTCTACACAAATGATAGCGTCTACACACAGCGTCTACACAAATGATAGCGTCTGCACAACCTCACGCACATTAAGTACAAACCCCACACACATTAAGCACAGCCTTCACGCACATTAAGCACAAACCCCACGCACTTTAAATATTAACTCACAGATTTTAAGTTTCAACAACTATTGACATTAAGCACAACCTCACGCACATTAAGTACAAACCCCACACACATTAAGCACAACCTCACGCACATTAAGCACAAACTCCACGCACTTTAATATATTAACTCACAGATTTTAAGTTTCAACAACTATTGACATTAAGCACAACCTCACGCACATTAAGTACAAACCCCACACACATTAAGCACAACCTCACGCACATTAAGCACAAACCCCACGCACTTTAATATATTAACTCACAGATTTTAAGTTTCAACAACTATTGACATTAAGCACAACCTCACGCACATTAAGTACAACCCCCACACACATTAAGCACAACCTCACGCACATTAAGCACAAACCCCACGCACTTTAATATATTAACTCACAGATTTTAAGTTTCAACAACTATTGACATTAAGCACAACCTCACGCACATTAAGTACAACCCCCACACACATTAAGCACAACCTCACGCACATTAAGCACAAACCCCACGCACATTAATCACAGATCCGCTCACCTTAATTTTGACCTACATGCAAAAATTACAAAATTGCCACCGTATTTTTTTTTTTTAATTTTGACAATTCTGGACGTTGATTTAAGCGAGATGAATGGTCCAAATTAAACCGCACAACCGCACTTGGGCACCCTAACCGCACCAGAACCTAAATCTATATATATATATATATATATATATATATATATATATATATATATATATATATATATATATATATATATATATATATATATATATATATACATATATATATATATACATATGTATATATATATATATATATATATATATATGTCCAGGATCAGGTGCGAAGCAGTCCCAAGGTGAAAAATGCGCAAAAATCTCAACCATTAATTTCGTCCATATCTACTGCTCTTTAAAAAAAATACACTAACTTGAAGGCACAAAAATGTGCACTCGGATATACAATGGCACCAAAAAGCGCACAAACTTACCGATTGTGCTCGGATTTGGTTGGCTTTGTTTTGATTATCATATCTCGATCGGCGGCCCTTGGTCGGAAGAGACTATATACAAATATACAATGAGATCGGTAAGTTTATTTGATAATGAGACCGGGGAGGCCTACTACTAATGAAATCGGGAGGTTTACTAACAAATAGACCGAGAGATCTACATACTAACAATGAGATCGGGAAGTAGGCATGCACTCCCAAGGTCGGGAAATTTGCTCGGGAGAACGAGGAGTACACTCACAAGACGGGAGATGGGAAGTGCACTTACGAGGTCGGGGAATGTACTACTGAGGTCGGGAAGTTCACTCGTGAGGTTGGAAAATACACTAGTGAGCTCCATAGGACAAGTGGGTTGCCCCAGCTATAGCCTTATCAATTATCAATTATTATAAATATAAAATATAAAATATAAAATATAAATTATATTGACTATTAAATGTATTTCATAATTAGAATTATATTAATTTTAAAAATATCTTAGTTAATTATTAGTATTTTATTTTATTTTTAGTTTGATAGTATACAAAAACACGTACTATAAATAGATCAATGATAAAATTATTTTAAAACTCAAAATTTATAAAATAAAATAAAATCCTTGTTGTATCCAAACTAATAAGAAATAAATTCACCCGAATTGAGCATATTCGAATTAAATTTTGTTCAGATATCAGTGTCAAGACGTCCACCCTAGTTTGCCATCTAATTATTTAAAACTCAAAAGTGTCATATTTTGTGCTTTGAATGGCGGTGATTAATTGTATGGTAAAATTAGATTTCCTAAATAATTGTATAACATATTTTGCACATTTCTTTCGTGTTACATTTTGCACTATAAAGCGTAATATTTACATAACATTTTATCCACATTAATATGTTTATTTGGTAAGTGATTTGGTGCATTAGTTGATCTTGGCAAAGCCAAAGGGCCATTCATACGAGATTACGAGTGAATGATAATGATAAACTTAGGGTGTGTTTGGTTCATAGCTTTACAGACCAAGAATGAGAATCAAAATCATAGTTAGTGTTTAGTTGATAACCTTTTAAAACACAACTATAAAATTTGATTACATATTTAATTAAAAACTATATTCCCTAAATAAAAACAAGTATTATTTAATCTTATTGGTAATCTGATTTTTATGTTTAAATTATTGCTTTTATTTAATCTTATTGGTATTATTCGCTACAGTTCATTACTGCAACGTGAAGTATATTCTGCGGCATGGAGGTTTCGAAATAAACCGTCAAAGGATATGCTTCCGCAATATTTAAGATGACTTGCCAAATGTCTAAACTCGTTGCTTCAAGGAGTGCATTATCTGTGAGTGAGGTCACTTGTGTATCATTTAGGGTTTTGAGTTGATCGCACAAGCATTTAAGAAGCTTCATAGCTTGGTGGTGTAGCACCATTTTGTTTACTATGCTCTTCTCTACCACCCCTGATAGATAGATAGATTAGTCCTACACCCTACTCCAACATGTGGAGCTCAACGCTTACTTGGAGAGTCCAACTCTAATGATGTTTGAGGTGGGGTTTGAATCTCCACTCTGCCACCTTCAGCTGTGACTTGAGGTCAAGTGATCAATCACTATGCAAGCCTGAGGACAACTAAATATATATGAACTTTTCGTAAGCTATAAATGTCTTAAATCTCATTATTTTTCTTTCTAGGTCATCTGATCTAATATTAGAGGCACTCAAGGCTTACAAACACAACAACCATCATAAGAAATAGTTGATTGAACATGAATACAAGGTCGAATAACACAGTACAACCTATTTATATGCACATGCATTTGAGCAAAGAATGAAAATAGTTGGTAACAGAATATGCATATAGAAGGAGTCTCAGCTCAGCCCAATAGAGGCTAAAAGAAGTCTGGTAAATCCATAGTAACAATAGTTTGGAAAGAAAAGATAAACCACAGCTCAGAATTAACAATACCAAAGTTGGAAAAAGAAGCTATGGGGCCTTCAATTCTCATCATCATCTTCCTCTTCTTCACAAATTACATGACTTCTCGCATCCGCCATAACTGTAGACTGTTGTCCTTGGCTGCACTAGCGATCGCCAAGCCGTAGGTTGGGCTCCATGAGAAGTCTGTAATGCTATCCGTGTGGGCAGAGTGAAGAAAGGCAAACTCCGGGGGTCCTCCTTTAGCCTCCTCACTGGTTTGTGCGCGCCCAATCCTGGGATGGATAGCAAGAAAAGTAAAAAAACTCATATAACAATGCATTCATTTCTTGAATTCTTCACAGATATAGCTATGCACCATGTAACAGTAGTGAAGAAATACCTGCTAATATCCCAAACAAGAATCTTCCTGCCAGAACTTGAAGCTAAAAACTTCTCATGCTTGTGATTCCACCTAACATGGTCAACCTCCTCCCTGTCACAAAATGTTCAGAAAAGCCTTTAATACTTGTTTTCATTTCATTCACAGAGAGATAGTGAGAGAGAGAGAGAGAACAATTATGCCCTAACGATTGATAAAGAAAGCAAAGTTTCCTCAAGAAGAAAATGGGAAGTAGAATAGCCTCTTACTGCAATGGACATTCCAAGATATGGAGGAAAGGCGAAATCTTGCGCAGATCAAACATTTTGACTTTCTTATCAGAAGATCCAGTTGCTACAACCCATCCACAAATAGGATTAAATGCCAGGGAGTTAACCTGTATTAATAACAAAGAAATGTTAGGAAAGTACGCTTGTAAAGATCTGAATGAAAGATACCATCCTCTACAGATATGTATGACTCCATTTCTGTACTCAAATACTCACCTTAGCATCATGACAAAGTACAGATTGATTAAGCTTGATTGCTGGAATGCGTGTATCCCATATATGTAGATGTTTATCTTCTCCAACTGAACCAAATAAGTTCTCATCCTTCATATGCCAAGCTACATCCTCAACACATCCATGCTGTTTCTGTTAGAACATCACCAAAAGAGCTATTTAATGGAAAATCTCACACAAAATTGTGAAATACATAATGATTATGCAAGTAAAAGTAACTTCATAAAACACATGCTGCATATATAGTAGTTCTTATATAGTTAATTCTGATACATACATCAAATATACGCATAGCCTCAAGTGTATTATCATGTGGAGTGGCATTAACGTCCCAAAAGCAAACTTGACCATCCTCTGAGCCACTTAACAAATGACCCTTCTTAAATGGACTCCAGGACAAGCCAAGCCCTTTGTCTTTGTGACCAGTTAACCTCAAATCAGGGCTGCAAACACCCTCCTCGGGAGGGTTTGACGGATGTTTGGTACAATCAAAAATGAAAAGCTCAGCCCTGCCTGTCTTGGTAGCAATAATACTCGGGTTTTGTGGCATGTAACGAGCCCGGTTAACTACCCCATCATGATTTATTTTCTGCACTCTTCTTGTCTGCAACAGAAATATTTAGGGGAATTACCTCAAATAGCTATAAATTTGTAAAATAGGCAAGAAAAGATACTATAGGAAAATGAAGTTTCAAAACAGAACTACAGTTAGAATTGAAGGAAAGGGGAAAATGAGATTGTAAGAAGTCTCAACATATTTTGCAGTTTTCTTAATACAATTAACATAATTAGGTCAAAGCAAAACAAAAGGAATTGCAATAAAAATCACAGAAGAATTATATTCACTATGTACCTTCCCGATCTCAATAGAGGAACTGGATTCTTTACCATCCCAATCTTCGCGATTCAGCTTAACCTGAACGAGCATAAGGCTGCTTTGTTCATTCTCCGGCGTGCAAGTTCCGACGATCAGTTTCTGGACAGTATAAGGCTTCCCCTCCGGCTCCTCCCCGCCGGGGAGCCATTCGACGGAGGGCGTCGGGCTGTCGAGGTTGTGACTGACGAACCTATCGTCCACCGTGCGTGATTGGCTCGTGGTTGCCCGCGAACTAGAACTCATCGCGTTTGATCTTCTTCAACGATTTGCAGGTTGCAGAATTCTTCAGCGATGATGGAGAAATCAGAAATGGGTATCTTGGGAGTTTCTTGTGTTCTGTTTAAAGCTTTTCAACAGAATTTTGGAGGGAAATTGCAATTGCTTCGGTTGTTATAATAGGGAATCTTTGCCACGTATCAATGTGCGTGCTCCTGAATACCAAAACCAAAGCACCCAGTATCACTGAAATTCCTTCTTAGCAGCTCATATTCCTTCACCTTCAATCCACTCTCAAGGAGTTGCATTGCCTTATCACCCCTGACAGTGACATAGCACGCAATTTTCTCATTACGCCTGATACCAAAGGACCTCACAGTGTACCTAGCTGTTAGAAAAAACCCATAAGTACATCAGAAATTGTGTAACTTCTCCAAGTCCTCCCTTCAAAAATCAGAAATTATGCCTTAAATATTTTAAGCTGGTTCGGCACCCTATTCACGCACGGCATCACGCCGTGACGCCGGCGTGAATAGGGAATAACTCCCTTCCGCCTGAGCTCTTGTCCGGCCACTTAAAATCTGATTTACAATGCCCTCACGCCGTGAGGGGGCGTGAATGGGAAATAATTCTCATTTCCTCCTCTCGTGCTTAGTCACGGTGTGTTCGGCCCTTGTTCGGACTCTTTTTTCGGCTATGTTCTTATCACCACTCTTTACCACTTTTTCCTCCATGAATACCTAAAAACGCGTAAGATATAATTAGAAAGATATACATGTACTGAACTGTGCTTTTGGGATATTTCATTATAAAAACAAAGACTTTTCAACTAATATGAGCACAAAATTCCTATCAAAGGCTCCTAAAAACTAGCATATTTTGAGGCTTTTCACGTAGCCTGGTCGTCCATCGGAATCCCGCAGAGTATCCAGTCGGAGACACACCGACCACTGAGGCTGGTCGCCCAACCGAGTCTCATCCGGGAGCCCGCCCGGGGACGCACCGGCTGTTGAGATTGGTTGCTAAATGATGAACAACTGCCGTCGTAGGACGCCTTATACGATGGCTGGGAGGGGCCCTGGAGATCCCTCACCTGCTAAGTATCGGGCCACGCCTTGATCCGGCCGCCTTGCCCGCCCTTCCCGTCCAAGCGACTATGTTTGGGGTATCTATCACACTATGCCATTAGTGTATTGGAAAATGACTTTCCAAAAAAAAAAAAAAGAAGTCATTTTCCTCCAAACATACATATTTTCCTTTGACGGCATCATTTTCATTGACCTCATTTTTCCTCCTCTTGCCAAACACTGAAAACCCGAAAAATATTTTTCATAAGTTATTTTTTGGGTTTCCAAACGCACCCTTAATGTTCTAATTGCTACATTATTAGTAGAATACAATGTTACTCCGTATATATTAGTAGCTAGGATTGCAGCATATATGCATGCACTTCATGGTCATAGGACAAGCTAACAAGTGGCTTATTTGTTACACTTAGTATCATATTCCATCGATTTTGGGGCATGCAAGATGGGAGCCAATTCAGGGCGTCAATTTTTAGAGCGCTTAATATTTACACCATTTATACTTATTTGAAATAAAAATCATATATTTTACAGTATCAACTGTAATTTTTGCATTCAACTAGTGTTACACCGTTCATACTTATTTGAAATAAAAATCATATATTTTATAGTTTGGTTTTAAAGATTGCGCTTATACTCTCGGTAGGGCCTCATTTATTTATAAGAACGGGGCAAAAAAAAAAAAAAAAGGCACAAGTGTCAAATAGACCCATCTACTACCGCGAAGTGCTCAATTTCCACCACGAACTAAATTAAGTGTCAAATAGGCCCATCTACCATCTAAATTTGTTCAATTGGCATTTTTTACATGTTGCCTATTTAATTATTAAAAATAAATAAATAAATAGAAAAAAAAATAAAAAAATAAAAATAAAAGAAAGAATATCAGCCACCGGCTGTCCGGCGAGGACAACCGGTGGCTGATTTTTTTTTTTTAATTTTTTATTATATTTATTTATTTATTTTTAATAATTAGATAGGCAACCTACTACTAACCTGTAAAAAATGTCAATCGAACAAATTTAGCTGGTAGATAGGTTTATTTGACACTTAATTTAGTTCGTGGTGAGAATTGAGCACTTCGAAGTAGTAGATGGGTCTATTTGATACTTGTGAAAACAAAAAAACAAAAAAAAAAAAAGGCCATGTTGACATATTCAAAGCTTTAATTGGTCGCTTTAACATCATAAATCTTATATATAGCATAGAGGCTCTCCTTTGTGGGCTTCGAGCTTTCTTTGTGGGGTTATGACCATTGTTCAGCTTAGTTCAAATGATAAAATTATTTATGGGTTAGGTGTGATCAATGTAACTCCTAATAGTTACGGTCCACACAACACGATTTAAAAATATTATCGTTTTGCTTAATTTTATTTTTTTGCGCGCTCAATTGCAACATACATTTTTATAATTCATAATATACATGATTCTAAAGTATAATGTACATTATATTACTCCAGATGTTTCATTATTCTAACACGTAATGTACATGATGCTAATACATAATGTACATTATTTTAACACATAATGTACATTATTTTTACTTATAATATTCATGACGATGTTTTGGACTGTAGTCCACATAGTAACTGTGTGGACCATCGGTCCATAGAATAATTTGTTAGTAACTCCATGAAAATTAACTATTGATGAATATCTGTCCCAACAACAACACGTAGTACTCATTGTTTTTAAAACAACAAATGGAATATTATAGAATGAAATGAAGCATTACAAAGTGTAGATGGAGTTTGCCTAAGCTCTTATCAACCAATTATGAGTGGCCCACAAGTCAAAATGGCAGTTGGGGAAAGCCACGCTGATAAAAAATCCCCCGTCCATACGTAGATGACACCAAAGCTACAAGCAGTGGGAATTGAAGAAGCACAAATGAAGTGACCGGCAAACATGCAAATCCAGCCACTATAATAACAACTCCTCTTCTGTTATGCCCAAATACCAGATACACTGTGGCGGAGAAGGCAATCATCATAAATATTATGGACAAAAACAAGGCGAAGAGGCCTATGATTAATCTGTTGGGAAGAGCAAATAGGAAGTCTTGTTCTGCATAGCGCGAAGTTAGGATGGACAAGAAGACGAGCAAGGAAGTGGCGGATGTGAAGAGAGATGCAGCATTTGAAATGGAAAATACTGTGAAAGCATTGTGGTTGGAGAAGATTGGGAGGCCATTTTCACCACTGTTGCCACCAGGAACTGTAATGGCTGCTGCAAAGACAACAGTAACAATGAGGGCTGCTGCAATTGTGCATGAAGTTGCTGTGTCTTTCATCCATTTCTCCCCTGCCTCTTTTAACTCCTTATGCTCCTCCGTAAAGACCATACTCGCAGTTTTGTCATCTTTATTCTGATATAACAAGTAATTTGATGGTGTGATTTTTTTCACTTCCTGCAGATCAGATGAAATGAATCATATATATGTGTGTGTGTTAGTTTCAAAAAAAAAATAAAAATTGAAGTATGTTGGTCAAACAACCCCAACCGACCCAACCGAATTGGTCTGCAAACTGTTGACTTGATAACCAAAAGATCACAAGTTTAACTCTCAATGGAACTGCATGCCTAGGTTGGCTTACCTCGTTACATTATGGTGATAAGACTGGCATGGGGTTTACCCGGTGTACGCACCTTTGTGTAGTACGTGGTTGTGAGTTTCATGGTCATCACAAAAATAAAAATAAAAATAGAAATGAAGTGGTGGGGAAAACATATAAGAGATTGTGACATACCATACCTTAAACCATTGCAACTCTAGTTGCATTTGAAGAGCTGCACCAGAAACAAGATTTAGTTTGTGCGGAGGTGCCAATTTCCCAGCCAAATGCAAAACACTATTACCATTTATGTCCGAAGAAATCAATAATATATTCCGAAGCACATTGGTTCCACAAACAAGGTTAAAAACATTTTCGCTACGGTTCTCTACTGCAATGTGAAGTATATTCTGCACCTTGGAGTTCTTGAAATAAACCGACATAGGGTATGCTTCCGCAATATTTAGGATGACTTGCCAAATGTCTAAACTCGTTGCATCAAAGAGTGCTTGTTCTGTGAGTGAGATCACTTGTGTATCATTTAGGGTTTTGAGTTGATCGCACAAGCATTTAAGAAGCTTCACTTCTTGGTGGTGCAACACCATTTTGTTTACTATGCTCTTCCCTACCAGCCCTGATATATCGAATTAAAACAATAATAAACTAACAAAATCTATTATTTTTTATTATTATATATTATGATCTGAGGGGGTCATGTTAGGTAGTTATGTATACACACACATCCATACATACATACATTGTAATAGTGAGGTGATGAGGTGAAAAGTTGGTGTAGATGTTGACTCGGCCTTAGAAACACCTACATGCAATAATAATTTTTACTAATAAATTAAAGATCGAAATGAGTATATATATATATATATATATATATATATATATATATATATATATATATATATATAAATAGAGATAAACCATAGAAATGGAAAGTTACTCACAATGGTATATGAAACTTTGCCAAAAGTTTAAACTGTGTTTGTTAGTAATGGAACAGTCGCAAAAAATTATGGCATCCAAAGCTGATATATTATCGTTTCTTAACCTCTTATGACGGCTCAAATCAGGATACCTTACAACCAACTGCAGAGCCAAATCTATATATATATATATATAAAAATTCAATTCAATTAGAGGCTAATTAAGATGGATAAGATATAGTTGGCGAGGCGGGTATTGTAGTACTATATATACGTACCATAGAATTTATTTCCCATTAATTCAACAAGCAAAGAGAGACCAGTTGGGCCTGCATATGGATTAGGGTGGCCATATTCATCATCCCTAGTCACACCAAGGAAATACACAATGGCGTCCTTGCTTTTGCGATAATTCATAGCCGCATAATGGATGGGGAAAAAACCTCCGTGGTTGTGAAGATAGAGGAGATTAGAATTCCTGCGAACAAGGATATCAGCCACCTCAATGTTTCCATGCACGGCAGCGATGTGAAGTGGGGTCTGCCCAATGACGTCTCTGGGGCCAAGTTCATGGTCCAACAATATTAATGCTACAAGCTTTTCCATAAAGGAGGCATTACCTACTCTAGCACCAACATGCAATGCAGTGTCTAAGTAGCTATTAAGTGGAGATTGAATTGCTGAGGGGTGTTGGTTGAAGAACATTAGAGCTTCTTCCCAATTTGCTGCCAATATAGCTCTGTATAGTGGCCGGTATTTGCTCAAATCATCTGCAACATACATCATCTTCATCCTCGTCATCGTATCATTTTATATATTATCAAATGAAACTGCAACTATATCAAAATGATACTGTAATTGTGGTGAAATGAAACTACAGTGTATATAAAATGAAACTGTATAACATTTCACATATTTGAGTGTATATTGTGCAATGAAGCTGTAGTTATATCGAAATGATCATGTAGTTGTATTTTAATGAAAATATATTGCATATAAATAAAATTAAATAACATTTTTCACATATTTGAGTGTATAAATATCGAATGAAACTGTAGTTATATCGAAATGAAACTGTAATTGTGTTGAACTGAAACTGCAGTGTATACAAAACGAAACTGAATAACAGAGTTACTTTTTGCGGAACGGCACGAAACGGGTGCCGTTTCTTTTCAATAAACAAAACGATGCCGTTTTGAAGCTCGGTGCATAATCGATTATGCACCGCGGTGCACGATATAATTTGCATATTTTATGTGTTTGATTTAGTTAACCAGACTTGACTAGAGTTATTTTTAATTTAATTTTTCATAATATTAAGCAGTGTTGAAAAAGACGCTAGGCGCATGAAAAAAAAAACAAAAAAAAAAACAGCTTGAGATGTTTCGGCTAGCCGCGGAGTAGGCCGATTCCAACATTGCGTTGGGCGTCGGCCGGGTTGGCCGAGTTCAGCTCATGCTCGATTCGAGACGTAGCGCTGTGGCTTAACATGGAGAGATGTGGTTAAATGGTTAATGTCCACCTACTTATCACCAATTGATTTTGAGTAGGATATGGCAACTAGGTACCATAGAACTTTGTGGTTATGCATGCTTAACTTTCGGCAATCTCAGGATGGGTGACCCCCTTGGAAGTAAGATCCAACACATTGTGCTCGACGCGGGCGAGTTTTGCAATAGAGATATTAAGTTTAAGGTGTGTTTGAAAAATGAGTCACAATTGATTCATTTTTCGTAAAATGGGGCAGAATTGTATAATTAAACATTTTAATTGTTTTGTTTAGATAATAATAATAATAATAATAATAATAATAATAATAATAATAATAATAATAATAATAATAATAATAATAAAAGGTGGTAGGGGGATGGTATGGTGGTAAACAGGTAAAATAGGACAAGGAGTAACAACATCATATCATGTATGGGGAAGCTAGCTAGAATTAATGAATCAAATTTAAACCACTCTACCTGGTTTTTGAAGAAGTGCTTGAGAAGAAGATGCCATATATGTTAATTTCTGCAAATTTGTTCAATCTGATGATCTTAACTCAAATGGAAATTGATGGCCTGGTAAGCTATGCTTTATATATATATATATATATATATATATATATATATATATATATATATATATATATATATAGTTGTACTGTTCAGAATAATGGCCGGATTCATATATAGCTGGTCGGCTGTCAGCTAGCTACAACTTTCTTACTATTATATGGTATGAAGGGTGATGAAGACGACAAAATTTAATTAATAAAACAAACAGTCAAACACCCAAATTCCAAACATGAGGGCGGAGGGCCATTCTTCTTAATTATGTTATTAATATAAATGGTTGTTAAAATTATATTACAAATAATAATTCTTTGTAAACAAATACTTTCGAATTCATTACATCATACCATGCATTTATTTATTTTCTCAAATCTGATATGTTCAACAACCATCTTTGCTAGCTGCCCACTTAATTATTAATACAGGGATAGCCAAAGCTTGCTTGGTAATTAAAAACAAAATTTTAAGTAGTTCAGTTACCAAGTTTTACCCGATGGAACCTTTTTTTTTTTGGTTTGAAACTCAAAGAGTCAAAACCCCACTACCTGGGTTCAATCTTGTGACCTTCCCTCAAAGGGAGCCACAGAGGTACCATCTGAACACGATGTGCTTGGCATGAAATTATTTTTTATTATTTATTGGCTTTTTTCTTTGTCTCATGGTTTGCAAATTAATTAAATTCCAGAATGAGCTGGCTTGTCTGGACCATTTTAAGTAAATTGATGTTAAAATGATATTAAACCAAGTCAAAAGTCTCCAGACCAGTTGTCACACTCAAAAGAAGTGCCTACAATTCAACAAGAGAAGAATTAGTCACTGTGTCTGATGAAAATCCTAGGTATACCAACAAAAAATCAAGTCAAAAGTTAGTGGCGGATTAGTGGTATTTGTTAATTGGGGTAATGGTTAGTGGTAGGTGTTAGTGGGGTAGTTGCTAGTTTTTTCTTCTTTTTCTTTTTAGCTATAGTTTGTTATTTCGTTTATTATAAATAGACAAAAATGAAAACAAAGACTTAAAATTGATTTTTTGGTAAATTAATTGTGAAATGTTTTTCTAGAATGCCGCCCAATATCTATTTTACATCTTCTATGTGAAAATGCGTTATATTCATAAGATCTTCTTGGACTTTTATTTAAAAGGTCCAATAATGTAGAGATATTGGACTTTTTGAGGCAATTATAGATCTTGGGAGGAATTCACATTGGTCAATAAAAATTGATTTCAATGTTAGTTTTTTTTTTTTTTTCCTTAGTTTAGCCACTTTATCAGGAAAGGTAAGGGGATAAAGGAATCGTGTGTTCACCATCCTCTAAATGTAAGTTTTCTTCCTTCATATGTAAAAAGGGAATAAATAAATCAATCAAATTGCGGGAGGCGTGTTACAAAACATTTTAATATCATCATCAAAAGTAATAAAAATGGCTAAGTTGTCTTTTTATGTTCTTTTTCTCCTCTCAAATTATATATAGATATATAATATTTTAATATATTCAACATTTGGTATTAAAGTCTGTCAACTTGTATTTCATGTAGTGAGATATGATAACAATTTCAATATTGTATGGTCCGATCCTAAATTGGATGGGAAACTCAATTACAATTATTGACAAAGTATAATGATCACACATTTGAAAGCCCAAAATCTTTAGAGCTTTGTTGACCCCGTCGACCAGATGGAGCAACGGCTAGACAACAAGATCAATTAGTTTGAAAAGATTAACCAAGGTATTGATTGTGGTCGTTGAGAAGGTTGTATAATTAATGTGAGATGACCTCTACAAAAACATTTGATATGTGTTTCTCTCGTCTTACTGATATCTTATATTGAATGAGATGAAAGTTATTTGGAGACACTATTGAAGATAGTGCAATGATTGAAAAAATTCTTCCTATCATCAACAATCTCCTTATAAAAAGAGGGTAGACGACATTGGTCCAACGTGTCCGGTATGTGGCATGCAAGAGGAGACGGTGGTTCATGTCTTTGCACTTACAAGTTAGCGTTGGATGTGTGGGAGCTATCTAACCTCAATATATATACATACATACATACATATATATATATATATATATATATATATATATATATATATGTATGTATGTATGTATGTATGTATGTATGTATGTATGTATGTATGTATGTATGAATACAAAGCTGGTTAGACAATAAGTTTAATTAGTAATTACAAGGTTCCAACTCAAGTTCTATTTCATGTAGGAGTTGTCTATACGCTCTCTTAGTTTGAGCCGATAAGTTATGGACAACCTAATCTAATTTGGTTAGTTTACCTAGTTTTGATCCTTTCGGATTAGGATTATAAGGTAAATTTTACCCAGATTATTCTCATAAATCAAGTATTTATGAATTGGAGTTTATGACTTTTGAGAATACATACATTTTTAGAAGTCTGTTGAGGAGGGAAATTGGTTTACACGAACTCTTGGAAGCACCGAATTGAACGAGTTAACTCAGTCTAGTTCGCCGCCAATTCGGTCGAGTTAGGCTCCTAGGCGGTTGAGTCGGACGAGTTAGGCGCATAGGCGGTCGCCTGGGGGAAATCGCCATAGTCTAGGGGTGTTTAGGCCGATTTTTGCAACAATGGTCTTAATACTTATTCAAATGTTCAAGTATTTCGAGCCTTAGTTCAAGTATTTCGAGTCTTAGTACTCATTTCAAGTATTCAAGTATTTCAAGTATTTTGAGTCTTATAAGTACTCATTCAAGTGTTCAAGCACTTCAAGTATTTCGAGTCTTAGTACTCATTCAAGTATTCAAATATTTCAAGTATTTCGAGTCCTGGAACTCATTCAAGTTTCAAGTATTTTGAGTCTTAGTACTCATTTAAGTATCAAGTTTCAAGAGCATTGCATATCGAAGTTCCTTCATTTCTTCAACGAAGGCTGGATCCAAAGGAAGCTTGTTGAGCTCTATGCAAATGGGTGCCTTATCTTTTCCAAGAGTGCGATTGGTCACTTTGTAGGAGTACACTCGTCTAATCGTCTCAAGACGCAGTGCTTCATATACATTTTTCGTGCCGATCCACTCTAAGGCAAATTCTTCTTCACCCTTCATTGCTTCAATTGTTTCAAGGAGAGTATCTAATGGAGATGTGTGCCACTTTTGCCATTGCATGACCCGATTGTAATCATTCTCCATAAATTCTCGAAGCAGTTGATCTCTTGATGGAGGGATTGGTGCAGCTTTTGGTACGGTCACAACTGCTTTCGGGTCAACAGCCTTTTCAGTTATCAATCTTTCGTCCTCATCTACCTATGCAGGTTCTTGTGTCAGAATATTCGGTACCTGCTCTGCAAGGATAGGTTCTTGTGGGAGGGAACTTTCGGTGGGAAGTGTAGCAGCAGCAATCGGGTTGGCAATCACTTCTCTCGTCTCTTATGGCAAGCCAGGTTCTTGTGGGAGACTTAAGTGATTGACCTCCGTTTCCATGACAGCAGGTTCTTGTGTCGAACATGGGGGTATTCGCTCTGCTGAAATGGGTTCTTGTGGATGGAGGCTTTTTGGAGAACTTGCATCGGAGGAAGATCTATGCTTTCGTTTCTTGGAAGGTTTTGACTTATCTTCCCCTTAGAAGATGCTTCTTTCGTCTTCGTCTTATCTTCCTTCTGTGAAGGCGCTTCTTTCGGCTTATCTTCCCCCTGAGAAGATACTTCTGTCGTCTTATCTTCCTTATGTGACGATACTTCTTTCGCCTTTGCATCCAACTTTGACGAAGGAGGGGGAACAGATTTTGCTTTTACAGGAGAGCGAAATCGTCCTGTTGATTTTTGCCCAAGATGTGAGAGAATGAGATTATCATCATCATCAGAAGAATCCTCCACAATTACTGGATTCTTGGATGGAACAAGTGGTGTTTGGGTAGGTCTTTCGTCTGGAAGCTTTGTTGCTGACTCTGGTGGTGTAGATGTCGGGTGCTCTTCGGGTACTCCTTTCGTCTTTACATGAGACGAACTCTTTTCTGTCTTCCTTCGTTTGGGCTTTGGTTGGTCTTCTTCTGAATCTTTCGCCTTTTTAGACTTTCGTTTGGATTTGACAAGTTCCAAAGGTATTTCCAATTCCAAAGCTTTCTGCTTGTCATAACCCGTGGGCTTGTACTTCATGGCACGCCTTTAGTCCAGGCCTGACTCCTGCTCTGAGGGGGACATTTTTCGTGGTAAGTAGATGACTTACCAAAAATCCAAACCCCATCTTCTTTGATATATCTCCAGGAGATGTTCTTCCAAATGTGATGACATGGAGAAGATGGTTGAAGATGACTTTTGACCAATCGACTTTGTGTTCATTGAGAAAGGCGTGCAGCATTCTTAACTTATCCTTCGTTACGTCGTCTGTGCCCGACGTCTTGTTCTCGACAATCTTGTTAAAAATATCCACTGTGAACTCGTAGTCCAGGCGGAACCACTTCTTTTTTAAGGGCCACGTGATTACACTAGGAGCCTGCTTGTTTTTGATAAATCTGTAGAAGTCATTCTGATCATAATGGTAGAAGGCGAAGTTTGGCTTGTATGACTCATCTCGCTGAGGAAAATCATAGGCTGCTCGAATGTCTTCCGATGTGATTGTCACATCAAATTGGTTGACCCTTGAAGATATGGTGAGTTCATCCGCAAACACGCTTGCATTCAGATTTTTCATTCACAATCTCTCCTTTGAAAATTATTTGTCAAAACTATACACATACAATCTTTAAGGCACAAAAAATAATCAACATAGTATTCTTATTGACGTGTTGTGTAAACAAGCAAAGCTGCAAAAACAACATAAAGTTAATGAATAACATATTTTATAAGATATTATCCCAAGAAAACCATCATCCATCAATCATGAATAACCAAGCAATTAATTAATTATGAGTGACATGCATGCAAATCAATATGGGAGCTGGGGAAAATCACAGTGATCGAAAATGCCCCGTCCGTACGTAGATGACACCAAATCTACCAGAAGAGGGAATTGAAGAAGCACAAATGAAGTGACCGGCAAACATGCAAATGCAGCCACTATAATAAGAACTCCCCTTCTGTTATGCCCAAATACCAGATACACTGTGGCGGAGAAGGCAATCATCATAAATATTATGGACAAAAACAAGGTGACGAGACCTATGATTAATCTCTTGGGAAGAGCAAATAGGAAGTTTTCTTCTGCATAACGCGAAGTTAGGATGGACAAGAAGACCAGCAAGGAAGTGGCGGATGTGAAGAGAGATGCAGCATTTGAAATGGAAAATGCTGTGAAAGCATTGTGGTTGGAGAAGATTGGGAGGCCATTTTCACCATTGTTGCCACCAGGAACTGTTATGGCAGCTGCAAAGACGACGGTAACAATGAGGGCTGCTGCAATTGTGCATGAAGTTGATGTGTCTTTCATCCATTTCTCCCCTGCCTCTTTTAACTCCTTATGCTCCTCCGTAAAGACCATACTCGGAGTTTTGCCATCTTTATTCAGAAATGACAACAAATTTGTTGGTGTGATTTTTTCCACTTCCTGCAGATAAGATGAAATGAATTATATATATGTGTGTGTGTGTGTGTGTTGTAACGTTTATCCGTTACTATTATTATAACATTAGGATAAGTTATGATAATATTCAGTATTTGATATGTGGTGCAACACTAATAACCTAACAACTAGACTACCATTATGATTAGGAGTCTAGTTAGGGTTTAGGAGACCTAAAGACAATCAACCACAATGATGGCCAGTGGTTATATAAGGTCACTAGTCCTCTCACTGCTCACATTACATACCTCATACACCATCTAGAGAGAGCTGAGTAAAGTGAGAGACAAAATACTCGTTATCTCTGCAGCAGTCCGGATCGCTCAACCGTAACAGAAACTATGGCTGGAGGTTAGTCGATCCTATGATCACATATTCTATGATGCATGTGATATTTTAGTCTAACAGTTGGTATCAGTCGCCATAAATAATCTCTGCCTAGTTTTTTTTTGTTTAATTGCATATAATATTTGCATATGTTGTATACATATTTGTATAATTAAATTACATATGGTGAATATTCTTTGGTTCGCAATTAAATTGTCTGGGCTGCTGGAAATTTGGTTTATTCCGCATTAAGAAATTAAAAAAAAAAAATTGAAATTGGATAATTAATTTTTGGCCTTTTCACTGCTTCGCCGGAAATTGCTTCTTATTTTTCGAATTCCGGTGCTGACTTGCGATTATTCAGATGAAGAAGATGGATGATGAATGTTTGGCTTAAGTTAATTGGGCCAGGTCTGGCCATTTGGGCCATACCTGGGCTCATTTTAAAAAAAAAATTTAATAATAATAATATTATTATTATTTTTTACTAGGCCTGTTTTGGTTCTGGATTAAATCTGAATTGATATTTGGACTACATCAATTCATTCAGATTAACATCATCATCATATCTGGACTTCTTCTAATTAAATTATCCAATTGTTTTTTTTTATTAAGTCTATTATTAAATTATTATTCAACTTTGAATAATTATTCAGTTTTAATTTTTCAGTTGAATTTTAATTTAATAATGTTTTTCAGTTTAAATTGTATTAAGTGTTGCAATTTAATTGTGGAGTATTTTGTGAGTAATGTGCATAATCTGAGCATGCTATTTATCTCTTTATTGCAATAATTATTTGACTGTTATAATTATGTCTGTAGAAAAACATGTTCATTAAGAAAAATTTAGAGCCTTTGAGGTCTGAATTATATGCTATGCATGGTTTAGTGCCTTTTAGGTGAATTAGCGACTTTCAGGTTAGATTATGCATATTATTACTCAATATTCAGTTATTACTCCATTCGTGTTTTATAAAGTTCCTAAAGCACATAAAGTACATAAACAATTCGTAGTTTTACCCTATTTAAAGCCTTATCCATAGGTGAAACTACTCTTTAGATCTCTCAAACGATTTTACTTCAAAAATGAGAACACATGAATTAGGGAAGTTTCTTGGGGAGGAATACTAGTTCTATGGCCTTGGCTTAAAAGCCTTGTTGCTACTAGTCCCCTTGCGACGCTACTCTGTCTAAGGAGTTGGTATTTAACCGAGCTTCGTCTCGACCAACTTTCCTGGGAGTATACCTAAGGATTGTCTATCATATTTTGGTTTAATCTGTTTGTTTATTAGGTTTTCTTGCTAATGTGATTATGTTCTTTGGTTAATTAAAGAGTAGCCACAGCATCTTTAATTTTTCCAAAATTACATATTAAGTTTTACTCACATAAAGTTAATGCAAGAATATTGTAATTCACTCTGCGTGATATGGCAAAATTTAGCCCACAGGCAATTTTGTTATATTTGTAGGGTTAATTAGGATGAAATACCATGCTATGATCATAATTTGCCCACAGGGATTATGTATCGGCATATAGTTTTGGTAGTTTTGTCATTAAGGGTGGAAAAATTGAAATCGCACCCATTCCGTTTCCACCATTCGGTTTTGGTAAATTCATTATGCGTAAAAATTTAGCCCACAGGCAATTTTTATGGCATCCGAATTTATCTTTCGCATAATTTTACATTGGTAATATTATGTACTTCAGTATCTCTCTCTAATTTTTGTGCCTCGAAAATATTCTAACCAAGCATTAATTATTATTCTTTACAGCAACTCATCCTGTCACCCAAACACAAATTAATGTTCCAATCCTTAATGAAGATAATCACAAGGAGTGGAAAGATGCAATTCTCAGACAATTAAGATTATTAGAGTTGGATTACGCTGTTCTCAATGAGGAACCCCCTGAGGTTACTGAAGAAAGCACTAGCGAAGCCAAGCAGCTTCGCGCACAATGGGAGAAATCCAATGGATATGTGTGCTCTTCATTAAGTCAAGAATTTCCAGAAAAATTCGTTTTTGCTTTGAGGACATTAAGAAAGCGAAACCCTTGCTCAAAGCTATCGATGATAACTTCATTGAATCAAAGAAAATTTTGGCAATGACTCTAATCATGAAGTTGAGAAATTTGCGTCTTTCCACTGTCAAGGGAACGCGTGAACACATTATGCAACTCAGGGATATTGCGGCTCAATTAAAGGAGTTGGAAATCATTCTACCAGATGATTATTTGGTGCTTTTTGCACTTGATACCCTTCCTCAGGAGTACAATCCTTTTAAGATTTCCTACATCACACATAAAGAGGACTGGTCTATCAATGAGTTGATAACCATGTGTGCAATGGAGGAACAAAGGCTTGTGGCTAAGCTTGGGTATGTTCCATCTTCTTTTGTTTGTTTCAAATCTAATATGTCAAAGTTAATACTAATTCTTGGTGGATTGACTCTGGTTCAACAATCCACATTGCAAACTCTTTGCAGGATATGACAAAACTGAGACAGCCAACGGGAACTGAGTGTAGCATCTTCTCTGGAAACAAGATTGCATCACCAGTCGAAGCTGTCGAAGTTTGCAATTTAGTTTTGGACAATGGTTTTGTAATGACATTAGAAAAGACATTTTATGTTCCTAGTTTTTCTAGGAACTTAGTTTCAGTATCTAGACTTGTACCCTTCAGTTATTCTTTTGAATTTAATACCAATAATATCAAGTTATTTCGTTATTCTACTTGTGTTGGTACTGGTACATTGTCTAATGGTCTTTTCCGTCTTAAATTAAAGAATGATTCAGTTTACAATTCTTTACATGTTCAAAACGGCACCAAACGGTGTAGTATTAACGACAATTCCTCAATGTTGTGGCATCGGAGATTAGGTCATATCTCCCTTGAGCGTATTAAAAGGTTGGTAAATGATGGAGTACTTTCTACTCTAGACTATACTGACTTTGAGACTTGCGTTGACTGCATTAAGGGTAAGCAGACAAACAAGTCAAAGGAAAGGTGCCAATGGAGTTCAACGTTGTTGGAAATTATTCATACTGACATATGTTGTCCTGATATGACAATACCTGGTCAGAAATATTTCATCACCTTTATTGATGACTTCTCAAGATTTTCCTATGTGTATTTACTTCATCATAAACATGAAGCATTGGATGCCTTTAAAGCTGAAGTTGAAAACCAATGTAACATGAAAATACACATAGTTAGGTCTGATAGGGGTGGTGAATACTATGGTAGATACAATGAGAATGGGCAAGCATCTGGTCTATTTGCTAAGTTTCTTCAAGAGCATGGGATTGTTGCCCAATACACCATGTCTGGTTCTCCGGACCAAAATGGTGTAGCTGAAAGAAGAAATCAGACCCTTCTGGATATGGTGCGGAGTATGCTTAGCAACTCTAAGCTTCCTAAGTCGTTGTGGGATGAAGCGCTTAAGACGGCAACGTATATATTAAACCGTGTTCTAACCAAGGTTGTCCCTAAGACACCGTTTGAGTTATTCAAAGATTGGAAACCGAGTTTGCAACATATGCGTATTTAGGGATGTCCGTCTGAGGTGAGGATATATAACCCACACGAGAAGAAACTTGACCCAAGGACGATTTGTGCTTTCTTTATTGGATATGCACAATCTTCTAAGGGTTATAGGTTCTATTGTCCATCTCATACTACTAGGATAGTGGAATCAAGGAATGCTGAATTTCTTGAAGGTGACTTGATTAGTGGGAGTGATCGGTTTAAGGACTTAGTTCCTTCCTTTGATCATATTGACTCTCACCCTTCTACGTCATCTGGTGGTACTTATCCGTAGTGCTCCTTTAGTTCTGCCTGTAGATATAGCGCCTACCGTTGAGGTTCCACAAACTGTTGAGGATAAACCTTTGGAAGAACCAGTTCAGGACTTACAGCAACCGTCTGAACTAGATTTCGAACAAATGGTTGAACCAACTCAGGATATACAGCAAGATTCTGAGCCGATGCAGACTGAACCGATTCAAGAACTGCCACCAGTTCCTGAAGAGGTAGTTGCCCCGCAGCCTGTACAAGGTGATGAGGGTCCAACTTTAAGACGGTCTACTCGGATAAGGCGATCAACAGTTCCTAGTTATTATGTTTCGTATCTACAAGAATCTGACATAGGGGCAGAAAATGATCCTGAAACATTCTCTCGAGCCACAAATTGTGCACAGTCTGACTTATGGTTAGAAGCCATGAAGGATGAAATAAATTCCATGAAGGACAATGGAGTTTGGGATCTTGTTGAGTTGCCTAATGGGGCCAAGGCCGTTGGTTGTAAATGGGTCTTTAAGGCTAAAAGAAACTCATTAGGAAACATTGAGAGATACAAGGCCCAGCTTGTTGCCAAGGGATTTACTCAAAAAGAAGGAATCGATTACAAGGAGACCTTTTCTCCTGTATCAAAGAAAGATTCACTTCGGATCATTCTGGCATTAGTTGCACATTTTAATCTTGAGTTGCAACAAATGGATGTGAAAACCGCTTTCCTAAATGGTGATCTAGAAGAGGAGGTTTATATGAAACAACCTGAAGGTTTCTCTTCTAGGGGTGGTGAGCATTTAGTATGTAAGCTTAAGAAATCCATATGCGGTTTAAAACAAGCCTCCCGTCAATGGTACATCAAGTTCGATGGGGTAATTTCTTCATTTGGTTTTGTTGAAAATCCCTCAGATAACTGTATATACCAGAAGGTGAGTGGGAGTGAAATTTGCTTCCTTGTTTTATATGTGGATGACATCTTACTTGCCACCAATGATAAGGGGATGCTTCGTGATGTGAAACAATTTCTTTCTAAGAACTTTGATATTAAGGATATGGGTGATGCCTCTTATGTTATTGGCATTAAAATTCGTAGAGATAGGTCCCGGGGTATACTGGGTTTATCTCAAGAAACCTATATAAACAAGTTTTAGAGAGATTTCATATGCAAAATTGTTCACCGAACGCTGCTCCCATAACTAAGGGGGATAAATTCAGTTTGGACCAATGTCCGGAAAATGACTTGGAGAAAGAATCCATGGAGAACATCCCTTATTGGATGTCTTGGATATATTTGAGTCTGTATAAGGCCGGACATTGCTTTTGCGGTTGGAATGCTTGGGTGTTACCAACACAATTTGGGGTAAGACTATTGGAGAGCTGTAAAGAGGGTTCTAAGGTATCTAAGATGAACCAAAGGTTACAAGCTTGGGTTTAGGCAGACGGACAATTTAGATCTTGTCGGTTATTCAGACGCGGACTTTGCTGGCTGTGTTGATTCTCAAAAATCAACATCAGGGTGCGTCTTTATTGTGGCCAGTGGGGCTATCTCATGGAGAAGTGTTAAACAGTCCTTAATAGCTACTTTTACCATGGAAGCCGATTTCGTTTCCAGTTTCGAGGCAACTTCATAGGGTGTTTGGCTAAAGAATTTTAACTAGGGGCTTAGAATTATGGATTCTATATCTAAGCCATTGAAAGTCTACTGTGACAACTCAGCTGCAGTCTTCCTAGCTAAGACCACAAAAGTGGGAGTCGAATTAAGTACATCGACATCAAGTTCTTAGCAATTAGGAAGTGTGTCAAAAATAAAGTTCTATTCTTTGAACACATTAATACTGGGTTGGTGTTAGCAGATCCCTTGACTAAATGCATGCCTTCATTTAAATTCAAGGATCTGGTTTAGAAAATGAGACTTTCATCTACTTTGTGATTTGTATATACATTCAGTTTCAATAAAATTCTTTGGCATTCAGACATTTTCTCAATTAAGTGTGTACACATTCATTTGCTTCATATTGATGAGAAAATGTACTTCAGGGACTTGGAATAAACATAGGGTTTATTTCGTTGGGTTTTGTTTCCTAATTAAGTGCTCAATGGCAGTTTGCATTTGATCATAATGGATACTACTCGTGCTAATGAGAACATATCATTATGGTTGGTGTTTTTTTGTTATTGAGTGGTAGTGCTTGCACCAAGTGGGAGAATGTAACGTTTATCCGTTACTATTATTATAACATTAGGATAAGTTATGATAATATTCAGTATTTGATATGTGGTGCAACACTAATAACCTAACAACTAGACTACCATTATGATTAGGAGTCTAGTTAGGGTTTAGGAGACCTAAAGACAATCAACCACAATGATGGCCAGTGGTTATATAAGGTCACTAGTCCTCTCACTGCTCACATTACATACCTCATACACCATCTAGAGAGAGCTGAGTAAAGTGAGAGACAAAATACTCGTTATCTCTGCAGCAGTCCGGATCGCTCAACCGTAACAGAAACTATGGCTGGAGGTTAGTCGATCCTATGATCACATATTCTATGATGCATGTGATATTTTAGTCTAACATGTGTTTCAAACAAAAATAAAAACAAAAGTATGTTGGTCAGACAACCCCAACCCCAACCAAATTGGTCTGTAAATTGTTGATTTGATAACTACAAAATCATAAGTTTGACTCTCAATGGAACTACCTAGGTTGATTTACCTCCTTAGACTGTGGTGACAAGATTGGCATGGGGTTTAATTACCCCGTGTGCGCACCTTTGTGTAGTACATGACTGTGAGTTTCATCGTTATCAAAAAAAATAAAAATAAAATGGTGGGCCGGGGGAAAACATATAAGAGATTGTGACATATTATACCTTAAACCATTGCAGCTCTCGTTGCATTTGAAGAGCTGCACCAGAAACAAGATTTAATTTGTGCAGAGGTGCTAATTTCCCAGCCAAATGCAAAATGGTATTATAATTTATGTCTAGATAATCCGGTAATAAATTCCTAAGCACACTGGTTCCACAAACAAAGTTAAAAACATTTTCGCTACGGTTCATTACTGCAACGTGAAGTATATTCTGCCGCATAGAGTTTAATAAATAAACCGACAAAGGATATACTTCCGCAATATTTAGGATGACTTGCCAAATGTCTAAACTCGTTGCATGAAAGAGTGCTTGTTCTGTAAGTGAGATCACTTGTGTATCATTTAGGGTTTTGAGTTGATCGCACAAGCATTTAAGAAGCTTCACAGCTTGGTGGTGCAGCACTATTTTGTTTACTTTGCTCTTCCCTACCATCCCTGATAGATACATAGATAGATATATCGATATAACAATAATAAACAATAATAATACATCCTTTCAAAAAAAAAAAATACAATAATACATAAACACATATATATACATACATTGTAGTAGTGAGGTGATGAGGTGGAAAATTGGTGTAGATGTTATTGACTCGGCCTTAGAAACACCTGCATGCAATATTAATTTTTACTAGTAAGTTAAAGATCAAAATGAGCAGTAATTAATAGTTGGCTGGCAGGCACTAAATTGAAGAAGAAGTATATATATAAATAAAGATAGACCATAGAAATAAAAAAAAATTACTCACAATAGTATATGAAACTTTGCCAGAAGTTTAGACTGTGTTTATTAATAATGTAACAGTCACTAACAACTATGACCTCCAAAGCTGATATATCGGCAACTAACGTCTTCTGACGGCCCAAATCAGGGTACCTTATAACCAACTGCAGAGCCAAATCTGTATATATATCATATAAATTCAATTAAATTATAATAAGCTAGCTAAGCAGAGAGGCTAATTAAGATGGATAAGATATAGTTGGCGGGGGGCGGGTATGTACTGCTATAGGCAATTTATATCATGGACCAGGGTCCGTATAATATTATGGACCCTGAATTGAAATAACGAGGTACAAAATTCATACTCATAAGGTACAGAATTTCATAACACAAAATATAAAAAATCACAACACAAGACACATAGAATATATAGCATTATGGACACAACTAGATTGAAAAGACGAGCGAGGTACATAATTCATACTCGTAAGGTATATAATTTCATAATGCAAGACATGAAAATTCATAACACAAAACACATACACATGAAACATGGTCGTTCATAGTGGAGTGAGACACTGGTCACCATATTGCATTGTGAACCCTGATACAAAAGTTTTGTACCTTCAGTTAACACATTCTGTATTTACAGTTAACCGTTTGTGTACATGTAAACAAATAACTTAATAATTGCTGACACATAATATGATAGCTACATGTACAGAAACTATCAAGTGCATGCATGTACAGAATGTACCAACTTTAAATACAGAATCTAAAAATTATTTTTAGTCCAGGTCGGTTTACAATGTAAGGTAGGCCCTGGTATAATTTCCAACCCCCTCCCCCCCACACCACCCCGGTCATGGACTCATGGTATAATTAAGGATTGACTACTATACGTACCATAGAATTTATATAGGATTAAGTTAACAAGAATGGAGACACCAGATGGGCCTGCATATGGATTAGGGTGGCCGTATTCATCATCCCTAGTCACACCAAGGAAATACACAAAGGCTTCCTTGCTTTTGGGAAGATTATTCGTAACTGCATAATGGATGGCAAAAGAACCATTGTTGTCTTGAAGATAGAGGAGATTAGAATTCCGGCCAACAAGGATATGAGCCACCTCAATGTTTCCATGGCGGGCAGCGATGTGAAGTGGGGTAAGCCCATAGACGTCTCTGGGGCCAAGTTCATGGTCCGACAATAATGATACAAGCTTTTCCATAAAGGAGGCATTACCTGCTTTAGCACCAACATGTAATGCAGTCTCTAAGTCGTTGGTAAGTGGAGATTGAATTGATGAAGCGTCATGGTTGAAGAATATTAGAGCTTGCTCCCAATTTGCTGCCAATATAGCTCTGTATAGTGGCCGGTATTTGCAGAAATCATCTGCAACATCATCTTCATCATCATATCATATCATGTATGGGGAAGCTAGCTAGAATTAATGAATCAAATTTAAACCACTCTGATCTACCTGGATTTTGAGGAAGTGCTTGGGAAGGAGCTGCCATTTAATATCTGCAAATTTATTCTATCTGATGATCTTAACTCAAATGGAAATTTATGGCCTGGCAAGCTATGCTTTATTATATATATATGGTAAGAAAGGTGATGAAGACGACAAAATTTTATTAATAAAACAAACACCCAAATTCCAAACATGAGTGCCCATTCTTCTTAATTAATGATATAAATGGTTGTTAAAACTATATTACAAATAATAATTCCTTTTAAACAATTATTACTTTAGAATTCATTACATCATACCATGCATTTATCTATTTTCTTAAATCTGATTTGTTCAACAACCCTCGAAAAATTGTACCATGGACAATGGTTTACCTTGCATTGTGAGCTCTGATCCAAATCAAAATAACTTTGAGATTTTATATCAGTAAACTATTCAGTGGACCTAGGTCCACCTTGCAGGGTGGACTCAAGTCTAAATGTTCATAATTTACATAATAAATTTTTACAATTTACATTTTAAAAATTCACAATTTGTATATTACGAACACACAGTGTTAACATAAATGTAATTGATTACCCTGTTTTGTATTCACAAGTTCCTTTCAAATACTGTTGTCACACAATATTAACATATTAAGGTTTGATAACCATGTATTGTATTCACAAATTCCATTCTATAGTTGTTATGTGTTTTGACTTAGAAACACAATTTATATTCTAGAAGTTCACAATTCTAATACTAAAAATATACAATTTATACGTTGTTTAGGACCAGGGTCCACCTGCAATGTCCACCTTGCAGGTAGACCCGGGTCCATGGTATAACAACTCTTTTGTGCTTGCAGTTAACACATTCTGTACATGCAGTGAACTGTTTTTGTACATGTAAACAAATTGAAGATGCATCACATGAAAATTACAAACAATAACATGATAACTACACACATAAATTGTTACTAGATATACAAAATATGTTATTGCAGACACATAACATGTTAATCAACATCTTATGTGTCTGCAATTAACATATTCTGTACATGCAGTTAATAATTTATGTCTGTAGTTACCATGTTATGTGTTTGTAATTATTATGTTATGTGCTTTTAATTTGTTTACAGCTACAGAAATTATTAATTGCAGTTCCAGAATATGTTAACTATATATACCTACTTTTTGGATTAGAGTTCACAATGCAATATGAACACGAATCCATAGTATGACAATTGACAACCATCTTTGCTAGCTACCCACTTTCTTATTACATGGCAACCAAATTAGTCAAACTTTGTAAAATAATAACAATAATAATAATAATAATAATAATAATAATAATAATAATAAAGATTTTAATTTGAGTTACTAAGAGTGTGTTTGGTTGACAGGTTTAGCTCTAAGGAATAAGTATTAAAGTGATTCGTATTATTTGGTTGATAGATTTTTAGAACAGTACTATGGGTTTCAAATACCCCCTTAATTGAAAAACTCATACCTAATAAAATAAGGGTATCATCCCCTTTCATTCTCTTATTCCTTCTCATCCCCTTTGATTAGTGCTTTTAGATTTTTGTTTTTATTTTTTTGTTCATATTGATGTTTGGGATGTCTTTATATTAGAATCAATTATCTTGATTTTGTGTTCTTATATTTTTAAAATCTTTATTCTCATTATAAGATCATACATAACCAAACAACATTACTAATAATCATTCACAATCCAACTTACTACCAGTACCAAACATGCAAAATACTTTCACTAAAACTCATTACCATTTACCAACTATTTGATACTCATTTCAATTCTGATTCTCATTTGCGAACCAAACACACCTAAGTTTGACTCCATGGTATAAGGATTGTTTCAACAGCTGGTCAGCTGGCAGCTAGCTACAACTTTCCTACTATTATATGGTATGAACTATGAAGGGTGATGAAGACGACAAAATTTTATTAATAAAACGAACACCCAAATTTCAAACATGAGGGCCCATTCTTCTTAATTAATGATATAAATGGTTGTTAAAACTATATTATTATATTACAAATAATAATTCCATTGAAACAAATACTTTCGAATTCATTACATCATAATACCATGCATTTATTTATTTTCTCAAATATTAGCTGTTCAACAACCATCTTTGCTACCTAACCACTTAATTATTACAGGGATAGCCATGCTAATTACAGGAATTTTATTTGCACAACCCTAGTTGATATTTACACAACCATTTGATAGGTTTGCTAGCTTTATAGATAGTATAAATGGAACAATTTACTATTTGTACCATCTTCATTAAAATTAATCAAACATTATGTTTTTATTTAAAAATATTTATTATTTATTATTTATTTTTATTTCAAATTGTGATAGTATAATAATTTTGTCTATAATATTTTTAAATTATTTTGTGTAGTATCTAACGTTTAATAAATTTTAATAATAAAATTAATTTTATTTTTTGCCATTCTAATATTCTTTATAACTTAAATTTTTTGTATGCATTATTTTACCTTATTATAAAAATATAACAAATTAATTTTCAATCGCTAAAAAATGTAAAAACACATTAACATCACAATAAAATATAAAATTTAAATTTCATTCCATTTCAATCCAATATAACATTCTCATGAGTATAATTAGAGCGTACATGCTCATTGTAACTATTGATCCAATTCACATATGGAGTAATCCATGCATCTGCACAACCATAATAGTCATTGGGTACCCTCCTGTCAATGTTATCTTAACATAATGATTATTATTAATGTAACTAAGGTCAATTGCTACATGCTCATACCAAGGTGGTCTGCTAGATCGGAGCAATAAATATGTCGTCTTTTTTTAAAATGTTTTAATTTTTAAATTTAATTATTTAATTTAAATTTATTAAAATAATATTTATAATTTCAATACTTTTTTTTTTTTTGAAAACTCTAATTCCAGTACCTAATTTATTTTGTGCAATTAAATTACATTTGACCAGGTTGGTATAAATAGTCATATTTACACCCTAATTGCTATTTACACCACCTATGAAATTGTTGAAAATTTTCCCCTTTTTAGAATTCTAAAGTTATTTACACAAGGGTCGTACAAATAGCAACACCCTAGCTAAATCAGTCAAGCTTGGGTAAAAACAAAATTTTTAAGTTGAGTTACCAAGTTTGACCCTATGGAACTATTTTATTGTTTATTGACTTTTTTCTTTGTCCCTCACCGGTTTGCACTAGTATATATACAATTTCTAGAGTTTGCCTTTCATTACAAAGTCTAGAGTTTGTCTATCTTCAACAAATTAATTATGAGTGGCATGCAAGTCAATATGGGAGCTGGGGAAAGCCGCGCGGATCGAAAATGCCCCGTCCGTATGTAGATGACACCAAAGCTACAAGCAGAGGGAATTGAAGAAGCACAAATGAAGTGACTGGCAAACATGCAAATGCAGCTACTATAATAAGAACTCCCCTTCTGTTATGCCCAAATACGAGATACACTGTGGCGGAGAAGGCAATCATCATAAATATTATGGACAAAAACAAGGTGAAGAGGCCTATGATTAATCTGGTGGGAAGAGCATATAGGAAGTCTTCTTCTGCATAGCGCGAAGTTAGGATGGACAAGAAGACGAGCAAGGAAGTGGCGGATGTGAAGAGAGATGCAGCATTTGAGATTGCAAATACTGTGAAAGCATTGTGGTTGGAGAAGATTGGGAGGCCATTTTCACCACTGTTGCCACCAGGAACTGTAATGGCTGCTGCAAAGATGACAGTAACAATGAGGGCTGCTGCAATTGTGCATGAAGTTGCTGTCTCTTTCATCCATTTCTCCCCTGCCTGTTTTAACTCCTTATGCTCCTCCGTAAAGACCATACTCGGAGTTTTTCCATATTTATTCCGAAATGAAAAGAAACGTGATGGTGTGATTTTTTTCACTTCCTGCAGATCAGATGAAATGAATCATATATATACCACTACAAGAAAAATGCACATAGACAACAGTTAATAACCGTTGTCGTAGGGGTATAATTTCTGTTAAGTTGGTTAAACCTTAATTGCTATATTTGAGGTCAGAGGTTTGATTCTTGTTGTTAAAATCCTTGTTTATATTTTATACAATTCTTGTTGTTAAAATCCTTGTTTATATTTTATACAACTGTTGTCTTTTATAGAATAATGATGATGCGCAAAGACAACGGTTGTTAAAAAAACGTTGTCTTTGTAGTGTTGTGTATTCAAATACGCTTAAAGACAACATACCAAAGACAACGGTTAAATAAAACCGTTGTCTTAAACAAATAAAGAACGCGCAATGACAACGGTTATATAAAACCGTTGTCGTTGTAGTGTTGTGTATTCAAGTGCTATTAAAGACAACACATAAATGACAACGGTTAAATAAAACCGTTGTCTTTTATAAAATAATAATGCACAAAGACAACGGTTTTAAAAAACCGTTGTCTTTGTAGTGTTGTGTATTCTAGTGCGCTTAAAGACAACACATCAACGACAACGGTTAAATAAAACCGTTGTCTTTTTATAAAAAAGAGCGCACAAAGACAACGGTTTTAAACAACCGTTGTCTTTCTAGTGTTGTGTATTCTAGTGCGCTTAAAGACAACACACCAACGACAACGGTTAAAAAAACCGTTGTCTTTAAAAAAAAAAAAAACGCACATAGACAACGGTTTTAAAAAACCGTTGTCGTTGTGGTGTTGTCTTATCACAAAATGCACAAAGACAACACACTTATAACAACGGTTAAGTAAAAACTGTTGTCTTTGACAAAAGTGTTGCATAAAAGACAACGGTTTTGGACCAAACTGTTGTCTTTGATACAAAAGACAACACTTTTCTTAAAAACTGTTGTCTTTCTAGTGTTGTCTATGTGCATTTTTCTTGTAGTGTACATATATATGTGTGTGTTAGTTTCAAAAAAAATAAAAATAAAAGTATGTTGGTCAGACAATCCCAGTTCCAACACCAACCAAATTGGTCTATAATTGTTGAATTGATAACTACAAGATAACAAGTTTGACTCTCAATAGAACTGTCTAGACTGATTTACTAACAAGACGTACTAGCATGGGGTTTACCCTGTGTACACACCTCGTGTAGCCCATGGATGTGAGTTTCATGAGTCATCACAAAAATAAAAATGAAACGATGAGAGAAAACATATAAGAGATTGTGACATACCATACCTTAAACCATTGAAGCTCTCGTTGCATTTGAAGAGTTGCACCAGACACAAGATTTAGTTTGTGTGGAGGTGCCAATTTCCCAGCCAAATGCAAAACACTATTACGATTTATGTCTGAAAAATTCGGTAAATTGCTCCTAAGCACATTGGTTCCACAAACAAGGTTAAAAACATTTTCGCTACGGTTCATTACTGCAATGTGAAGTATATTCTGCTCCTTGGAGTTCTCGAAATAAACCGACATAGGATATGCTTCCACAATATTTAGGATAACTTGCCAAATGTCTAAACTCGTTGCGTCAAGGAGTGCTCGATTTGTTAGTGAGATCACTTGTGTTTGATTTTGGGTTGTGAGTTGATCGCACAAGCATTTAAGAAGCTCCACAGCTTGGTGGTGCAACACCATTTTGTTTACTATGCTCTTCCCTACGAGCCCGATAGATATATCGAATTAAAACAATAATAATAATAATAATAATAATAATAATAATAATAATAATAATAATAATAATAATAATCTATTATTTTTATTATTATATATCTTCCCAACTATATATTCTAATCTGATGTGGTCATCTTAGGTAGTTATGTATACACACACATCCATACACACATACATGGTAATAGGGAGGTGATGAGGTGGAAAATTGGGGTAGATGTTTCTGACTCCGTCTTAGAAACACCTGCATGCAATAATAATTTTACTAGTAAGTTAAAGATTGAAATCAGCAGTAATTAATTGGTTGGCAAGAGATTGAAAAATAAGTATATATATAAATAAAGATAGACAATAGAAATGGAAAATTATGTTACTTACAATAGTATATGAAACTTTTCCAAAAGTTTAGACTGTGTTTGTTAATAATGGAACAGTCAAAAAGAACTATGGCGTCTAAAGCTGACATATCGCTACGTAACCTCATATGACGGCCCAAATCAGGGTACCTTACAACTAACTGCAGAGCCAAATCTGTGTGTATATATATATACATATAAAATTCAATTAATCAGGACTATGTGGTCTAATGATATCCGGGTTGGACTTCCATTTGGAAGATTATGAGTTCAAGCCTCAGTGGAGGCGTTATTGGTTCTTTGTGTTTCAGTAGGTTGAGAAAGTATGTAACAGAGCCAGTAACTTTCAAAAAAAAATATAAAATTCAATTAGCTTATATTATAATAAGCTAGCTAAGCAAATTAAAGAGGGTAATTACTAGAGCTGGCCAAAGTCCGGACTTGGACCGGGCCCGGCCCAGTCGCAATCCGATTCTGGGCCTCGGTCAGCATAGTTTGGGACCGGCCCATAGTATTCAGGGTCGGTCCTGTGTCGGGCTTTTTGTGGGCCGATCCCGGACTAGGCCCGTAATTTATTATATTGTTTATTTTGTTTTAAATATATAATTTTTTTTATAAATTGATAAATTTTTGTTTGAAATAATACTTGAACCATTAACCTTTTAGTTAAAGTTTTTGTTAACAATTTAAGTTTTTTTCCAATTAAGCTACTACAACCTCTTGATACATTAATAATAATTAATGTATATATACACATTACACACAGTCACACACTTTTTAAAAATTAATATTTTTGTTATTAATCTCAAAATTTAAAATTAACATAATTTTTTACTAAATTAAAATTTATAAATGAAGTTAAATACATTTGAACTTGTACTATTAAAATTTTATATAAGACTTATTGACTTAATATTATTTGATAACTTATAAATATTATCAAATGTAGTATAGTTTATAAAGTTCATTTGATTTTTACTTACTAAATTATGTTAGATGATAAATTAAAAATTTATAAAAGACTTTTAAATTGTGTTTGCTTTTAATTTATGGAGAATTGTTGTGAGTAGAAGTAAGAAAGTGTCGGATTAAGAATTTTTTTGTGATAAAAATAAATTGGATAAGAGTACGTATAGGGTAAAATGGTAACTAAAAAGAAGAAAAACAAAAATATTTATCCGTTGCACTGGCCGAGAGGCGAGAACAGGAGTAGCCTCTACCGAAGGCCAAGCCTAGTCTAGCCTCCGACAGAGGCTACATGCAATGGCCAAATATATTTGGCCGTTTCACGTTGTAGGGATGAGTAGTAGGTAATAAGTTTAGCTGCCACAATTAAGATTATTAATTTTTTTTAGAATTTTAGGCATTTAGCCATGGAACCAAAGCTGGCATGCTTTGCTGCCATGGCTGTGTTTGCCCGGGCCTGGGCCATGGGCCGGTTCCGTGCTGGGCCTCGAATTTTTTAAAAGGACCTGAACCGGCCCTTAACAAGGCGGTTACGGTTCGAGTTAAGCCCGGCTCAGGCCCAGTGAGGCCCAGACCCACCTTTTTTCCGGGCCGATTCAGGATTGGTTCGACTTTGGACCGATCGGTGGCCACCTCTAGTAATTACTACTATACGTACCATAGAATTTATTTGCGATTAATTCAACAAGCAAAGAGACACCAGTTGGGCCTGCATATGGATTAGGCTGCCCGTATTCATCATCCCTAGTCACACCAAGGAAATACAGAAAGACTTCCTTGCTTTTGCGATTATTCATAGCCGCAAAATGGATGGGGAACAATCCATTGTTGTTATGAAGATAGAGGAGATTAGAATTCCTGCGAACAAGGATATCAGCCACCTCAATGTTTCCATGCCGGGCAGCGATGTGAAGTGGGGTATGCCTAGAGGCGTCTCTGGGGCCAAGTTCTTCATCTTCCAACAATAATGCTACAAGCTTTTCCATAAAGGAGGCATTGCCTGCTTTAGCACCAACATGCAATGCAGTCTTTAAGGTATTGTCAAGTGGAGATTGAATTGCTGCAGGGTCTTGGTTGAAGAATATTTGAGCTTCTTCCCAATTTGCTGCCAATATAGCTTTATATAGTGGCAGGTATTTGCTGAAATCATCTGCAACATCATATCATATCATATTTGGGCTGGGGAAGCTAGCTAACTGATGAAAATTTATGCAGACTGTTCCATTTTATAGAGCTACTTGGAAATAATAAATGGTAATATTCCTTCTTCATATTCCTAATAATATAAGGAAAGGGAGAATGAATTCTAGTGTGTTAGAATATAATACAAATTAATAAAGTCCTAATATGACCCCTCAAGCTTAAAGTTTTCTAGAGAAAACATTGAGTTTTTCCCTTACATCATTTAGCCTTGCTATGGTTAGTGACTTGGTGAAGATACTTGCCCGTGTGGTCTTTTTGTAGAGATGTAGTTTCTTTTATGCTACTTTGTCATGAACAAAATAAAAGAATCTTGTCGGATCAAAATTTTATCTCGACCTAAGGATCCGCTACAACGGAAGAGTACTCATTCAGAGCATCGCTACATATATCAGAACATTTATCCATAGCGCAGCTACAACAGAACACTCATCCTGAACACAACTACAATGGGTAAAGAGCATCCTTCCTTCCCATATACAAGATGTGTGAAAGTTTGGATGCACACTACTGGAAATTATGAAATTTCCGACCACCTAAAAGTTATTTTAAATCAAGTCGAAAGCCTTGTTCCGACCACTTTTGATATCTAGAAAAACCTTTGTTGCTATTTCCGACCACTTTTTGATTTCAATTTGATTTAAGATCACTTTCAGGTGGTCGGAAATTCCATAATTTCCAGTAGTGCCAGTGGTTGATGTGTGTGTTGTGAAATGGGAGGTTGAGGGGTTAGATTCTTGTTGGCTGGGCCACCATTCCTCTCTACCACCCCTTGGGTCAAGACTCTCCCAATAAAACTATGGGGAAGCTAGATAGGTAGCTAGAAGCCTAAAATTAATGAATCAAATTTAAACCACTCTACCTGGAGTTTGAGGAAGTGCTTGGGAAGAAGCTGCCGCCATTTAATTTCTGCAAATTTATTCTATCTGATGATCTTAACTCAAATGGAAATTGATGGCCGGCCTGGCACGCTATAGTTGTTCAGAATAATGGTCGGATTTATATATAGCTGGTCGGCTGTCAGCTAGCTACAACTTTCCTACTATTATATGGTATGAAGGTGATGAAGACGACAAAATTTTATTAATAAAACAAACACCCAATAAATTCCAAACATGAGGGCCCATTCTTCTTAATTATTGATATAAATGGTTGTTAAAACTATATTACAAATAATAATTCTTTGGCTAGAGTGTCATCCCGCACCATAAATCATTTCTGGTAATTCATGTTGCACCATGATATTTAATAAGTGATATTTAGAGTTATAAATCATAAATTTTTTTTATCTAGAACTTCTTACAGGTTACCGATGATAATATTGCTGACATTGATTTTTTTTTTTTTTGGTATTTTTCTTTTTTCGCCTTCGTATTATAATTTTTTTTGATATTTTTCTTTTTTCCTAAACGTATAGGCCTGCTCTGCGTTTTTCGCTTCTGGTTTCTCCGATACCAAACTCCGCAGAATAGGCCTGATCGAAGAAACGAGAAGCAAAAAACGCAGAGCAGGCCTATACGTTTAGGAAAAAAGAAAAATACGAAAAAAAATAATACGAAAGTGAAAGAAGAAAAATATCAAAAAAAAAAACTAATAAAGAATTTCATGTCAGCAATATTATTACGGGTAGGAAACCTGTAAAAAGTTCTAGACTAAAAAAAATTATGATTTATAACTCTAAATATCACTTATTAAAGATCATGGTGCGGCATAAATAATCATGAATGATTCATGATGCGGAATCACACTTTAGCCTAATTCTTTTTAAACAGTTACTTTCGATTTCATTACCCAAATCTGATCTGTTCAACAACTATCTTTGCTAGCTACTAAGCTACCCACTTAATTATTACAGGGATCAAATCAGCCAAGTTTGATCCTATGGAACTATTAAAGATCGTACAATGGTTGAAAAAGTTCTTCTTACGAGCGATAATCTTTTTATAAAGAGGGTAGATATTGGTACAATGACTAAAGAGTTTTTACACTCAATAAGTATTCAACATCGTCACTAAAACATATGAAAACTCGATCTACCACCACTAATTCAAAAGCTAATGAAAAAATTATTTACCAAACAAATTAAATATAAACTTTTATTTTAATACATAGGTTTCCCACTTCATGCCAAACTAATCATAGTCTTTAGTTCCCCATCCCAGAATAACTAGAGGATGTAAATCTGAGTTGCATAAGCGACATTTCAATTAGTCCTACAGACCCTATTCCAACATGTGGAGCCCAACGCTTACTTGGAGAGTCCAACTCTAAAGATGTTTGAAGTGGAGTTTGAATCCCCACTCTGACACCTTCAAGTGTGACTTGAGGTCAAGTGATCAATCTCTATGCAAGTCTCGAGAGCAACTAAATATGAACTTTTCATAAGCTATAAATGACTTAAATCTCATTATTTTTCTTTTTAGGTCATCTGATCTAATATTAGAGGCACTCAAGGCTTACAAACACAACAACCATCATAAGAAATTGTTGATTGAACATGAATACTAGGTTGAACAACACAGTACAACCTATTTATATGCACATGCATTTGAGCAAAGAATGAAAATAGTTGGTAACAGAAGTGTTGATGATGCATATATGCATATAGAAGGAGTCTCAGCTCAGCCCAATAGAGGCTAAATGAAGTCTGGTAAATCCATAGTAACACCAGAAACAATACTTTGGAAAGAAAAGATAAACCACAGCTCAGAATTAACAATACCAAAGTTGGAAAAAGAAGCTATGGGGCCTTCAATTCTCATCATCATCTTCCTCTTCTTCACAAATTACTTGACTTCTCGCATCCGCCATAACTGTACACTGTTGTCCTTGGATGCACTAGCGATAGCCAAGCCGTAGGTTGGGCTCCATGAGAAGTCTGTAATGCTATCCGTGTGGGCAGAGTGAAGAAAGGCCAACTCCGGGGGTCCTCCTTTAGCCTCCTCACTGGTTTGTGCCCGCCCAATCCTGGATAGCAAGAAAAGTAAAAAACTCATATAACAATGCATTCATTTCTTGAATTCTTCACAGATATAGCTATGCACCATGTAACAGTAGTGAAGAAATACCTGTTAACATCCCAAACAAGAATCTTCCTTCCAGAACTTGAAGCTAAAAAATTCTCATGCTTGTGATTCCACCTAACATGGCCAACCTCCTCCCTGTCACAAGGTTCAGAAAAGCCTTTAATACTTGTTTTCATTTACACAGAGAGAGATCGAGAGAGAGAACAATTATGCCCTAACGATTGATAAAGAAAGCAAAGTTTCCTCAAGAAGAAAATGGGAAGTAGAATAGCCTCTTACTGCAATGGACATTCCAAGGTATGGAGGAAAGGCGAAGTCTTGCGCAGATCAAACACTTTGACTTTCCTATCAGAAGATCCAGTTGCTAAAACCCATCCACAAATAGGATTAAATGCTAGGGAGTTAACCTGTATTAATAACAAAGAAATGTTAGGAAAGTTACATAAATCAACTAATGTAGTCACAAAGAATAAAACAATAATGTAGTCCATTTCTGTACTCAAATACTCACTTTAGCATCATGACAAAGTACAGATTGATTAAGCTTGATTGGTGGAATGCGTATATCCCATATATGTAGATGTTTATCTTCTCCAACTGAACCAAATAAGTTCTCATCCTTCATATGCCAAGCTACATCCTCAACACATCCTTGCTGTTTCTGTTAGAACATCACCAAAAGAGCTATTTATCAGCATAAAAAACACATGAAGCATAGTAGTTCCTATATAGTTAATTCTGATACATACATCAAATATACGCATAGCCTCAAGTGTATTATCATGTGGAGTGGCATTAACATCCCACAAGCAAACTTGACCATCCTCTGAGCCACTTAACAAATGACCCTTCTTAAATGGACTCCAGGACAAGCCAAGTCCTTTGTCTTTGTGACCGGTTAACCTCAAATCAGGGTTGCAAACACCCTCCTCGGGAGGGTTTGACAGATGTTTGGTACAATCAAAAATGAAAAGCTCAGCACTACCTGTCTTGGTAGCAATAATACTCGGGTTTTGTGGCATGTAACGAGCCCGGTTAACTACCCCATCATGATTTATTTTCTGCACTCTTTTTGTCTGCAACAGAAATATTTAGGGGAATTACCTCAAATAGCTATAAATTTGTAAAATAGGCAAGAAAATTAAAGATACTATAGGAAAATGAAGTTTCAAAACAAAACTACTATATATGTATACATTTGAAGCTGAAGATAAGTACAGAGTATATGTTTTCTCAAGTTTCAAATCAAAACTACAGTTAGAATTGAAGGAAAGGGGAAAATGAGATTTATGCAAATAATATTTGATCTATCTCAAATTCTCAACATATTTGCAGCTTTCTTAATACAACATAATTAGGTCAAAGCAAAACAAAAGGAATTGCAATAAAATTAAAATCACAGAAGAATTATATTCACTATGTACCTTCCCGATCTCAACAGAGGAACTGGATTCTTTACCATCCCAATCTTCGCGACTAATCTTAACCTGAACGAGCATAAGGCTGCTTTGTTCATTCTCTGGCGTGCAAGTTCCGACGATCAGTTTCTGGACAGTATAAGGCTTCCCCTCCGGCTCGTCCCCGCCGGGGAGCCATTCGACGGAGGGCGTCGGGCTGTCGAGGTTGTGACGGACGAACCTATCGTCCAGTGTGCGTGATTGGCTCGTGGTTGGCCGCGAACTAGAACTCATCGCGTTTGAAATGATCTTCAACGATTTGCAGGTTGCAGAATTCTTCAGCGATGATGGAGAAATCAGAAATGGTGGGTATCTTGGGAGTTTCTTGTGTTCTGTTTAAAGCTTTTCAACAGAATTTTGGAGGGAAATTGCAACTGCTTCGATCGTTATAATAGGGAATCTTTTCACGTAAAACATGAGTATTGGAGTTAATTTATTTTTTTTCCCTAACCATATTATTGTGGCATGGTTATCCGACATATATGAAATCAAATTTTTTTTTTAGTATTATTGACTCTATTAAAAAATAATATATGTTCTATACTTCACTATCTATTTCAGTCTAAAGAGTTAATACTCCACCATTGGGAGTTCAATCATGTGACTAGGGTTCAATCAAGAAGAGTCACGGAAGTGTCAACTGAGCAGAAAGTATTTTGTAAGACATCAACTTAATTACTTAAATGAACTTAAAACATAAGAGTATTCAATATATTCAACATACAATGACTACAATCTTCTCAACCACTTTTTGTTTGATGAATTTTAAATTTATAGATGTCATTCCACTTTTAGTCATTCTTTTATAAATCACTCAAAATTCCTAGATCTATTAGTGCTCCTCAATTCATCTATGACTTATTTAACCTTCTGCAATCGCAAACTTTAATATTCACTCTTTATCGAGCAGT
The DNA here is from genome assembly GCF_001879475.1 of Ipomoea nil. NCBI lineage: Eukaryota > Viridiplantae > Streptophyta > Magnoliopsida > Solanales > Convolvulaceae > Ipomoea > Ipomoea nil. Next base: position 1,405,625 of record NW_017616745.1, read on the forward strand.
AGCAACTTGCATTATTGCTTGTGTGTCATAGCGTGTGCCTTCGTAATCTGCAGGACATTAGCTAGCCAGCAACTCACTAGACATCTACCTTTGCCTCAAACTTTCGGTTAGCAACTCTATTGACCGTTGTCATTTGTGAAGCAACAGCTCCTCATGTTCGCATGATCAAAAAGTCATAGACGATCGAAAAGTTGCAGGAGTTACAAGAGAGAGTTCATTTACTTGGAAGGAATTATTTGATTTTGCAGCTCTACTTCTTGCCGAAGTGTCGGAAGGACGGCAGGGATGGCAGCGATGACTGGTCGTTGGCGGCGGATGGCGAGGTGGGGCAAGGCTAGGAGAGGGGCTATCGGCGACCGGCGACGCTGGTAGAGGGAGGCTGAGTTGTTGAGATTTCATAAATCATAATGGTGGATTGCACCCGTGTGGCGAGGGGCTTGTTGCAATCTACGATTTTATTGCGTTGACTTGAAAAAAAGGTCTACATCAATTAATAACCTCTGACATGTCATCATAGTAACTTGGTAACCTGTTAAAATTTCTAGGTGAAAAAAATTTAATGGTTTGTAGAGCAAAATAGCACTTACGAAAGTTCAGGGTGCGGCATGACAAATCCGATATAGTTCATGGTGCGGGATGACACTTTAGCCAAACTTTTATTTCTATTATAACCTTTATTTCCATTATAGGGTCCTACATAACCAAATATCAATATTGTCATATTGGTAATCATTCCAATTTCACCCTACTACCAAATATCCAAAATACTTTTACCAAACCCCATTACCATAACCAATTATTTAATTCTTATTTCAATTCCAATTCCGTTGTGCAAACCAAACACACCCTTAGAATGAATCTTAATATATGGACCATAAACCACATTACACTTAAATGTTCATTTTTAATAGAGTTAATACCCAAAATCGCCCTCGACTATAGTGGTTTTTCTCAATTTCGTCCTAAACGACTTTGGTGACCTAATATCGTCCCAGACTTTTGTGTTTCGCTCAATTTAGTCCTAGACTTTTGTGTTTTTGCTCAATTTAGTCCTTCATTTGTTATTCTGTCCATTTGGTGTTAAATAAATAGACAATTCAGTAATTTTAATATTGGCATCTCTTTACTCATAGACATGTGAACTGCGAAATCCTTTTTTTTTTACGAATTACTCCCAGAATTACTCCTAAAACTGCGAATATAAAATTTGATTTGCAGGTCCGGGAGTAATTCTGGGTGTAATTCGTACAAGAAAGAGGAATTTCGCACTTCACAAGTTGAAAGTAAAGAGAGATCAATATTGACATTACTGAATTGTCTCTTTATTTAACACCAATTTGATGGAATAACAAATGGAGGACTAAATTGAGCGAAACACAAAAGTCTGGGACGATATTAGGTCACCAAAGTCATTTAGGACGAAATTGAGAAAAACCACTATAGTCGAGGACGATTTTGGGTATTAACTCATTTTTAATATAGGGATGGTTTCTTTGGGCAACACCAGATTCAAACCAAATGTATTGCTCAAAGTAGAAAATTTCAATACAAAAACTAAGTATACAAGCCAACAAGATAGATAATTCATCTTATGAGAAAATGACCAATTAGCTAACATAGAGCCTTGTACTCAACACTTGTAACTCAGTACGTAATAATATAATCTCAAGTCTACAACAAAACGAAAATGCAAACTGATTCAATCACACTCCTCAACCCCCCAAATTATTAAATATTGGATGCCTTGTTGAGGATGACACCTTCATATTTGACCTGGAACCACTTCATTGCATCCTCCTTAGTCACCCTGTGCTGGATTCCAACACGAGACTTGCACCTGCGTCGGTGAGCAACACAGTAACGTCGATACAACAACTACACCAGTTACATCTTATCTGATAAGTATGCAGAAGTGGTTCGTGACAAAGAAATCCGAGCATTCAGGAAAATTATCAATGATGAACTCGACTACCAGTCAATGGCAAGAAAACAAGAAGCTCAAGAGAAGGAGTCTCGAATGCAAGAAGCTTACAGAGAGAGAAGTTAATGAACATGTAATAGTTAGAAATCTAGCTCAACTCTCTTGTAATGCATTAAACATGAATGAAATATCTCTTTCTGCAGGTTGTGTTGAGTTTTTATTATGTTATTTACCTAGAACTCTTTTATAAACTCAACTATTTGGCTGTTTTGTAATGAAAAAATCCTTTCATTGCATGGATAATTTTGATAGCAAGAGTATAGGTTTTGGCATCATCAAAAAGGGGGAAATTGTTAGGAACAAGTGTATTTAGATTTTGATGATACTAAACTTACTAGGAATGTAGACCCCTCTTTTACTCTCGTTACTTTACATCTGTTGTACTAGACGAAAGTTGTTTCGGCTCACCTTGTAATTCGTGCTTAGTAGCATATCTACACGAATCAGAGCTGTATTTAGGAAGCTAGAACTGTTTGAAGAAGAGAGAAGATCAAAAGAAGGCCGAGAGATCAGCTGAGACCTAAGTCATGGAAGGGTCCATCTCTCGTGTATGAAGAACTTAACGAAAGATAAGGTCAATCTTTCGCTGTCTTATGACCCGAGACTACAAGTCAAAGCCTGACTTGATTAGACAAGATTCCTATGCTATCAGAAGCATATTTGTCTAAGTCTCAGGGTAAATCATCCTAGACAAATAGTGTCCTAGAAATGAAATTTCAAATAGCAAGGAGCATTTAATGATTAGCACCTTTTGTCTGCATAAAATGACAAAATGGTTGGTTACTTTTTGAAACCAACGGCTACACAATATAGCCGCATTTAAATCTCCTTACCCAGAGGTCATTACACACTGGTTAATAGGTTTGAAATTTCCATCTGACCATCTCCTTCCAACGGATGGATTTCTCACCCTATAAATACCCCTCTTCATCAATTGAAGAAGGTGCTGGTTTTTATCAATCTTTGCTATCTAAAAAGCTTTCAAATCGATCATCCTAAGCTTTGTAAACTAGTGTGTAGTTGTGAAGACTTATTTTCAAGAAGATCATCCACTCATCTAAGTCTTCATAACACCAAAGAAATCTTGTTGCTTTCTAAACGAAGATCAAGCTACTTCAAGCCAAGATTTCAAGTTGGAAACAACATCAAAATTTTCCTCAACTCTGAAGAAGAAGTTGATAGATGCGGAGTAAACTCAAGGAGTTGAAAAACCTAGCAAGTTGCGGTCCGGCTTAGTGATCAAGGACGCAGCTTGGCTTGTTTGTACTAAGGAGTAATAGTGCAAACCCTTTCACGAGTTGTGAAAGAAGAGTGGAGTAGGCTTTGTTAACAGCCGAACCACTATAAAAATCTCCTCTCTCTCTTATTACTTTCGTTTACATTACTTGCATTGCATATCATCCACAATCATCACATCTTAATCTTTCTATAACGAAAGTGTGCAAAGAAACACACAAAATTTCCGTTGTGCATCATCCTCTCGTGTTTGGTTTTAAAATTCGAAAAGAGTCTATTCCCCCTCCTCTAGACTCTCCTTATACACTACCGGGACCAACAGTGTGACCTACCCTCAATGAGAGCTATAGAGGTGTCATCTGAACAAGCTGTTTGGGGTTTGGCTTCAATAACATGAGTAATTAACTGATTTGAAAACATTTATGAGTAATTGACTGATAAAAATCATCTTAATACAATTCACCTGATCGATCGATCTCAACAAATTAAAATATAAACGTAAAACTTTCCAAAAGGCCATCCATCCCGTTAATAGGTTTTGGTTTATTCCGATTAATTAACATGCAACAAAATATAAACGTACAACATACTTACGAAAAGTCCATGCATCCGGCTTGGTGTTGATAGGTTTTGGTATATTGTTGAGTCGTCAGATTAACATCTGGGGAATTCCACGCTGACTGAAAATACCGGGTCCGTAAGTAGATGATACCAAAGCTACAAGCAGTGGGAACTGAAGAAGCACAAATGAAGTGATGGGCAAAGATGCTAGTGCTGGCACTATAATACGAATCCATGACTTGTTTTGCCCAAATACGAGGTAGATGGTTGAGGAAAAGGCTGTCATCATTAATATAATCGAGAAAAACAAGGTGATGAGACCTATGATTAGTCTGTTGGGAAGAGCATATAGGAAATCTTGTTCTGCGTAGCGAGAGGTTAAGACGGACAAGAACACCAGCAAGGAAGTAGCGGCTGTAAAGAGAGATGCAGCATTTGAGATGGCAAATACTGTGAAAGCATTGTGGCTGGAGAAGATTGGGAGGCCATTTGCATCACTGTTTCCACCAGGGACGGTGATTGCAGCGGCAAAGACGACAGTAACAATGAGAGCTGCTGCAATTGTGCATGAAGTTGCTGTGTCCTTCATCCATTTCTCTCCTTCAATTTTTAAGAGTCTATGGTTCTCTGTAAAATGCATTTCCGGTGTTTTACCATATTCATCCATGCATGACGAAAAATATGGTAGTGCAATTTTTTGCACTTCCTGCAAAATGAATGAATGCATGATTACTTTAACATATATTCTCTATCCATCTTTAATTTAACGTGCTCCATCTAAATTATCTATTCAAAATAGATATGATAAACAATTAATTATATATACATATTCTACCGCTAGTGAGACTCGATCCCTGGTCATTCTTCCAAAGTTTCACTTATATGACCAGTTGAGCTACCCATGCGGCCAAATGTGGCCATGTTGTTAGGTGTGGTCATATGGTCAATTATAGACCATTAGATTAGATAGATCCAATGAATCATATTAATCAAGATTTTTCCAGTATTTTCGCGCACATTCTCCTACCCAGCGATCTGCAAGGGTAAACTCGTCATAAAACACCGGAATAAGGAAAATCACATTGTTGTGTGTTTTATTACACCATTGGTGCATGTTGTCAACACTGTTGGTGTATTCTGGAACCCGGCCGCTATAAATGGCCACTGTAATTACCATAACACGCGAATACATCATTGGTGTGTTTCACTGTGTTGTGTTTTATTACACTATTGGTGTATGTTGTCAACACTGTTGGTGTATTCTGGAACCCGCCCGCTATAAATGGCCACCGTAATTACCATAACACCCCAACTTACCAAAACGTGCGAAAATCCTCATAATTACAACTGCCGTTAGATTAAACTGATTCAACGACACAGATACGACCACACGACAACACCTAATGACATGACCACATAGGAGAGCTCTTATATATATATATATTAGCGCTCAAATGCGGCAGTTACTTTAGGTGCGGCGGTGTGGCCATATCATCATCGTCCATTCTGCTTAATCTAAAGGCAGCGGCTAATTTCTGAAGATTTAAAGATTTAAGCGCGTCCTGGTAAGTGGGGGGTGTTATGGTAATTGTAGTGGTCATTTATATCGGTCGCTTGTCAGAATACACCAACAGTGTTAACAAAAGACACCAATAGTGTTAGGAAAAAGCACCACAATGAAATGCACAAATACACCAAAAAATACACCATATAACTGTGTGATGCTTTTATTCATACCTAATGGTGTATTCTGGTGATGCGTATCTAATTTGTGCATGTTTTTTTGGTGTGCATTTTCTAACATGGATGGTGTATATTTGTATAACTATTAGTGCGCCTGCACTGACCGCATGAGAAGGCGCGAGCGCACCTGAACTTGGCACCAACACGAATCCTCAAATACACAACAGTAAGGTTAATAATGCACCAATAACGAACATAAAACACACAACACTATGATTTGATATATTCTGGTGCCCAATGACGACTTTAACCTTGCAGTTCACGTAGTGTGAGAACGTGCGCGAAAATATCAGAAAAGCCTTGATAAATGTGATTCGTTGAATTTATCTAATCTAATGGCCTACAATTAACCGCACCTAAGTGCACTGCCGCACTTGAACCTTCCTCTATATATATATATATATATATATATATATATATATATATATATATATATATATATGTGTGTGTGTGTGTGTGTGTGTGTGTGTGTGTGTGTGTGTGTGTGTGTGTGTGTGTGTGTGTGTGTGTGTGTGTGTGTGTGTGTGTGTGTGTGTGTGTGTGTGTGTGTGTGTGGTGCAAATATATCTTCTCATGTGGTTGTGCGGTTAACACAAAAAACGCACTTTAAGCACTCAAATGACGCACTTAAGTACACAAATCACGCATCTTAAGCACACAAACAAAGCACTTGAACACAAACCACGCACCTAAAGTTTTTAAAATGGCGCACCTTAAGTTAGTAAACAACTGACGTACCCTAAGTATACATATCACGCACCTTAAGAATGAAAACCGCGCACCTAAAGCTTTAGCCCGACGCACCTTAATATAAGTTTCAACAACTGACGCACCTTAAGCACACAAATCACACACCTTAAGAAAGAAAATCAGCACCTTAAGAACGAAAATCACGCACCTAAAACTTTAGATCGACACACTTAAGTTTTCAACATCTGATGCACCTTAAGCCACACAGTACAAAAACCACTCACATTGAGCACAAAACCCAAGCAACTTAAGAAGGAAAATTACGCACCTTAGGTGAGAACGTGAGAACAAATCGTGTGCATCCATCTAATATTTTTTAATGGTCTAGTTCGATTAGATTAAATGTGTGCGAACACGAATTAAATGTGTGCAAACACACTTAATCGCGTTTGCACACATTTAATTCGGTTTACACACACTTAATCTAATCTAGACCATTAAAAAATATTGTATGGATGCACACAATTTGTTCTCACGTTCTCACCTAAGCAATTGTTCTCATATGATCCTATATATATATATAAACAGATCAAAAATGATATATAGCTAGAGATCAAAAGTATACGTTGTGACCTTAAACCATTGTAACTCCCGCTGCATTTGAAGAGCTGCACCAGAAACAAGATTTAGTTTGTGTTGGGGTGCCAATTTCGCAGCCAAATTCATAATGTCATTTCCATTTCCGTTTATTGTATCCTGCAAATTATGCACAAGCACACTGGTTCCACGAATAAGGTTAAAAATGTTTTCGCAGCGATTCTCTATTGCGATGTGAAGTATATTCAAGTCGTTGTGGTCAGAGCAATAAGCCATCGTAGGATATGCTTCCACAATACTTAGAACCACCTCGGCAATGTCTAAATGTACTGCTCGAAGTAACGCATCTGATGCAAGTGAGAACACTTGGTTGTAATCATTTAAGGTTTTAAGTTCATCGCACAAGCATTTAAGAAGGTCTGTGGCTTGTTGGTGCATCAGGATTTTTTTTGGAATGCTCTTCCACAGCAACACTAAAACAAAATCAAACATTATTACTCACAAACTATATAGATTCACACACGTATTAAAAAAAAAAAAAAAAAAAAAAAAAAAAAAAAAAAAAAAAAAGGTACTAATTAATGGCATCTCCAATGTATATATATGAGATATTTATTTTTTTTAAAAAAAATATGAGATATTTCATTATTTATCATTATCCAATACTCAATATTGGGGTCAAAGACAGACTTATGAATAATTTTGGAATGAATGAGAAAAATGGAAAGGTTTTAAAAATAGACAATTTCAGAAAAAACTCATTTGAGACGGTGCATTTTTTTTTTTTTTCCAAATGAATTTCTTAAAATTTTCAAAAACATTTTTTTTAGTTGGTTAACGTCAAATGCAAGTAGCACTACCTGCATTATTTTTATAGAATGAATGTAGTGAGACACACATTGAAAGAATGTAGTGAGGAATGTAAGTTAATTTTTTTGAGTATACATACATTGTGAGACAAAATTTTGGGTAGATGCTGAATTCTTGGAAATACCTGCATTATTTTCATAGAATAAATAAAATTTTGAAAATTATTTGCAAATTAAGCATGTAAAACATAATTAAAAACATGAATGGACATGTAGGATGGCAATTTACCTTGTCCCTGATGGGGATGGAAATAGAAAAAAATTTCGAAGAATGGAGACCAGGAATGTATGTAATTTCTCGTTAAGGATGAGGACGGGGATAATTAAAATTATTATTATTATTATTATTATTATTATTATATATATATATATATATATATATATATATATATATATATATTTATTTATTTATTTATTTATTTAAATTAAGACTTAGATTTTTAGTTTTTAAAATTAAAAATTATCCTAATTTAAAATTTTGACTAAAAATGATCAGGGACGGGATTCCCCATTCCCGCCTAATTCCCTGTGGGGAAGCGAATGGAGACTATTTTCAATTTTATCAGGGATGAGGACAGGGACAAGGAGTATACTCCTCGTCACTGTCCCGCCATGTTGTCATTCCTAATAGACATGTTTATATGTATTGTAAATTAAATTAATTGAATAAATAACGAAAAATAAATTATATTACTCACAATAGTATATTGACCTTTTCCAAAAACTGAAGTTAGCTGTGTTAATGATAGGACAGTCATATTTAACTATGGCATCCAAAGGAGGTACGCCCATGTTTAATGCAGCATGATGAGTCACATCATGGTGCTGACCAACCAACTCCAAAGCCATGTCTGCAAATTAATAAATTGTAACACAAAATTATTTAATTTATTTTTTGTTAAGAATAATTGTAATAAACAGATTTTGACACTTTTAGCCATTCTCATTACTTTTCTTATTTTTAGTAAGGGCATTTTTATCTCTTTATATTTTTCTTTTGTTATTTTTTCAATTTCAACCGGTTTAATTAGTTTAGAACTTTACTAAAAATTGATTCAGAGGTTACCTAATGTCCTAAACCAATAAAACGGGTTGAAAACAGAAAAAATAACAAAAGAAAAATATGAAAATATAAAGATGTCCTTACTAAATATAAGAAAAGTTATGAGAATGATTAAAAGTGTCAAAAAAATAATAATAATAATAATAGCCTGAAAAGTTAAATGACAAAAACGATAATTTGAAAATAAATTTAGAATTGTCACAAATTAAAAAACAAATCGGTACGGTGGAATTAACTCTAAAATAAAATAAAATAAAAACGAAGGATGGTCGCCAACAACGCACCCAATGGTAGAGGTGACCACGGTTCCGGTTCAAACCGGAACCGTAACCGGAACCGTCACTGTGCTAACCGGAACCGAACCGGAACCGTCCGTACGGTTCCGGTTCCGGTTCTTAACCGGAACCTATAAGGTTCCGGTTAAGGTTCCTATAATATTGGAACCGGAACCGCCGGTTCCGGTTCGGAACCGGACGGTTCCGGTTCCAAACCGTAAAAAAAAAAAAAAAAAAAAAAAAAAAAAAAAAAAAAATTGAAATTTGAAAAGCCAAAGCCGCAAGGCTTTGGCTTTTCAAAAGTCTAAACCAGCAGGCCACTGGCGTAGGCCAGTGGCCTGCTGGCTGCCAATAGCCATGCTATTGGCCAGTAGGCCAATAGCATGGCCTAACTTTAGTTGTTTTGTTTTTGTTTTTTTTTTTTTTTTTTTTTTTTTTTTTCAAAATTCCGGTTAGAACCGGCGGTTCTAACCGGAACCGCCGGTTCGTGAACCGGAACCGGAACCTTAATATAAGGTTCTGGTTCCGGTTTCCCCATTTGCGGAACCGGAACCGGCGGTTCCGAACCGGAACCGAACCGGAATCGGAACCGCGGTCACCCCTACCCAATGGGCACTGCTTGAGCGTGAAAAGCACACCAAAATTGTTTTTATTATTATTATTTTTTTGGTGAGACTTATACACCATACCAAAAAAAAAAAAAAAAAAATGGATGAGTTTGCTCTTATATCAGCAAAAGAGTATTAGTAGTTTAACGGGAGGCGGGTGTTGACTGAACAAAAGATGAGAGATGCGGAAACGTTAACCTTACCTTAGCTTATGCAAAAAAGAAACTAGGTACGTACCATAGAATTTAGATCTGATTAAGTTAACAAGAATAGCGGCACCAGCTGGGCCTTCATACGGATTAGGTTGCCTATCTTCATTAGCCTTGGTGACACCAAAGAAAAAGCGAAAGACGTCCTTGGCGTTGCCAGTATTGCAAGCCGCGTAATGGATTGGGTATAAACCATCGGCATCCATGTCATAGAGCAGAGTGTGTTTCTTCCTGACAAGGATTTCAGCCACCCCAACGTTTCCATACTGGGCAGCAAGGTGAAGTGGGGTAAGGTCATAATCCTTGGCTCTGAGGTGAAGCGCTTCGTCTGGAAACATTTTCGAATTCACGAGCTTTTCCGCAAATGACGCAGTGCCTGATCTAGCAACAACATGCAATACAGTTTCTGAGTTGTGGTTCAGAGGAGCTTTGATTGCTTCCTTATGCGTTCTGAAGAATCTATTAGCTGCCTTCCAATTCCCTTGCACTGAAGCTCTGTACAATTCCATATATATGCCGAAATCTTTAACATTACCTGCTGCATCACAATCACAATCATAATTATATACTCAAACTATATATATACCAAAAAATCAGCAGAGCAGATCAGAGCAGAGGCATGGAATAAATTAGTACCGAGAGATGGGGTAGAGCCGGAACTCAAAGAAGATGCACATCTATTAGATCTCATCATCTCAAACCCTAACTAACTGCAAGCTTCTATTGGGAAACATATATGCAGACTGAGGATGATTGGGTGCAGTAGTGGACTTGGGAGAAGACTTGGGACCGGAGTAGACTCGCTCTTGACCTCACCGCGTCAACTCTAAAAATGTGCTCTTTATTGGCCCACAAGACTAGCTCAAGTGATAGACCTCATGACTAAAAGTCATTGTTCATTTCAAGTTGACATAAGTGTATAAATCATATTGATCTCTTGTGAGTAAAGTCAACGAAAGTAATTGAATTAACTAATTACTTAGACACCTCCTCGAACGAGTCTTTGACAAGGATTGGGGGACTTAGAATTAGGGAGTGTGATCAAATTATGCGAGAGGTTCATAGATAAAGTATTGTCACTATGAGATAGAGTAACACCATAGTCACACCTCTCACATTTCCAACTTCACTTGGAGGAAAGGAGATTGGAAGGAGATGTGAACACCACATATTTGATAAAATGCTCTGATTCCTTGAGTCACCATGAGAGTGGGGCTTGAAGCTAATTGAGAGTCCAATGAGTACAAGTGTGGCATTGGCATTTAGTAATATCTCTCTAGTTCCATTGTCAATGCATACATGAGGTCTAACTAAGGATACACTATATCATCTATACTTAGGGTGTGTTTGAAAATTCGGAAAAGGAAATCATTTTCTGTGTTTCCATGATGCGCTTGGAAAATCTTCCGTTGACTAGGAAAAATCTTTACATTTTCCAGACCAAGGAAGCTACGATGAAGGCTTCCAGACCAATGCTCTCACTTCCCACGGAAGGGTTTCTCACGGAAACCAGAGCAATTATCTGGACTGCCCTAGTTTCCGCCAGAAATCAGTCCGTCAAAAACCACCATTTTAAAAAAGTAATAAATAATATTATTATAAGGCTATTCTTATCTCTATAAATCTCTCCCACTCAAAAAAAAAAAAAAGATCCCACTTCTACATAATTTAATTTGCAAATCATTTACTATTCACATTACGTCCCTGCAAATTCAATCAACTTTCAAAATTGGGCCCAAATATATTAAAATAACATTATTAATTTATATTTTACATTTAAATATTAAAACTAAAAGAACAAAAAAAAAAAGTACAAAACAGCTTTTGTACAGGATTTGCAAATTTACCAAATTTGCAAATCTTATTATCCAATATATATATATATATATATATATATATATATATATATATATATATATATATATATATATATGATGTGGCAAATGTCACATCATCTTGCAAATGGATACATTGGTTGGAATAATGTTAGTCTAAATATTTTTCTATTTTAAATAAAATAATTAAAATATTTAATTATACAATTCTACTCATTTTTTGAAAAATGAACGAAACGCATCAAAACAGTTTTCTAGAATGCAATGAAACACTAGAAAAGAAAATATTTTCTGAAAAATGACACATTTTTTAAAAAATATTTTTCAAAAGTCATTTTCCTACTTTCCAAACATACCCTTAAATGGCCTAGCCCAAGCCCTTAGTTTTACACTTTTACTATTGCTTGTTAATTGCCTTAGTTACTTGCTGGCAAATTATGTTACTTGCTGGCAAATTATGTTGTGCGCACACGGTTGCAAAAACGACGTCGTTTTGACTAAAAACGCGCGTACTACTTAAAAAAAATCAGTTTCGATTCCCGACAACAGCAAATTTTATATTTTACGTACCTTTTTAATTTTAAAAGGTTGAGACGGAAACCTAACGTTAGGGACCAAACGAGTCACTTTACTCATAATTGAACGATGAAAACGGATATGACTAGTTATCATTGATGGGTAAAAAACGAATGTAGTCATAACTGAGGAACTTAGTCAAAACTTGTGTATAACTCAAGAATAAAAGATGCAATTTTTCAAATATATAACCAAAAAATAACTATACTACTCACCATACGGTATTGAAGTTTGCCAAAGGCCCAAAGCCATGAATTAGCTTTGTTGAAGATAGGATAATCATATTTGGTAAATTATACCGTGCATTAGGGCGCACAATGCATTGTGCGTTCTGACCCAAAACGATGTCGTTTTGTACATTTTTCGCGTGTCTGATGTTAATTCCTTAAAAAAAAAAAAAAAAAAAAAAAATGTTTCGAATGTACAGAATTGTATAATAGAAAATACAAAATTTTATATCTGAAAACACAAAATTTTTATAACTGAAAATCTCCATGTTTCGAATGTACGGAATTATATAATAGAAACACATAATTTTATAAATGAAAATTTGCATGTTTCGAAGGTACATAATTGTATAATAGAAAACACAATTATACCTGAAAACACATAATTTTTTTTAAAATGATAAAAATTCTCTGTTTCGAATGTAAAGAATTTTATACCTAAAAATACATAATTTTACAACAAAATACTAAATGACATTGTTTTTAGAGGCGCGGGCATACATAGCAATGTGCGCCCTAGTGCACGGTATAACGATTGATCATATTTGAATATGGCCTTCAAAGGTGATGTATTCTTGTCTATTGTGTGATGACGAGTCAAATCAGGGTACGTATTTATCAGCCAACTCCATTGCCACCCCTGGAAATTAAATAAATGAATTGTACCACCTCATCAATTCTATTGACGTACAATATTCAGACAAGATATAGATGAAATTATTTTAAAAAAGATTGCACTCCAGTTTTCATAAAAGAACTTAATTCTAAAATATTAAGATATTCTAAAATATTAAGATATAGAGAAAATTATTTTAAAAAAGATTGCACTCCAGTTTTCATAAAAGAACTTAATTCTAAAATATTAAGATATATATAAAATTATTTTAAAAAAGGTTGCACCCCAGTTTTCATAAAAGAACTTAATTCTAAAATATGCCTTAATATTTTAAATGTTCATCTTCTTCCAAAAGGTTGAACCCCAACCCTAAGAGCCCGACAGATCATTTAGAAGGATGTAAATCATAGTAACTCAACTGAACATGAACCAGGTAGACCTTTGCTTACTGCGCACAAAAAGTCCCCTGCTCTCACAATATCGCTGGTGAGACTCAATCACTGGTCATTCTTCTAAACTTTTACCTCTATGACCAGTTGAGCGACCCATGCGAGCAATGTTCATCTTTAATATAGGGATGGTTTCTCTGGGCAACGGGAACAGCAGATTCAAACCAAATGTATAGCGACTCTAAGTAGAAAATTTCAATACAAAAACTAAGTATACAAACCAACAAGATAGATAACTCAATTTAACACCATACTGATGAATCGGCTAATACAAACATCAATACTATTTATATTAAAATCAATTGTCTTAATTTTTTATTTTTATCTTTATAAAACCTTTATTTCTATTGTAAGGTCCTACATAATCAAATATCAATATTGTAGTAATCATTCCAATTCCACTTTCACCAAAACCTATTATTATAAGCAGTGATGTAAAACTCGGCCGCCTAGCCGCCTAGGCGCCCGCCTAGGCGCTAGGCGGCCACTTACCTTGGAGTTTTGGCGGCGGCCAAAACTCGGTCGGCCGCCTAGGCGGCCGCTAGGCGGTCAAACTCGGCCGAGTCGGTCAAACTCGGCCGAGTCGGTCAACTCGGCCAACTCGGCCGAGTCGACCGATTTCGTCCGATTTTGACCGTTTTTGACCAATTTTGACCGATTTTGTCTGATTTTGACCGATTTTGACCGATGTCGTCTTTCATTAATTATTGATTTTAATATTATTATGACATTATGACTTATAAATTATCATTATTTCATTTATTTAGATGTGTTATTTGAGTGAACGTTGAAAACAACCTCATTATAATTGTCGAACTACAAGTCTGTCACTATTTTTTTTAATTTTTTTGGTGCCCGCCTAGCCCCGCCTAGAATCCGCCTAGGCGCCGCCTAGACCGCCTAGGCGCTAGGCGCTGCCCGGCCGCCCGACTAGCGCCTAGCGCCTACTGCAACCTTGATTATAAGTACTTGATTTAATTCCCATTTCAATTCAAATTCTCTTATGCAAACCAAACACACCCTTAGAGCATCCACATTGGTTGGGAAGAATGGGGAGATAATGTAAGAGTGATTAGGAAAGAGAGTGTGGGAGAGGAGAGAAAAAAAAAAAAAAACAAAACAAAACAAACAAAAAAATTAAAAAAAAAAAAAAAGAAAGTATTCAGACGCGTCAGGCGCGCCGACTGGCGCGCCTCCGGGCGCGTGCAGTGCACGCGCCCGGCTTTTGCCCAAGGCTGTGCGCGAACGCGCACAGCCTTGCTTCTTCTTCTTTCTCTTTTTTTTTTTTTTTTTTTTTTTTCTGACAATCTCCCTACATTTGCAGGGAGATTATTTTTCAATTATCTCATGTCCACACTAGCTATTATCTCATGAAGGGAAGATTTAATTCTGAATTCTCCCCACAATATCCACAAGTGTGGATGCTCTTATAGAATGAATCTTGATGGACAATAAACCACATTACACTTAAATGTTCATTTTTAACATAGGGATTGTTTCTTTGGGCAACAGCAAATTCAAACCAAATGTATGGCTCAAAGTAGAAAATTTCAATACAAAAACTAAGTATACAAGCCAACAAAATAGATAATTCATCTTATGAGAAAATGACCAATTAGCTAACATAGAGCCTTGTACTCAAAACTTGTAACTCAGTAATAATATAATCTCAAGTCTACAACAAAACCAAAATGCAAACTGATTCAATCACATTCCTCAACCCCCCAAATTATTAAATATTGGATGCCTTGTTGAGGATGACACCTTCATATTTAACCTGGAACCACTTCATTGCATCATCCTTAGTCACCCTGTGCTGGATTCCAACACGAGCCTTGCACCTGCGTCGGCGAGCAACGCGGTACCCAGGGCGTTCCAAAACAACGTAGAAATCCATACCGTAAATACCAGTTGATGGGTCATACCTGTAAGACGGATAGGCAAATAGAACAGTTAAGCCTAATAGGGGGTGAAAGGAAGAAAATTATAAAATGGTGCCATATAGAATATATCACCAAGATGAGAAAGATAAAATATTGTTACGCTTACTTAATCCCGAGATCAATGTGCTCCTGAATACCAAAACCAAAGCACCCAGTATCACTGAAATTCCTTCTTAGCAGCTCATATTCCTTCACCTTCAATCCACTCTCAAGGAGTTGCATCGCCTTATCACCCCTGACAGTGACATAGCACGCAATTTTCTCATTACGCCTGATACCAAATGACCTCACAGTGTACCTAGCTGTTAGAAAAACACATAATTACATCAGAGAGGAGATAACAGAAATGGAAAGGGAATAAGAAGAAGGAATAATATATCAAAGTATGCGTCTTTTCTGGAAGAGAGTCATTAATTAAGCAACCAGAGCAGAGTATATTCAAAAATAACTCCATAAATTACTTAAGCTTAAATTAAATGATACTATAACAAAAGATCAAGAAAAAAATCCAATTATCTATAGCTCTTTTGGATTGGTTTGGCATAAAAGAACTCTTCTTTCTCAAGCAAACAGATAAAACACATTTATCAATAAGCCAGCATTTCTACCACCAGTGAAGTCATACAAAAAAAAAAAATCCACATCTAACAATCTAATAGACTTAGGCTAAGGTTATCCTTATCCCTGCAATACTCTCCTTTCAAAAGTGAATCCTACTCCCACATCATCAAATTTGCAATTCCTTCACATTTTTTCTACATCCCTACAATACTCTCACAATTTCAAAAAGGTCCCACTTTCAATAGTTAAAAAATAGTAACGCTGCCATTTGGTAACCTTTTGTGTCCATTGCAAGCTTTCTTTACATGTAAGCAAGGAGAAAAGTAAAAATAAAAACTATTTTCCACAAATGCATGCCATGTCACCTCGAAAGCACCAAAATTGCTGGGATGAGGTTAGCCTAACACCACCATCCCTGCAATTTGATGCTTTAAAGATGATGTGGAAAATCAAAAAAAGTTACTGTTCTGTTTTTTTCCTTGCCATGTGTCTTGCAAGCTTTTTTTGATTGGAAGCTTGCAAAGGACAAAAAAAGCTGTCAAACGGCAGCCAACTTTTCTATCTTTTAACTTTTATTGTATATATACATACATACATACATATATATATATATATATATATATATATATATATATATATTTATTTATTTATTTATTTAAAGTCAAAGTGAGTATTGCATGGATGTAGAAAAAATAGTGAAAGAATTGTAAATTTGATGATGTAAAAAAAAAAGATCCACTTTTGAAAGTGGGAGAGTATTGCAGGGATAAAGATAGCCTTAGCTACACCTACACTTAAGAAATAGAGCATAAAGCATCAATAAGGCTATATCACAGCACACACATATATTATATACTCCGTATATATTCTTATTATTCTATACATCCTGCTATCCCAAACCCTAGAAGCTAGCAAGCTAGCTTTACCATTAATCAAAGAAGAGAAACTATAGCCTTGATAATGCCATAGTGCCATACCAGAGCACACATACTATCACACTACATCCAGATATTTACAGTCATTTGGATTAGTTTGCATAAAAGAATTCTTTTCATTTAGCAAAAGAAAGAACATAGATTTATCTATAAACCATCCCCAGCTAACTGAATTGATATAAACAATACAAATCTTACAATCTAACAAATTAGCTATGCCATTAATCAAACCCTAGAAACCAATGCCTTTATAATCACTAATCACAACAAACATATAAATTCGATAAAAGCAGACAGATTTCAAATAAAGCACGAGTCTTTCAAGTCCCCTAACTGATTAAAACGCCACAAACATGTTATAATAGCAAAGGTGAAAGAAACCATAAGGTTAGAAACAGAACACACCCTTTGAGAAAACAGGGGTTTGGCCACTGAGCTGCTCCAACACCTATAAACACCGGAAAAAGTCGCTAAATTAGCTCAAACAGTTGAACGAAATGCAACGAGGAAGAAAGGGGCGATGTAGGGCACCTTCGCAGCTCTGGTGAGACGATCGCCGCTCTCACCGACGGAGATGTTGAGGACAAGCTTCTGGACCTTGATCTCCCTCATTGGGTTGTTCAATTTTTTCTCTGATGCCTGTTTTCGATACACAAGAGAGCAGACAGAAACAGTAAGAACACGGCGAGATATGCATATCCATTATTCATGAATGAAAACTGGAGTAGAGAGAAGAGCTAAGTGGCAATACCATGGCTTTCGGCTGACGAGGAGACGGAGAGACGGCGGGAAGGGAAGGGAAGCGCGAGGTGAACTGATAAAGAATGGATTTTGTAACCCTACCTGCAGATTTAAGTTGTAACATTAGGGCTAGGGTTTTCCTTTGTGAAATGTCGGTTTTACCCATCAGTTTCTACCAATATTTTTCTTTTTCTTTACAAATTTTTGTTTTTCTCCCTTCCTTTTAAAAATTATTTGAATTAATTACTGAAATGGTCATTGACTATAGCGAAATTATCAATTTAGTTTTTAACTATTCTTTTTGTCTAATTTTTTTTGTCTAGTTAAAAGTCACTCAATTTTAAAAACCTTACTCAATTTGTTCTTCCGTTTGAATAGCTATCAAAGTCTGTTTACTTAGGACTAAATTGGTAATTTCGTTACAGTCAATGGACCATTTCGGTAATTAACTGTTCGGTTTAATAAGAGAAGCAATGGTGCATGTGATGACTGAAATGGTCCATGATCTTTGACTATTTTTTTGCCTAGTTAAGTTACCCAACTTTAAAAATCTTAATTGATTTGGTCCTTCGTTTGGTTAGCTGTCAGGCGTCAATTTATTCAAGATCAAATTGGTAATTTCGCTATAGTTAATGGATCATTTCGATAATTCTTCAATTTAATAAGATAGACAATGGTGCATGTGATAACTGAAATGATTTATTGCTTATAATAAAATTATCAATTTAGTCTTGAATAGATGAATGTTTGACAGCCTAAACAATCGCATAATCAAATTGATTAAAATTTTTAACGTTAAGTGACTTAATTAAATAAAAATAATAATCAACAATCAAACTTATAATTTCAATATAATTAAGGACCATTTTGATAATTAACTCAAATTTTTTTAACCATCAGCTTCTACCAAAACTCGCCACTGCAATGTAAAAGGGCTAAATTTTGTTTTTCTTCCCCCAAAATTTTGGTATATCATAAATAATTTTTTTAAAAAAATTAATCCTATTTTTGGCGATCCCTTCCCGGAGAAAGTTTTAACATTTTAATTCTTTTCTCGCCGGCGGCACCGGTCGCCGTTGATTCCTGGACTGATTCGGTGGAGAAGTTGCAAAGGTGAAACCTTTATCCCTTTCAGTAGCCCAACTCTGTAGTTCGAATTCTAAATTTCCATTTTCATTCTGCAGCTTATGTTATAGTAATGAAATTTCAGTGTTCTTTAGCTTTCTTTGTCGAAAATCACTTCCAAGCTGTAAATTTGCCATATCAAGAATGGGCATCTGCTACTCCGCTAGTTAAAGTATAAACAAGAGAGGATTTTGTGCTTGAGCAGTTCAAAAAGTGAAAGCTAAATGAGAGAAAATCTTGGGGATTTATTGCATGAGATTCCTAGGATTTATTTGGGTTTTTCTTAGTATTATTGTGTGTTTTATACATGTAGATTGAAAATGAAGAGTACATTTGATGTGTTATAGGTTGGGTTCTTCTTGTTGGAATTGATGTGGAGAACTAAAGGTGGATTATCAACAAAGTTATTGAATATAAGTGTAGTGTGTTTCTGTAAAGCCAAGCAACTGGAGAAAGCAGAAGCGGTGATAATCGATGGTGTAAAGGTAGGAGTAAAAGCGGATGTGGTGACTTATAATACTCTGATTACAGCATATTGTCAATTTGTCGGGATTCATGAAGGTTATTCCGTTCTTCATAGAATGAAAGAAGCCGGGGTTATACCCGATGTTGTCACGTATAATTCTTTGATAGCTGGTGCGACCAAGCATGGGTTGTTATCTCGGTGCATTGATCTGTTTGAAGAGATGCTCGATTCGGGCATTTTTCCCGATGTTTGGAGTTACAACACTCTGATGCATTGCTTCTTCAAGTCTGGAAAACCCGACGAGGGCTATAGAGTTTTCCGGGACATTCTTTTACAAGGTATCCCCCCTTGTCCGACCACTTTTAATATCCTAATCAACGGTCTATGCAAAAATGGGTATACAAAGAATGCTGTAATGCTATTTAGGTACTTAAAGCGTCACGCTTTTGTTCCTCAGTTGGTGACATACAATATTCTTATCCACGGGCTTTGCAAGTCGGGGTGGCCCGCACCT
This sequence comes from Ipomoea nil, assembly GCF_001879475.1. NCBI lineage: Eukaryota > Viridiplantae > Streptophyta > Magnoliopsida > Solanales > Convolvulaceae > Ipomoea > Ipomoea nil. The sequence goes on from NW_017616745.1 coordinate 1,425,445, forward strand.
GCTAGAAGGCTTCTGAAAGAGCTCGTGGAAACGGGTCATGTCCCGGATGCTGTAACATATACTACGGTGATGAAATGCTGCTTTCGTATAAGACGTTTCGAAGAAGGGCTTCGAGTCCTGGAAGATATGAGGAGCAAAGGGTATGTATTTGATTCTCACGCGTATTGTACAGTCATTAGTTGTTTACTTAAGGCGGGTAGGACAAGGGAAGCTCATCGATGTCTGGAGAATATGATCATCAATGGCGTTCGCCTCGACATAGTGGCGTACAATACCCTTATTAATCTATACTGCAAGAACGGGAAGGTGGAAGACGCCTACATTTTGGTGGAAGATGCGGAGAAAAGAGGGTTGGTTCATGATATATACACGCATACTATCTTAATCGATGGCCTATGTAAGAACGGAGATATAGAAGGGGCGGAACGCCACTTGGACTTCATGAACAAGATGGGTTTCGTACCGAATTTGGTTGCTTTCAATTGCTTTATCAATGGGTTGTGTAAAGCTGGCCAAATCGACCATGCATTGCACGTGTTTAGATCGATGGCTGAGAAGGATTGTTTTACCTATTCGTCAATGGTGCATGGTCTTTGTAGGACTGGGAGATTTCGCGAAGCATCTAAGCTATTGCTTTCGTGTATTAGAGGTGGTATGAAAATTCTGAAGTCGGATAAAGAAGCGGTCATCGATGGTCTTCGTCGTTCTGGCTTCTTGCTTGAAGCCCGAAAACTGCAGTCAAGAATCCGTGTAGCAAAGCTATTGCATTACCACTAGTGTCTACTTGACATTTCATGTAAAGCATATGCAAAAATATGATTTTTTGGCATCATAATTTCAATTAATTCAACCAGCTTAGTTGACGTGAGTAGCCATACACTCTGTTCTGATATGATACGGGCTGTTCTGATATGGTACGAATTTAAAGGTACCTCATACAGTTAGGGCCTACTCAGGACACCTTATAGTCTAACCATAAATAAAACAAGCACATCTTATTATTATGGTGAGTAGGACATGCGGGCCATGTTGAGACACATTCTGTAATTTATTTCGAAGGCAGAAGGCTTTCGGGATTAGGGCTCAATCTTTCGGTTACGAGTTTTGGAGAGGAGTGGTGTAGGGTCCAGAAGAAAGCATTACACTTCTAAAGCCAACTCTAGACATGAGAATCCCACAGGTTTACATTACTAGGAACATCATCATGTGAAAGCACAAACCAAACTACAATCAATCTCTCACAGACACTTCTTCTCCAGCCTGTCTGTCTAACTAGACATTATAATATATATATTGTATCCTAAATCCACTAAAAACCCTTGATCAAAATGATGTACAGGAGCAAAGAAGTTTGCTACTCTAGCTGATGTGATGATGCACAGAAAACAGCATCAGCCAGTTTCTCGGGGAGCCGGATGGCGAGTACAAGCAAGCGTGCAAGTTTTTTAACGGGTGATAAAGGGCTTGCGCGATAACTTCACATCCATACCTCCTAAGTACTTCGATTCCAAGTAGTTACTTCAACCCTCTATCAATAAATTATGTAGGGTGGGCGAAATGGTAACCAGTTTGCCGTCGAACGTGCTCTGGAATCAACCGGTTGATCAACTCAGGTGAAGCTCCAGCTATCTGCAATACAACATTTGTATGGATCAGCAATTCTACGAGAGAAGGATTACTTTCATATCTTATAAGATAGAGGAATAGGAAAGTAAAGAAGCCAGAAATCATACTTCCTGTTTGAAGTTGAAAAGCGGGGGGAGAGGACGACCATTAGGAAGGCGGGCATTAGGCTCCCGGAGCTCAGCAAAGAAGGGATGTGCACACGCTTCAAGCTGCAGAAGATAACATCAAGTTTACTAAACACAAAATATGATGTCGTGGATTTTTTTTTGGTCAGACCACGAGGTGTCCTGAGCAGGCCCTAACTGTAGGAGACACCTTTAAGATCGTACCATACTCAGACTAATCCCCGTTCACACCGGGTCGGCCCAATTAAGGGGCAATGTGCTGGCCAGAATGGGCCCTAACTGTAGGAGGCACCTTTAAGCTCGTACCATACTCAGACTAATCCCCGTTCGCACCAAGCCAGCCCAATTAAGGGGCAATGTGCTGGCCAGAATACCAGATTGGTTTTTCCATACGAGAGGGGGTTCGAACTCCCGACCTCTCTTAAGGGACGAGAGTGCACGGCCACTCACGCCAACCAAGCTGGTTAATATGTTGTTACTTTATTGTACAAGTGATGTAACATTTATAATTGCTCTTCACAACGAGATAAGCGGGGTTATAAACTCACAGCAGAACAACGAAAACTTGGTGAATACTGGAGAAGCCGCGAAGCAAGATCAATTGCTTCGGGGGGCATTCGTTTGTGGAAAACCTGAAACCAAGGAAGTGTTTAGCATATCGGAAATGTAGTTAGTTGGCTCTTGTGACAAATGCGAGATCCACGCATGGAAGAAAAACGAGGATAACGCAAAATACCTTGTGCCAGGGATGAGCTTTAATTTGAGGGAACCTAAAATCAGTATAATTCGGGTTCATACATCGAATTTCTTCTCTAGTTGGAGTACCAAGCACCTGTCACAAAATGTTCATTAGTACAGGTAAAGCTTCTATAGCCCACGAAACATCAAATAGATATCAAAGATACCTTGATAATTTCTACAAGTTGATCTACTGCATTTTCTCCGGGGAATAGTGGCTGCAATAGTGTTTACAAATTATTGTCTATGTTAGCAAATACGAAAAGAATCAAGTTAGAACTTAGAAGCATTCAAAACGTAATTCTACGATTGACTTTTAAAAAATACGATCACCGCAAACCTGTCCCAGAAGAAGCTCAGCAAGAACGCAACCGGCTGACCAAATATCAATTGCTGTTGTGTATTCCGTTGCACCAAATATAAGTTCTGGAGCCCGGTAGTAACGAGAGCATATGTATGAAATATTAGCTTCACCCTTGATCTGTGTAAAATAGTTTACCAAAATTATAGCCATGGACAAAGCATTGAAGAAGTGTTTTTTAAAAGAAACCCCAAGAAGACAAATGCTCAACAATTCTGCTCAGAGAAACTTTGAGAAGGCTTTATAAATAATCCAGAAATGGTTGGGAATATGAGTTCTCTAGACAGCTAGACCCACCAATATTCTCAAAATACAAAAATAATGCAAATTTTCTCTAATACACATCTGAATAAAAATTCAGCACAACTGCACAAGGGGCATATAAACTCGTCGGAGAAAAAAAATTTAAATTGGATTCCAAAATGGGAATGATTTCAAAATCAGATAAACGAAGGAATAGCGGCTCTCATGAAGCCGTGTTATTCATATTTTGAAAATGCATAACACGGCTTCGTAAGAGCCGTGTTATATATTCATCATTCTCATTAATGCATTGTATATTAAATCGCCTAGACTCGTGTTGCAAAAATCGCGCCTAGGCGTCGATTAATCGGAGGCCTAGGCGCTAGGTGTTGCCCAGCCGCGTCGAGGAATGCCAGAATCGGCCTCCTAGACCGCCTGGCCGGTTTTTTTTTTTAAGGGTTATTTGCCAAAACGACGTCGTTTTGGCGAATAACCCCTAAAAAAAAAATTCGCGAATTCTCCAGTACTCTCCGCCTCGCCGATCTGCAACTTCATTCCACTTTCTTCCAAATTCCAATCCTCAATAACAAACCAACCTCAATTCATAGCATTACTATTTTTCCAGTTCTTAATCACGTTAATTCGTAGCTTTTCCCCGTGTCATCGCCGGCGGAGGAATCGGAATCCTGAGGGCTCCAGCGCTAGACGAGGTGAGACAGCACACGGCAGTCCAGACAGCACACGGCTGTTACGATTCTGATATACTCGCTGCGATGGATCAAGCGGTTGAAGATGGTGTGCACGTGATTTCACTTTCCGTTGGAATAACACGGCTCCCAGGTTGCCGCCTTTCCCTCTCTCCTCCACTTTCAAAAAGATTCCCACTTTGGAATCCAATTCAAAATATTTTCTTCCTCGGAGAATGCACCCGTGTGCAAGTATCTCAAACAATAGCATCACTTAAAACACTATTAATTTAGCGAGCATTTATTTATTTTTAACAAGTAAAAACTAAAGACTTCTAACAACTTAAGCACTTAAAACACACCAACCACATTTTTCACGAGCTATTAAAGTTTGGGGAATAACAGAAGAAAATAGCCAGTAGAAGAACAACATACCAAAACTTTTGCACTTCCAAAGTCACAGACCTTGAGTTGATGGGTAAGAGGATCAACCTTCACGTTACACATAACGAATAGTTAGGTACGCATAATCATGTGACCGTTGAAAGAAAGGGAGATTCGAGGTGTCTTACCAAAAGATTTTGGGGTTTCACATCTCTATGGCAGACCCCTGGAACGCTGTGCATATAAGCCAACCCTCTCAAAATCTGAAAACCATTCACTTATCATCTTTAGCAGGTTATTCAATATATAAATGAGAGAGCCAACAAAAAAGGTAATAAAATGGATTCATACCTGATATGTATAAAGTTTGACATATATGAGGGGCATTCTCTGATTCGAATTAGTGTAATGCCTTAAAACATTATACAAACTCTCGGGGACATAATCCATTACAAGATTAAGGAAAAGTTCATCCCGGGCAGTTGTCGAAAAGAAGCAATGCTTTAAAGAAACAACATTCGGATGATCCATCAAACGCATTAATTGTAGTTCGCGATTCTTGAAACGTCTGTCCTGCAGAACTTTCTTTATTGCTACAGTCTCCCCGGTTTCCAAGCACTTTGCCTGGAAAGAGACACCCGGTGATTAACTTCATACTGAGACCATATGGACGTTATCAATACATTAAACAGTTTATACCTGAAAAACTATCCCAAATGATCCAGTGCCCACAACCCGTTCTGCCATGTAACTAATTGTCTGTATTATAAAGAAAAAGGGTAAATGTAAACCTACTAGAAAACCAAGATTAAATTACAGAAATAGTCGAATAACCAACCCTTTTGGGCTCTCCGTCCTTGCCTCCAATTGTGGTGGATATAATGTGACCAGTGACAGCTCCATTTCCTTCAACTACACTAGTTGGCATTTCCTAAAATGCAGACCAAGCAAGAAATCAATGCAAAACAATTTTCACCACTTCGACTAACAGTCTAATTGGGCAATTGCCATAATCTACTTCAACAACTACTGTCTCTTAGAGAACTCAAAAAATTCACAAATCCACAAAGTATAGAGATGCAGAGAGAGAGAAAGAGATGATATAGAAACCAAGAAAGTAACGTATGGCATTAAACCATGGCCTTTAAGAAAGCATCATGTCACAAAGCTTGCAATATAAACAACAGTCTATATGGGGAGAATCCAGGGTAACCAATTGAATGAAGCAAACACCATAACAGATTGAAGCACAATTTACCTAAACTTGAAGAAAAGCAGAGAAAAGATTACAACTTTTGATTGACCAAGTCAGTTTAGATATCCCCATTCCATAAATACCAAAAGATCCAAACAAGAATATAAACTTTATGATCCTCACAGGGCCTACATAACATATCAGCTTCTGACAAGCAATATATACCCAAGACAACATTCCCTTCTTGAAAGTAACCAAATTCAATAAAACCAGAACAAATAAAGATGGCAAGAAATCCAGCAATTCATTCCAACTAAACTCGAATTAATTACTCTTAAACTCATACTAATTACTAAGCGTCCTAAGGCAAACATAAATTTGTTTATACTTAAAGCCGGACAAAACACACACACTATCCTGTCACGCCAATCGCCAAGAACATCTCGACAATGAATTGGCTGTAGGACCCACCACCGAAATACCCTCCACCTCAGCTTCCGGCGAGCACTTCCGATATCCGGGCACCATCGAAACTCGGAGATCGAACGAAAATCGAAGCCCCCGAGCTAGATCGAAGCACAATTAGTAAGCCCTTAGCTCAATGCGGTGACAGAGGAGAGAAAAAACGAACCATCGTCAGTCTTTACGACGCCTTTGTAAAATACGGAGTGGAAGTTAAATTATACCTTGCCGGGCTCCGTCTCCGGCCGCCTAGCGGCGGCGGCTGTCACCTGCCTGACAGCAGCTGCTCCACCTTGGTCGTGGTGGTGCTGGAGAAGGTGATTGTCCGTTGGATTCGGCGGCTGAGGTCCTAGTGGCAACGCGGCCATGTGATTCTGCTCTCTCTTTCTCTCTCTCTCTCTCTTCCTCCCACGACTCTCTCTCTCTCTCTCTCTCTAGCTCATGTACTAATATATATATTTCTAGTTTTTATTTTTATTTCTAAATATACCAATACCATAATACCTATCAATTATCATTTATCAAGAATTTTTTCCTATTTTAAATATCAATATCAAATCTTTCTTTAAAAAAAAAAATAATAATATCAATTTGTTACTTTTTGTAATAAAATAGTCTATAAATAAATTTAGTTAAAAGATTTTAAAAGTTTATATTTTTTTTTCTCTTAATTATACATAACTAGTCGTTTTTCTCAATAACGACGGGAACAGCCGAACAGTACATGATCGGTCATTGTTCTTAGTAGCTACTCAATCCCGTTGAGGCGTTCTGCGAGGAGATGGACTATTCCCTTATCTTGGTCATAGGAACTCACCGTTAAATCGACGACTCCATACCAATCAACATCTCATGATACAGCGTCTCCGTTGGAACTTGGAACAAGCCCTCTGTAGGTCATCATAGTTTTTCAATCAACTTCAGTTTACTTCACTATAGAACACTCGTGCTAATAATGACTTAAGATGTTCTTTCGCGTGGTTGATCTTCGATGAGCGTCTTGTTACATAATACAAGATAAACAGAGAAAAAGAATACTAAAATGTAAAATTGAACAGAAAGATCCATGAGCATTCTCATTCCTCGATAATATTACACATCATCATACAACATATAGGATCCTAGAAACTAGAAAGGATAGCTGATTAGTCATTTAGAAACTAGGAAGACTAGCTGATTAGTCATTTTTGTCAATGACGATATATGATTAGTTGATTTTGTCAATGACGATATATGATTAGTTGTTTTTCTCAATCGCTATATATGATTAGTCGTTTTTCTCAACGACATGATTCATGATTAGTCGTTTTGATTCCTTATTGTAAGTATAGCTGTATATGGAGGCAATGGAGATACTGAAATGGCTTTGTTTGGTAAAATAGTTAGCCTATAGGCCAAGTTTAACTTATTTGATCATTATTAGTTGCTTGACTTAGTTTAAAAGTCAATATAAGTGTTTAATTAATTAGCTTTTTGTACTCCAAAATGCTAAAATTCAAAAAGCTACTCAAATCAACTTTTTCAATTAACTTTTTGAAAAAATAAATTATATCAAACATCTATCAGCTAATTTACCAAACACCTTTCTACAATCAGCTAATGTTATCAACTAGTTATACCTCTAATTAACCCAATCAGCTATCAGCTAACAGGGCCTATCTAGCAGCAATGGCAGTGTCAAGGAGAAGAGAGCTTGAAACCTTATTTATGGTAGAAAAAAGTAGAATGAAGAGTGTCAAGGCTGGAAAATTATAGGGTCACAAAGCATATAAAATGGTTAATAGAAACGAGAATCATGCAATGGAAACAACAGAACAGTTGAAAAGATTCAGCTGAAAACTGTATATATTCAATTCCATTACTGTAATCAACAAGAAGCTATGATCCACATCGCTTTCTATGAGATCAAGCTCACCGGCCTTCTATGCTGCATCTTTGGAAAGAAAGCTTGTTATAAAATTTATGGTGTTCTCGAGTTTTCACTTGTATTGCTGGGAAACCTCGTACACAAGCTTATCCACGAACTGGCATTTTTTGTGGAATCCCCAACTTGGATTGCTCGCCATAATGTATAAATGTCAGAATACATATGTTCTTGCTGTAAATGGATTGACAATGTTCTTAGCGATGGTCAAGGTGTAAGCTGCTTCTACACAATGTTCTTAGCGAAACTACTTGCTCATAGTTGCAGACAGCCAAAAGTTCCAAAAGATAGAGGCCATTGACATGAAAGCAACTCGAGCTTGAAGAGGAACCACCCTGAAAAATGTCAATAAGTTTACATTCATAGCTTTAGCTTAAAGCAAATGGAGAGCAAAAGAACCAGTAACAGATTCCTAAACCAAATAGGCAGTTTATATTGATAGCTTTAGCTTATATTAATTAGGTTCAGATGAGAAGTAAAATTGTTAAATAAAGATCCTTTTCCATTGAGGGAGAAACACCAGGTTAGTTCGAGATCTATGTGAACAAAACTTAATAATCCTTATTTAAATGATTGTAAGTTGTAACAGAAGTACAATTTCTCTATTGTAGAGGCTCAAGCAGTGCTGTAAGCCTATAAAAATCGGTCTAGGCGGCCGACTAGGCGGTAGGCGCCCCTAGGCCGAGGCGAATTCAGCCCTAGGCAGCTTTTAGTCAGATGGCCGACTAACTGGCCGACTTGGCCGAGTTGAGCGCCTAACTCGGCCGATTCGGGTGCCTAACTCAACCGAGTCGGTGCCCAACTCGGCCAAGTTGGTATTCAACTCAACCGAGTGATTTTTTTTGTTTGCTCGGCTACTCCTCTTATATATTTCTCAAGTCATGTACTCAACTAACCATCTAACATATGCAGCTGACTAGTTTGGGGATTATAACAGTCTAATAACTCCTAGCCCTAAATGGGAAAAGTGGAGACGATATACTCAGAGTCTCAGATGACTCGGCCACCTAGGCGGCCTAGGCACTCTAGGCGCCCGACTAGCGCCTAGCGCCTTCTGCAACATTGGGCTCAAGGGACATATTTCTAATGAGCTTTTAGGTTCATTCTTTTTGTTGTTTTCATAGGTTATTGCCTAAGGGGATTGGGCATTGGTAAAAGGTTAGTTCAAGATATACCAGAAATTCAAGACACTGACAGGGATCCAGAACCTAAATCCTGCAAAGTGTTAAAAAAGAACCAAGCGTTATCCTTGTGGGAGAGTAAAGTGTCTGGCAGAAAAAGCAGCAAGAATGTGAATACCAAAAAATAGTGTGGGAAGGGCATCTCTCCGATACTTATTTGGAAGCTCCGAGAGTTTCCCTAGCCATAGATTGTTCCAAGCAAAAACAACAGCAATTACACAAGGACCGAGTATTACTTGGTTGAGTAAAACCTGCAATCAAGAATTGTGTAGGCACTCCTATAATTTATTCAGAACATTTTCGTATTTCCAGAGAAGTCGAAAAGCAGAAAGCACCTTCGTGAATACATTCTGAACTGTTGGCTTCGGCATGCAATGGTCAAGATACTTGTACCAGGCAAAAGTACCCGGTCCATAGAGAAGAAGCCCATATGAAGCCATCCGTAAGGATCGGAGCCAGTCATGCTCGGAAAGTAGAATTCCCATGACATCCTATCGTGTCAATGTTCAATTGTCAGGCTCTTATAGTTCCATAAGAAACAGAAAACTATAAAATGCACTGGAAACAGGTTACTAGATAAGCGCACTGAACAGGTAGTCATTACTCCATACATTAGAACAAGAATCTACTCCATATCACCCGCAATCAGGGTCGTTCCATTAAAAATAGGGGCCCTATCTAATAGTTCAATTTGGACCTTCATCATTTTTGTTCTAAGATGCAATTTAAATATAATAGAGTAAAACGAGAGAAAAACAAAGACAATAATAGAGAGACAAGAACGTAGAGGGAAAGAGATGTTTTTAACATTTGGAGGCCGCAATGGTAGCTCAGTTGGTTTCTGGGAGACAGATTGTGGGCAAGGAGCAAAGTTTGATCCCCGGGACTTTCACCCCTCCACAATCCTGTCGAGCTGGGGTGTGGGGACCCTTGGGGCAAGGGGTTTTGCCTTTTGTAGGCAAGAAACTACACCATATCTGTACAACATATGTGTTCTTGAACTTTTCCATAAGCAGCATCAATGTTTAAACGGAAAAACTTTATCCACACTACTAAAAGAAAACTTTTTGAGTTTTTGTTATGCTCTTTCATCTGTGCATCAGTGCATATTGCTATAATACCAGCAAAGCCATCTTTCTTATTAGCTCATCCTTAATCAATTCCCACTAATATTAACACATTAACATTATCTCTATCTCAATATACTATGCAACTAAAAAATAATACAAATTTCAGCATTGGCAATATGCTTATCATTCTCCCATATCCTGAATTACACAAAGTCTCAATCTTCTTCAGTTTCACACACACACAAAACCCAGAACCAGTTCATTGAAATTCAAACAAAAAAATTAAATAAAACTAAAGAAAGTTCAAAGCTTTCCCATATACGGAGTAAGATACCTGCAACTGGGGAGATTGAGGGAGGGCGTCTTTGTTCTTCACCCATCGATCCCGGAGCTGGGCGATGGTATCGCCGGTGACGGCGAGAGACCCAGCAGTGATAGCTTGCTTGGCAGGGAAGCGGTAGCCGGCGCCACGAGTGACGTCGACGGAATCGGAGCCTGCGGCGTTGGATTCTCCATTTCCGCCGCTTCGTTCCCTTCTTCGTCTTTGTCTGCTATTCCCGTCGCGAGAATAGAAGGAACCCATTCCCCATATACTCCCATTTCCGCCGCTCAATATGCCCATTCCCAGTCCCTCCACAGTCCACCACTCACTAGGAATTAGGAAACTCGCCAATCAGGAGTCGCAGAAAAGTAAGAGGTTGAAGACGAAAGTGAAGCTGATAGCGTGGGAACATTACCTCATTCTTTCTTTGGCTAATTATCAATTTTGACCCAAATATTTTTAAAATTTCAATAAATGACTCCTGAGGTCTATTTATTTCAGAAAATTGTACAATATTTTCTGTTTTCTAGTTTTTTAATTTTCATTTTCTATTTTATTTTAAAAAAAATTGTTTACTAACACTCATTTTTTTAAATTTATTTTTTAGATCAATGTTTTAAAATTAACACAAGTTTAATTCAAATAATTTGTTGACCTTATATTTAAAATATTTTTGTATATGTTCGGTTTAAATGGAATAAATATAATTTTTAATTTTAAGTCTACTTTTTATATTTTTTAACCGAAATTAAATTTATATTTGTATATAACATAATTAAAAATATATTTTAATCAATAATAGCCTATTAAGTTTACCTAAAATTTAGTTTATATAATATTAATAATTTTTTGAATTAATATTTAAAATAGTTTTTGGATATATTCATTTAAGTGAAAAATATATATATATATATATATATATATATATATATATATATATATATATATATATAATTTTTACTTGAAATCTAATATATATGATATTTCAATATCCAATATCTGGACCAAACTTATATTACGATATAATGTAACTAAAAATATTTGAACCAATAATCAATTGAATTCAATCAAATTTAAAATTTGGTGTAGACTTCAGGTTTTAATTGTGATAATGTGAGTTATGTATAACTTTAAGCGTAATCAAATAAGTTATGTTTATATAAGTAAACTTGAATAGAAAATATATAAGACTGTGACAAGTACAATAAAATGATAATGGATATAATCTATACTATATATAAAAACAAAATCCTGAAATTTTAACTTCCCGCCCAATTCCTAAAAAATCTCTCTTCCTAATAAAATATATTGATTTCTACAATATTTCTGGGTTAAAATTTTATTGTAATATTATAAAATTGTGTAATACTATTCCTATTCTAATCTATATCTATTTTATATATCAGTGTTGCAAAAATCGTGTCGCTGGCCGTGGCGAGGAAGGCCGGAATCGGCCTCCACAGCGGCCGCCTCGCCGGCTGAACTGGCCTTTAATTTTTTTTTTTTTTTTTAAGTTGTAATGTGTCAAAAGTTCGGCAAGGCATAACTTTTGTCTCCGTTGTCCGTTTTGGACAAATGTTTTTTTGAAATCGCGTATTTTTTTCGAGATTTATCCACCGCAAACTGCCGTAGGCGGTTTGGCCCACCAATTTCTAAAAAGAAATACTTTATTAAAGAGTTTCTAAGAAAAAACTATGAGAGCCTTATGTTTTATTAATGAATTTTTAAAATTTTTAATTAAACAATTGTCCCATGCATTATTTAATAATCTTTCTTTATAATTGGTCAAATTATTTAATTATGGTAAATTTGGGAATAATTAATGATGGTAATAGAAATCATAGACGAATATAGAATTGAACAATATTTAATTATTGTTATATTATTATTGTGACTCACGGAATACAAGAGTTAATGCCATTTTTTGTCCTAGACTTATTGGGGCATTGACACTTTTCATCCTCCATAATAAAAATTGCCACTTAGTAGCCACTGTTATTGATCGTTGGACAGTTTTGATCCTCCGTCATTGATGCCGTTTGTTGACCGTGAATTAGAAGGGTTTTTCTGTCTTTTTATGTTCTAATCCTTGTATTTCTCCATCCATTGGTCACTGCTACATCCATTTCTTCAAAATGAGGTTATCCGCTTCAGTCCTTTCTAACATTAAGAAACCATTTTCACCCAACTAACAATCACGAATTTTACATTTGACATCAATCTCAAGATAATGGAAACAAGTGCAATTGGAATAGAAAGGGCGTTAGTCCATGCCTGTGGAAATTTTTTCGAGCATACAACATAACTAGCAAAGTCAGGAATATCACCCAACCCCTCCCTTAACCTTTCTGCATCAACTATAATAGGTATGCCCCTACTCTTTGCCTCCTGCACTACAATCAACGCAGTCTCATGCATCCTTCCATCTAAGTAGACAATATTTACTCCAAGCGCTGAAGACAATTTTGATTTGGGTATGTAGACCCTCAAATATCATGGGTGGATATCCTGGAGTGAAATGCACGTCCGAGTTGTTATTTTTTGGTTGTCAACAATGACATATGTGAATGGTGAGTTTCCTCCTTTGGACACCACCATAAAAGATGTATCAACATCATCCCTTTCAAGCTCATCAAGTATTCTTTCGCCATGCGAGTCATCAGCAACCTTAGATATGATCCTTGGATTAAGACCAAGACGAATTTTATCATTCGGGTTTTATCAAAGCATTGCCAGTGTTACCACCTCCTTGAACCTCAAAGCTGGTGCTCCGAATTTTATCATCCGGGTTGGGGAATGAAGCTACAGCAGCCAGGAAGTCAACACCGGTCATTCCAACACCTCAGACAATGCGATTTTTGGGGAGCGGTGGATTCCACATTTTCAGCTTGAAACTTCAATGAATTTCAGGTAGAATAACAGAGTTTTTGATGTTGTGCACCAAGTAGTTGTGGTCAGAGAGAGAGAGAGAGAGATATGAAGGATATTTATGGTCAATATGGAAGGGAGGACTTACAGGTGCAAATCTACATCACGCCATCTACAACTACAACTGCTATTTACCATAGGAGGGTTCGCTGACCTGCTGCCCTCTCTGCTTTGCCGGAACCAAAAACCACCGGTGAAGGCCCCAACCTCGCCGGATCTGTTGCTGCACCGCCAGATCTGCCTTACTGGTCCAACAACTCGTCGGAGAAGAACCTCGCTGCTACTCACTACCGAAGGTTACTACTTAGTCGCCAAGTCTCGCCATCTCAGCTCGCCTCACAGGAGTCACAGCAGCGCTGGTCTACACAAGATTAGAAGAATAAGACATAAAAAGACAGAAAAGCCCTTCTAATTCACGGTCAACAAACGGCTTCCTTGACGGAGGATCAAAACTGTCCAACGACCAATAACAGTGTCTACTAAGTAGCAATTTTTATTATGGAGGATGAAAAGTGTCAATGCCTCAATAAGTCTAGGATCAAAAATGGCATTAACTCCGGAATACAATACAATAATATTTAATTATGGTTATATTATTATTATGCCTCACGACCATTATATACTAACAGTACTTGAAAAGAAACTAATAATAATAATAATAATAATAATAATAATAATAATAATAATAATAATAATAATAATAATAATAATAATAATAATAATAATAATAATAATAATAATAATAATAAAAGTGATAATAATAATCTCTAAAAGTAATTAAGTGTTAATAATAATAGTAAGAATATTAACGTAAGAGTTGTAACATAGAATAAATTGTAATAATTAATAACTATAGTCTAGGATTAAATTTGGAATTGTCAGGAAAGATAAACGACCTCTGGTGAAATTAACTCTTAAATAATTATATATCGATTTAAATATTCTTAATATATTACAACAATTCCATTCCGTGCATCGCACGGGTGAAAATACTAGTTATAGTAATGAATAAATATGTAAGTAAATAATTGTGAGAACGTAGTTTTGAAATAATGTATTTAAGTTATTTTTTGAACAATTTTTAGTAGTTTAAATTTAAATAAATAAATGATGGAATTTAATTATTCGCATTATGTTAGAGTAATTTGATTTTATTTGAAAATTTTTAACACGACAAACACGAATACGATTTGTTAACAGGTCGGGTTAAATAGCTAGGTTGACATGATAGACACATTTTGATAACAGGGTTTGGGTCATGTCAACATGATATGACACGAAACTCGTTTAAATCTACAAAACCTATTAATATATTAAAAAACTAAAATTTTAAGTTAAGTTATATTAAAAAGAAATAAAACATACCATTCAATTCATCAAATAAACTAACAAAAATATTCAATTTATAACATTCATAAAATGATAAGATACGTCCACAAAACACAATTAAAGAAGTCCAACTAGTTTTTAGAATAAAATTGAACACAATAAAAATTCAATTTTCAAATTGTTGAACATCAATAATTGGTGTAGGATATTGACCTAATGTAGTAAATTCATTATTAGTCATGTTCATGATATCTTTTGTAATCTCATTCATGAGAATGGTTCTTACCTAAATGATGACAATGGTTCTTAGCGGGTTATAAACATTCTCTGTAAACGGATTAACATGATAATATTAATGGGTTAAACGAGTTTCTAATAGGTTTAACGGGCTAACCCGTTAAGACACGAAACATAACGGGTCCCTAACAGGTTAACCCGTTAACGACCCATGCCAGAACACGTTATGACTAAACACTAACTCGTTATTTTTGTGTCGTCTTAACGGGTCGTGTCCATAATTGTCAGGTCTAGTTTAAATGGAGCACCTTAACTGTTAAAAGGACGCACCTTAAGCTTTGAAAGGACGCACCTTAAATTTGAACAAATAACGCACTTTAGGTTCTCAAGTGTATAACTGGCGCATCTTAAGTGTTAAAATGATGCACCTTAAGTATTAACACGATGCACCTTAAGCATAGAAAATACGCACCTTAAGTTTGAACAATTCGCAAAATGACTAAATTGTCATCGCATTTTTTTTAAAATCCATGTTCATCATGAACGTTGATTTCAGCAAGATCAATGACTACATCGAGCGGAGGGGCTGCTGCCCGCCTGCCCCCACTCACCCCACTCCCACCCTATATATATAACCCTTGTATGTATATATGTATGTATATATTGTACAACTTTTAGTATAAGTAAAAAAAAAAGGCTAATGTTAACAAAATGCAAGTTAGTCTAGATGGCAAAGCACGCATGTGTTAGCTTAAAGAAGGTAAATATTTTTATTTTAATTTTTCGTTTATATCTAACAATATTTATGGCTAATGGCTAACTTCTTAACTGTTTCATCTTTTTTAAGCTATTCCTTTTGTTTTAATATTTTGCCCCGACTAAACAAAATTTCTGGATCCACCACTTACTAATTTAATCGTATATTTCACCTGTACACATCCACCCCAAGTCTGACTGTCTGAGGCGAATTGAAATGGCGAAAAATGCTAAGGAGGCGGGTAGGGTATTAATTTTATTTTCTAATAAAATAATAATAAACTCTCCGCGTCACCCTCTCTAGGCGAGTGCCACGGAAAGTTTATTAAATATTTTAATATTTAATTTTTCCGACACCCTCAGTAAGAGGGTGCCGCGAAAAGATTTTTATTTTTTATTTTTTATTTCGAAATTACTTTCCACTACACCTTTATTTTAAAGGTGTAGTAGATTCTTATTTGTTTTAACTTTTCACTACACCTTCATTAAGGGGTGTAGTGTAAAGTTGTACTTATATACTCATTTTTGTACTAGTGACACATGACCCATAAACCCATTTCAACAACTACTAATGTATCCAAAACTAACATAATAATAATTTGGGAGAAGAAATACACACACACATGACCCATAAACCCATACCAACAACTAATAATTTGCGGAAAAGCTTGTAGCAATGATGGCAGATGATAATGAAGCGCTTAGCCACAAAGACGTCTCCGGCCAAACACCACTTCACGTCGCTGCATGGCATGGAAACGTTGAGGTTGCCGATATCCTTGTTCGGAGGGACTGTAATCTCCTCTATGTTCAAACCAGCGATGGCTTATTCCCCATCCATTTTGCAGCTCGGAATCATCGCAAAAGCAAGAACGCCTTTCTGTATTTCTTCCGTCTCACTAAGGATGATGAATGGCAATTTATATCCTACACCACGGCGCGCGTTGCACTATGCGCCCAAATGCAAAATGACGTCGTTTTAATTATTTTTTTTTTTTGAAATTTCCCGCCCCAGTGAATGGCAGTAGTCTTTCTTTAAAAAAAAACCCGCTGTTCAAGAATGTACATAATGTTATACTAGAATACACATAATGTTATACATGAATGTACATAATTATATAACAAAATATACATACTCTTTTTAAAAGATAATACACATAATCTAACATAATACATAATAAACATAAACTTTTAACATAATACACATCAACTCTTAACATAATACACACAAATTTTCTGATTCGGATGTACATAATTGTATAAAAAGAATGTACATAATTATATAAAAAATACACATAACTGTATGAATCAATACACATAGCGTTGTGAACAAATACACATAACATTGTGAACAAATACACATAATCTCAGCAACTTCCTACCGCGCCTCCCAACACTACCCCAAAACGACGTCGTTTTGGGAGGCGCGCGGCGCACAGTGCTATGTGCGCCGTGGTGTAGGATATAACGATTACATCATACAACCAACCTAATCCATATGCATGCGGCCCAATTGGTGTGTCTATTCTTGTTAACTTAATTGGATCAAAATTCTATGGTACGTACCACCCGGCCCACTAGCTTATCTTACATTCTTACCATCGTTATTATGGTCCACACAGCTGTATAAATTGTAAATATAAAGTACATTATTTGAGTACTGAAAGTGCATTATTTTGTATACTATCAACTAATGTACAATCAGTATACAAATAATATATTGTTAGTATATTAAAAATGTACTTAATTATAGTCTACATTACATAGCATTATGTTAATCATGATCCACATAAAAATTTGCCCTCATCTTATTATATACCACGGATAATGATTAATCTTGCATTGTGGATCCTGATTCAAAAATTATGTGTCAGTTGACATATTCTGTACCTGAATTACCATTTATGTAATTATGTGCATGTAAATAAATTGAAGGTACATAATATATTAACTACATACATAAAATATGCTAACTCAGACATGTAATATGTTGTTAAAATATTATGTGTTTTCAATTTATTTATAGACACGAGTTAATATCATTTGAGGTCCTCCGAGTATAACGGTTTTGTCACGTTTAGTCCTAAACTTTCAAATTGACTATCTGTGGTCCTTCGACTTTCAAATTTAGTCATTCGTGGTCTAAGTTAACCGTCGATGGTCCTTTAAGTTTCAAAATCTAACAAGTCGCGCGTGGTCCTCTTGTGATCATTCGACTTTCAAATTTAACAATTCGTGGTCCAAGTTAACCGCTCATGGTCCTTCAAGTTTCAAAATTTAACTAGTGGTCCTCATAAAAAGACCATGCGTCCACTGAAACTTGATTTCATGACCTTCCATATGGGAGAGTCACTACATACCATCTAAGCACAAGGTGTTTGGCATTAACTATACATGACATATAAAATATGTCAACTGCAGACACATAATCTGAAGGTTATTTTGGACTATGGTTCACCGTGCAGGTCCTGACCTGGTCAATGACATAATTAGCCAATTAGCTTATTATAATTTAATTGAAATTATATTTATGACGATGAGAACTGAATGATTGTATTGAATGAACTGTAATAATAATTGTACGGACATGGAAAATATATACAAGAAGAATTATAGGAAGACATGGATTGAGAGTCCTAAAGTGACTCAAATACAAAGAGTCCTAATATTAGTCTTAATGACAAAAGCATTATATTCATTCTTCCAAAAGGCTGAACCCCGACAGAGTATTTGAGAAGATGTAAATCATGGTAACTCAACTGAACATGAACCACAGAGGCTAGACCGGTGCTCACTGCGCACAAGGAAATCCCCTCACTTTGAAAGGTTGCTTCCACACTGCCGCTGATAAGACTCGATCCCTGGTCATCATTCTTCTAAAGTTTCACCTCTATGACCAGTTTGAGCTGCCAATGCGGGTTAAAAAAAAAAGCATTATATTCATGCATGAATTGAAATATGTACTACAGATTTGGCGCTGGAGATGGTTAAAAAGTACCTGATTTGGGCCGACATAACGGGTTGTGTAGCAATATGTCTGCTTTGGATAAACAAACACAATCTAAGCTTTTGGCAAAGTTTTCTATACTATTGTGAGTAACTCATTTCCATCTTTAATTATATATTTACTTATTCAATTCTGATAAATCCGGCCATCTAGTTTCAATGGCTTAGTAGACAAGGCAAATGTCATTGTGTGCATAAGGGATCTGTTTACTTTGGACATAATTTCCATCCTACCACTGCCGAAATTTATACCTTAATCTGTTCTCCTAAATCATTGAGTTAAGCCCATGCGAGCAATTCAGCCATCTAGCTACTACTATACATGCCTGCCTTTTCTTTACTTATACTGCATGGATAATGCAGGTGTTTCTAAGGGGTCAACATCTGGGGTGTTAGGGAAGAGCATTGTAAACAAAATGGTGATGCACCAAGAAGCTATGAAGCTTCTTAAATGCTTGTGCGACCAACTCAAATTCAAAACCCTAAATGAAACACAAGTGCGCTCACTCACATTGGGTGCAATGTTTCGAGCAACAAGTTCAGACATCTGCCATGTCATTCTAAATATTGTGGAAGCATATCCTTTGATGGCGTATTATTCCACAAACTCCATGGGGCAGAATATACTTCACGCTGCAGTAGAGAACCGCAGCGAAAATGATTTTAACCTTGTTTGTAGAACCAGGGTGCTTAGTCGCCTTTTATCGGATAGTCAAGACAGAAATAAGAATAGCGTTTTGCATTTGGCTGGGAATTGAAATTGGCGCCTCCACACAAACTAAATCTTGTTTCTGGTGCAGCTCTGATCTTCAGATGCAACGAGAGTTGCAATGGTTTAAAGAAGTGCAAAAAATGGGAGACACACTTATTTGTAGGCTATTGTGCCCATTAATATTGTAACTGTTACTAGTAATATATATAAAAGTTGACCCCATGTAACAATAAGGAGAGACACACTGAAAATATTGTACTCTAAACATAGCAATACGAAACATCACTTTCCAAATATACTCTGGTAATGTCGTTATTATTCCAATAGTACACTTTATTTTTCCTTCTCCCAACATATATGGTGGACTAATCATATATAGCATCTTATTTATTTATTTAGTTTTTATGACAAAGAAATCACAAGATAAATCATATATACTCTTGTGTAATAGTCCGCAAGTGTAGAAATGAGAATTTAACTTGACCTCGATTGGGAAACTCAATTCCCGCCTCGACAAGGGTGGGGATAGGAGTTTTACCACCAGCACCGAACCCCGACTCCAAGTCCCAGAAATTAGTACATATATATTATATTATATATATTAAACATTAGATATTTAAATATATAAATATTTAAATTAATTGTATAATATAAATAAAATATCATTTTATAGTGTACTAAAAATTGGGAAGTAGCCAATTAGCAATTATTGGGATGATATCACAATTACCATTTTAAATGGGTGGTCATAGGTTCGAAAATGGTGGTGCAAGTGGCTTAGATTATTTGGGTTAAAAATATTTGAGAAAATATAAAACATATACCACCTTGTAATGAATCATGAGTATTTCAAAAAAAATGAAAAGTGTATGCATGAAAACAATTTTAAAAAACCGAGGCCGGGAATAACCCCCGAAAATTCTCATGGGAATGGGGAAAGTGAATAAAACTGAACCCATACCTTTAAATACGAGAATTATGCACTACCCATTCGATCAATCATTTCGAACCATACGAGAAAGACTCGGACCACATTGTGGTTTACACCAAAAAAAAAAAAAAAACTATATTATATTATAATTGTTGGAATTGAAGCATGTACTCTATCTCAACTAAAAGTTTAAGCTAATAGTTGGATTATGTATTAATGGCTACATGCTCAATTGGTACTGTTTAGCTGGTTGATATTAAAGCAAGGAATTGAAAGCTTTGAATCTGGTACTCAACATATATAACAAACAAGCCACTTGTTTGCCATAAATTAAAGTGCATGTGCTAGCTAGCTTTGATCGAGCTCGCGTGAGACATGCATAATTGCATAATAACATTATTCTGATTCTTTGGCTATTGATTTTGAAGCAAATTAAAGCAAGAAAGTAAGCAAATCTACTTTGAATTTGAATTGGCACGTAAGTACGTACTGGTCTACCACAAAATAATACACTAACCCATGCAAGCAAACTCATCATTTTATTTCTATTAAACTTTCTTGTTCTCAACTTGTTCCCTTTCTCCACGATCAATGTCTCAGTGGATACTGGATACGTTGATGTCACGTTACCATGTTTGGCTTCATTTATTAAGGCTTCGGATCAGTGTTCCGTTGTAGTTGCGCTCCGAATGAATATTCTGTTGTAGTTGTGCTCCAGATGAGTGTTCCGTTGTTGCCATGCTCTGGATAAGTGATTCATTGTAGCTGCGTTACAGATGAGTATTCCGCTGTAGCTGCATGCGCTCCTGATAAGTGTTCCATTGTAGCTGTGCTCTGGATCAGTACTGTTCCGTTGTAACCGATCCTGAGGCCGAAATTTTTTTGGTCCATTTGTATTCTTTTATTTTGTTCGTGACAAAATAGCATAAAAGGAACAACAAAGAAGACTACATCTCTACAAAAAGACCAAAAATCTTCACCAAGTCACTAACCATAGCAAGGCTAAATGATCTAATGGACAAGCTCAATGTTGTCTCTAGAAAACTTTAAGATTGAGAGGCATATTACGATCTGTGTATTCTAACATACTAAAATTCATTTTCCCTCTCCCTATATTATTAAAAATATTGTCATTTATCATTCCTATATCCAAAACTCTTTGTATCCTTCAAAATATGTATCTTCATCATGTACTTTAAATCATCATTAATCAATAATAATATCATATAGGGGCGTTTCCAATTTTAGTCCACCTTAAATTTTTTTGTCACTTTATAACCACTATTATTGAATGTGTTCCACTTTTAGTCCCACCGTTAGTATTTCCATCAAGAGGCCGTGTAATCTAGGGGTATTTTCACCTTTCTTCTTATCCAAGACTATGTTTGACTAAAGAAATGAGAACATTAAACCTAAAACCTAAGAAATCTCGCCGTCCCATGTTGGAACGAATGAAATGATGTAGCTTTGGCTTCCCATTCTCGTTGTTCGAAGAGCTAGCCATCTTCGAATATTGGAGGCGAGGACGAAGCACCTGGATTAAAAGAGAAGAGACAAACATAAAAGACCAAAATATCCTTTGATTATACGGCCTCTTGACGGAAATATTAACGGTGGACTAAAAGTGGAACACATTTAATAACAGTGGTTGTAAAGTGGCAAAAAAAATTAAAATGGACTGAAATTGGAAACGCCCCTATAACAGTAGGACCAAAAATGGAATTCACTCTTTCCAAAATTACTGTTCGCATAACATTGTATTTCTACTGATTTAGCTAGGCCGGAATTAGTACATTAAGCGTAATGATGGATATATTGTAAATGGATCCAAACCGACCCGGAAAGGCGAAGCACGGAGGGTCCAAGCGGACTCGGGGCCCCGAGATTGAGCCCGTACGTGTTCGACCTGCCTCGGCATGAGGCCTCGGCCATGTTGCCCGGTCATCGGACCGGGCGCGGTTAGAGCGGGAACCGCTCCACCGATTTAGCAAGACAGCAGGGTTCGTAGTGTATAAATAGCCCCCCCCCCCCCCCCCCCCCCTCCCTTTGTCTCGTTAAGATAGGTCCTATATATCCTATTGTCCTACCTAGCAATTGTAATAGCATTATTCTACCGTTGTAATAGCTTGATAGCGTCATTATCAATATAACTCTTGGTCTTTGTGATCCAACGACATCGTTTTACTTATTTACTTATCCTTTTACATTATCCATTCTTTATCGGGTTTATTGATTCGAACTACAACGTATCATGGATTAAAGGGACAAATTAAATTGTGATTCTTTGCTTATTGATATAAAAGCAAAAAAGTAAGAAAAGCTAGCATAGCTTTAAAATTGCTTTGTTAGCTTGTAAAGTACGTGATAGCAAGCCTGGCCTACCTGCTATATATAAATCGATTATTTTGAAGCGCTATAAAATAGAATGGTCTACATAAATTTTCACCAGAGTTTATAAGACCAGGCCACATATATAGAATAAATTTGCAGAAATTAATATTAAATTAAATTAAATGGATGCAGCTCCTTCCCACCAAGTAGCACTTCCTCAACAACTGGCAGCAGGTAGAGTACGTCAACAACTGGCAGCAGGTAGAGTACGTACTCTATCTATATATATATATATGCGCGTGTGTGGGGGGGGGGGGGGGTTTGATTTAATTAATAATTAAATACTCATGTCCTATTTTAATTATCATATTTATTATTCATTAGTTAAATGAACTCTAACTTTCTTCTATGTTGATTTTCTTGAGTAACTTTTATTTATTTTTAAATTTGATTTTTTTGTATTTAATTTAATAGTACTTTTTAATGTAGTTTATAAATATATAAATTTTATATACTAATAATAAGATGTGTTTGGAAACTCAAAAAATTATTTCTGGAAATCATATTATGGGTTCCCCCTATTTGGTAAGAGTAAAAAATGTGATTCAAAGGAAAATACTTACATTTTCTCAAAAAATGACTTCCCCTCTTTTTCGGGAGAAGTCATTACCATTATCATTATTACCACTACGTACTAACACCACCACCATCACTGCACCACCTCCAACACCACCGCCACCGCTATTACGTGCTACCACCACCACCACCATCATCACACTACCACTACCACCACCGCCACCATACATGATATGATGATGATATGATGTTACGTTGCAGTGGATTTCAGCAAATACCTGCCACTATACAGAGCTATATTGGCAGTAAATTGGGAGGAAGCTCTAATATTCTTCAACCAACACCCCTCAGCAATTCAATCTCCACTTACCAACCACTTAGAGACTGCATTGCACGTTGCTGCTAGAGCTGGCAATAATACCTCCTTTATGGAAAATCTTGTAGCATTTTTGTTGGAGGATAATGAACAAGTAGAAGCGCTTAGCCCCAGAGACGCCTCTGGGCATACCCCACTTCACTACGCTGCCTCGCATGGAAACATTGAGGTGGCTCATATCCTTGTTCGCAGGAATTCTAATCTCCTCTATCTTCACAACAACGATGGCTTTTTCCCCATCCATTATGCGGCTATGAATTATCGCAAAAGCAAGGACGCCTTTCTGTATTTCCTTCGTCTCACTAGGGATGATGAATACGGCCACCCTAATCCATATGCAGTCCCAACTGGTGTCCAGATTCTTGTTAACTTAATCGGAAATAAATTATATGGTACGTATACCCGGTCCAACTATATCTTATCCATCTTTTTTTTTTTGGAAGAGACTAATCTTAATTAGCCTCTTTGCTTATATTATATATATATATATATATAGATTTGGCACTGCAGTTGGTTGTGAGGTACCCTGATTTGGGCCGTCATAAGATGTTAATTCGCAGTTCAGCTTTGGATGCCTTAGTTCTTTATGACTGTCCCATTATTAACAAAGGTAGTCTAAATTTTTGACAAAGTTTCATATACTATTGTGAGTAACCACGGCTGGAAATTATGGAATTTCTGACCACCTCAAAGTGATCTTAAATCAAGTTGAAAGCCTTGTTCCGACCACTTTTGGTATCCGGAAAAACCTTTGTTGCTATTTTCGACCACTTTTTGCTTTCAACTTGATTTAATATCACTTTCAGGTGGTCGGAAATTCCATAATTTCCAGCAGTGAACTTTCCATTATTTATATCGTCCATCATTATATATTTATATATATATATATATATATATATATATATATATATATATATATATATATATATTTATATATATATATATATATATATATATATATATATATATATATATATATATATATATGTATGTATGTATATATACTTATATATATATTTATAAGTATGTATATATATATATATATATATATATATATATATATATATATATATATATATATATATATATGTATGTATGTATGTATATATACTTATTCTTCAATCTCATTTCGATCTTTAACTTACTAGCTAGTAAAAATTATTATTACATGCAGGTGTTTTTAAGGCCGAGTCAACAACATCTACACCAATTTTCTACCTCATCACCTCACTACTACCATGTATGTATGTATGGATGTGTGTACAATGGCGGACCTACAATGGGGGCAGTGGGGGCAGCTGCCCCCACTGCCCCCTCCCTAATCTAAGGCCCTTATACAATATAAATATAAAATTTACTAATTGTTTAAGTAGCCTAGTTGGTAGAAACTTTAGATTGTTTAGGGGTGGCCATGGGATCAATTCCCACAAGTAGTGTATTTTTAGTTTGTTTGTTGGTTTTTTTTTTTTACTCCAAATTTTATTTTATCCATTCCAATCCTATAGTATTTTTAGTTTCTTTTCTTTATTTTAACTCTTCCAATCCTTTAATAAATTAAATATTTTTTTAAGTCTACTTTTTTGTGAATCATTTAGTTAATGTAGTCCGCAGGTTTATATTATACTTCATTGTATTCGAATTAATTTAAAAAAATTAAAAGTTGATATAACTAAAAGAAAATTAAAATTAAAGTATTTAGGAATATACTATCTTTTCTATTCAAACTATGTTATCTAATCAATTATCAATTATGTTTCATATATTTTATAGCATTTCAAAGTGTTTTAAAATTTAACCCTACCCAAGTAGAGTTTTGGCTCCGCCCTTAACTATCTTGTCGTCTATCATAAATATTATTGTATTATAATTTATAATGTATTTGAACCATATTATAGATGTTTGATATTTTTTCATTGACAATTCTAAAGTCGTAGCGAATTCTTCAGACAAAATTGTTGAAGATGCAATTTTTTCTTAGAAGTGAGATCTAGAGTTAAGTATGCCCCCACTCACATTATTTTCTGAGTCCGCCACTGTGTGTGTATGCATAACTACCTAACATGACCACATCAGATCATAATATATAGTAATAAAAATAATAGATTTTGTTTATTACTGTTTTAATTCGATATATCTATCTTCTATCAGGGCTTGTAAAGAAGAGCATAGTAAATAAAATGGTGTTGCACCACCAAGCTATGAAGCTTCTTAAATTCTTGTGCGATCAACTCAAAACCCTAAATGAAACACAAGTGGACTGGCTGACAAGATGTGCATTCCTTGAAGCAACGAGTTTAGACATTCATCAAGTCATCATAAATATTGCGGAAGCATATCCTTTGTTGGTTTATTTCTTAAACCCCATGCGGCAGAATATACTTCACGTTGCAGTAAAGAATCGTAGCGAAAATGTTTTTAACCTTGTTTGTGGAACCAGCATGCTTAGGATTAATTTATCTAATGTTTTGGACATAAATCGTAATAGTGTTTTGCATTTGGCTGGGAAATTGGCACCTCCGCACAAACTAAATCTTGTTTCTGGGGCAGCTCTTCAAATGCAACGAGAACTGCAATGGTTTAAGGTATAGTATGTCACAATCTCTTCAGGTGCGGGTGGTGCTTCCCGTGCGATTGTGCGGGTGGACTCACATTAAGCATTACACTGGCGCACTTAGCTTTAAGTACACAACACACACATTAAACACTCAAACAATATATATATATATATATATATATATATATATATATATATATATATATATATATATATATATATGATTCATTTCATCTGATCCGCAGGAAGTGCAAAAAATTGCACCATCACATCACATGTCATCTCCAAATATAGTTGGCAAAACTCCGAGTATTGTCTTTACGGAGGAGCATAAGGAGTTGAAAGAGGCAGGGGAGAAATGGATGAAAGACACAGCAAATTCATGCACAATTGCAGCAGCCCTCATTGTTACTGTAGTCTTTGCAGCAGCCATTAGTTCCTGGTGGCAACAATGGTGAAAATGGCCTCCCAATCTTCTCCAACAACACTGCCTTCATAGTATTCGCCATCTCAAATGCTGCCTCTCTCTTTACATCCACCACTTCCTTGCTCGTCTTCTTGTCCATCCTAACTTCGCGCTATGCAGAAGAAGACTTCCTATATGCTCTTCCCAAGAGATTAATCATAGGCCTCTTCACCTTGTTTTTGTCCATAATATTTATGATGATTGCCTTCTCCGCCACAGTGTATCTCGTATTTGGGCAAAACAGAAGGGAAGTTCTTATTATGGTGGCTTCATTTGCATGTTTGCCGGTCACTTCATTTGTGCTTCTTCAATTCCCTCTGCTTGTAGCTTTGGTGTCATCTACGTACGGACGGGGCATTTTCGATCAGCGTGGCTTTCCCCAACTCCTAGTTTGACTTAATTGCATGCCACTTAATCTAGACTTATTTGTAATATAATGCTTCATTTCAATATTTCATTCTGTAATCCATTTGTTGCTTCATTTCAATAGTCCATTCAATATAACTGCTACTCGATGTTGTGCACGTTATGCTTGGGTGAAATCCATAGCTATATTTCCTGTACTATTTGTACTGTAAAAGTTTACTATGTATAATCTGTTTGAATAAAATAATTGTGGTGTAATGCTTTTCAAATATGTAATTTCAACAATTCTAAGGTATTGAGTTTTGAGTTTTGTTCTGTACCAAGTCTAAGAGATACGGGTGTATATTAGGAAAATACTTGGTGTACTCCCATTTTAAACTCCCAACTTGTACTTCCTCTCACATGCTTTTGATGTAGACATTTTTCTGTGGACCCACATGATAAAAATAACCAATCCTGGATTGCCACCTCAGGGAGTATAAATGAGGGAGTAGAAAAGGATTGATGATTAAAAAATCAACCCAAAATATTATACAGAGTTCTACTCTCTATATATAGTAGAACTCTGTATATTAAAGTGGATATTTGTAATAGGTAAAGGGTTGATGATTAAAAAATCAACCCAAAATATAGTTAAGACTTTATGTAACAATAATATTACAATAAATGGATAGTCTTATATGAGATCATCTAACGTGAAATTTTAGCCAATGGTTTGGAAACATGCACTTCATTCTTATATATATTTAGTACCCTCCCCCCCTATTTGATTAGTAAACATGAAAGATTGAATTGAAGAATCTTAAGTATTTCAAAATGAAAAGTGTGTGAATTTTTTTTAAAAGAATTGGGGTGGCCGGGGAATAAGCCCCTAACAATTCTCGCATGTATGGGAAAGTGAATAAAACTGAACCTATATCTTTAAATACGAGAATTATGTACTACCTACTTGAATGACTGGATGAATCCTTTCAAAACCTATATTATATTATAATTGTTTGTACTGTTTAGCTGGTTGATATTAAAGCAAGGACTTGAAAGCTTTTAATCTGATGCTCAACATATATTATATATAATAACAAACAAGCCACTTGTTTGTTGTTTCCCATAAATTAAAGTGCATGCTAGCTAAGCTGCAGTCCTACCTTTGACCGAGCTCGCGTGAGATATGCATATAATAACATTATATTATTCTGATTCTTTGCCTATTGATTTTGAAGCAAATTAAAGCAAGAAAGTAATTAAGCAAATCTAATTAATAAGCTCAGCTCTACTTTGAATTTGAATTGGCACGTTAGTACTGGTCTAAGCTAGCCCAAAATACTAACCTTTTGTATCTTCTTTCATAAATACATATCTTTATCACGTACTTCAAATCATCATTGTTCGATAATAATATCATTCTCATAATTATTATTCTCATAACATTGTATTCTACTGATTTAGCTAGGTCGGAATTAGTACATTAAGTCACTACTGAAAATTATGAAATTTTCGACCACCTGAAAGTAATCTTAAATCAAGTTGATACCAAAAAGTGGTCGGAAATAGCAATAAAGGTTTTTCCGGATACTAAAAGTGGTCGAAACAAGGCTTTCGACTTGATTTAAGATTACTTTTAGGTGGTCGGAAATTCCATAATTTCCAGTAGTGAGCGTATCATTGATTAAAGGGACAAATTAAATAATTATGATTCTTTGCTTATTGATATAAAAGCAAAAAAGTAAGAAAAGCTAAGCGTGATTAGCATAACAATTAAAGAAGGTGGCTGTTAGGTTGTAAAGTACGTGATATAAATCCATTATTTTGAACTTTGAAGCGCTATAAAATAGAACGGTCTGCATAAATTTTAATCGCTAGATAGAGTTAGTTTATAAGAGCAGATACAATAAATTTGCAGAAATTAATATTAAATGGCTGCAGCTTCTTCTCCAGCAGCACTCCCTCAACAGCCGGCAGGTAGAGACATAGAGTTCGTACTATATATATGTCCTGTTTTATCTATTATTTATTGGTTAAATCAACTCTAGCTTTCTTCTATGTTGATTTTCTTGAGTAATTTTTATTTAGTTTTACATTTGATTTATTTGTATTTAATTTAATAATACTTTTTAATGTAGTTTATAAATATATAAATTTTATATATTAATACTAACGTCAAGGTGTGTTTGGAAACTCGAAAAATTATTTCTGGAAAGAGTTAATACCATCTGAGGTCCTCCGAGTATAGTGGTTTTGCCACGTTTAGTCCTAAACTTTCAAATTGACCATCTGTGGTCCTTCGACTTTTAAATTTAACCATTTGTGGTCTTCGTTAACCACGCATGGTCCTTCAACTATTAAATTTTAACCAACCATGGTCCTTTCAAGAGGACCGTGGCTGGTTATATTTTGAAACTTGAAGGACCATGGGTGGTGAACTTGGACCACGAATGGTTAAATTTGAAAGTCGAAGGACCACAAATGGTCAATTTGAAAGCTTAGGACTAAACATGGCAAAACCACTATACTCGGAGGACCTTAGATGATATTAACTCTTCTGGAAATCATTTTTTGGGTTTTCCGTGTTTGGTAATTAAAAGTAAAAAATGTGAGTCAAAAGGAAAATATTCATATTTTCTTGGAAAATGACTTCCTCTTTTTGTGCGGGGAGTCATTTTTCAATTTTCACTCCAACACCACACCATTACCATTACCACCACCACCACCACCTCCAACACCATCGCCACCACCACCACCGCACTACCACTACTACCACCACCATCATACGGCCACCACCACTACCACCATTTATATTATTATCATCATTATTATTATTATTATTATTATTATTATTATTATTATTATTATTATTATAAACAAAACAATCAAACTGTTTATTTATATAATTCCGACTCATTTTTCAAAAAATGAATAAAAACAAATGCAACCAAATTAAACATTAAAAATGAAAATGTTTTCTGACTCATTTTTCAGAAATTGTTTTCTTAATTTCCAAATGCACCTTAAACTTAATATCTCTGTTGCAAAAATCGTGCCTCAGCGCTAGGCGGCACCTAGATCGCCCGTCCGCCTGAAACCTTTCAAGTTTCAAGCCGCTTTTTTTAAGGGGTTATTCTCCAAAATGACGTTGTTTGGGTGAATAATCCCTAAAAATAATAATAAAAGCACGAATTCAATTCAGTCACACCCTTCTGCAGTGTGCACTTCGGTCGAATCGTCTTCTTCCTCTGCCATGCCGGTGCCCGCCACCCCACATAGCCACGCCTCGCCGGTCACCTCTGCCAGTCGCCACCTCCTCCAATCACCGCCTCGTCAGTCGCCTCCGCGAGGTATGCTATTTACTTATTTATTTTATTTGTTAAATACTTTTTTTTTTTTTCAGTTTAGGTTTTGACCATTTTGCTTTAATTTTTTTATATACTAATACTAAGGTCAAAGTGTGTTTGGAAACTCGAAAAATTATTTATGGAAATCATTTTTCGTGTTTCCCAGTGTTTGGTAAGAGGAAAAAATGTGAATCAAAAGGAAAATACTCACATTTTCTCGGGAAATTACTTTCCCTATTTTTTCGAGAGAAGTCATTTTTCAATTTTCACTCCAACACCACACCATTACCATTTCCAGCACCACCACCTCCAACACCACCACCACACTACCACTACCACCACCACTACCACCATTTATATTATTATTATTATTATTATTATTATTATTATTATTATTATTATTATTATTATATTCTAAACAAAACAATTAAAATGTTTAATTATACCATTCTTGCTTATTGTTGGAAAAGTGAATTGATCATTGAAAATAAAAATGTTTTTCGAAAAATGACTTATTTTTTCCTGATTTCTAAACACACCCTAAATTTAATATTATGAAAAAATTGAATTAAGAATTACATCAGTCAAGTCTAATTAATTGAACCAACATATAAAATGGGACCAACCGACCAAGGGATTATTCCCCAGCCCAAATATGATATGATGATGACGACGATGAACATTGAAGATGATGTATGTTGCAGTTGATTACAGCAAATACCGGCCACTATACAGAGCTATATTGGCAGCAAATTGGGATGAAGCTCAAATATTCTTCAACCTAGACCCCGCAGCAATTCAATCTCCACTTAACGGCTACTTAGACACTGCATTGCATGTTGGTGCTAAAGCAGGCAATGCCTCCTTTATGGAAAATCTTGTAGCATTATTGTTGGAAGATGAAGAAGTAGAAGCGATTGGCCCCAGAGACAACGATGGGAACACCCCACTTCACCTCGCTGCTATGAATGGAAACATTGAGGTGGCTCATATCCTTGTTCGCAGGAATTCTAATCTCCTCTATCTTCACAACAACTATGGTGTTTTCCCCATCCAATCTGCAGCTATGAATAATCGCAAAAGCAAGGACGCCTTTCTGTATTTCCTTCGTCTCACTAGGGATGATGAATACGGCCACCCTAATCCATATGCAGGCCCAACTGGTGTCAAGATTCTTGTTAACTTAATCGAATATAAATTCTATGGTACGTA
This sequence comes from Ipomoea nil, assembly GCF_001879475.1. Lineage (NCBI taxonomy): Eukaryota > Viridiplantae > Streptophyta > Magnoliopsida > Solanales > Convolvulaceae > Ipomoea > Ipomoea nil. Next base: position 1,456,871 of record NW_017616745.1, read on the forward strand.
TAGTATATTAGCCTCTTTTCTTAGCTAGGATAGCTTATTATAATTTATTTGAAATTTATATGCATGTATATATATACAGATTTGGCTCTGGAGTTGGTTGTAAGGTACCCTAATTTGGCCCATCATCAGAGCTTAGCTAGCAATGTATCAGCTTTGGATGCCATAGTTCTTAATGATTGTTCCATTGTTAACAAGCACAGTCTAAACTTTTGGCAAAGTTTCATATACTACTGTGAGTAACTTTCCGTTATTTCTATTGTCCATCTTTATATATATATATATATATATATATATACAGGGCCGGATTTTAGGCTGTGCAAGCTGGGCTACCGCACAGGGCCCCCAGTTTTAGAGGGGCCCCAAATTTTAGAGGTCCAATATTTAATATTTACTGAGCTAGTTTAGATATAAAAATTAAAAGTTTTCAATTAAACTTAAAAGGTTCTATGAAGAGATGATAGCAATGTGTATTTATTGTATTTTTACTGGGAGGTTAAAGGTTCGAAACTTGCATATTAAAAATTATGATTTTGGAGGGCCTCAGTTATTTACCAGAACAGGGCCCCAAAAACCTAAAATCCGGCCCTGTATATATATATATATATATATATATATATGTACTTATTCTTCAATCTTGTGCTTGCCAGCCAATTAATTTAATTCGATCTTTAACTTACTAGTAAACATTATTATTGCATGCAGGTGTTTCTAAGGCCGAGTCAACAACATCTACACCAATTTTTCACCTCATCACCTCACTACTACCATGTATGTATGTATGGATGTGTGTGTATACATAACTACCTGACATGACCACATTAGATCAGAATATATAGTTGGAAGATATATAATAATAATAAAAATAATAAATTTCTTTTATTATTGTTTTAATTTGATATATCTATCAGGGCTGGTAGGGAAGAGCATAGTAAACAAAATGGTGTTGCACCACCAAGCTGTGAAGCTTCTTAAATGCTTGTGCGATCAACTCAAAACCCTAAATGATACACAAGTGATCTCACTAACAGAAGAAGCACTCTTTGATGCAACGAGTTTAGACATTTGGCAAGTCATCCTAAATATTGCAGAAGCATATCCTATGTCGGTTTATTTCGAGAACTCCAAGGGGCAGAATATACTTCACCATGCAGTAATGAACCGTAGCAAAAATGTTTTTAACCTTGTTTGTGGAACCAATGTGCTTAGGAGTAATTTACCTAATTTTTCGGACATAAATGGTGATAGTGTTTTGCATTTGGCTGGGAAATTGGCACCTCCACACAAACTAAATCTTGTTTCTGGTGCAGCTCTTCAAATGCAACGAGAGCTTCAATGGTTTAAGGTATGGTATATATGTCACAATCCATCTCTTATATGTTTTCTCTCATTTTATTGTTTCATTTTTATTTTTATTTTTAATTTTGTAATGATGATGTAAACCCCATGCTAGTACGTCTTGACAGTTCTATTGAGAGTCAAATTTGTTATCTTGTAATCATCAAATAAGCAATAGTACGCAGTCTTATTTGGTTGGGATTGGGGTTGTTTGACCAACATACTTCAATTTTTTTTTATAGACTAACACACACACATATATATGATTCGTTTCATCTGATATGTAGGAAGTGAAAAAAATCACATCATTTTATTACTTGTCACATCGGAATAATGATGACAAAACTCCGAGTATGGTCTTTACGGAGGAGCACAAGGAGTTAAAAGAGGCAGGGGAGAAATGGATGAAAGACACAGCAAATTCATGCACAATTACAGCAGCCCTCATTGTTACTGTAGTCTTTGCAGCAGCCATTACAGTTCCTGGTGGCAATGGTGGAAATGGCCTCCCATTCTTCTCCAACAAAAATGCTTTCACAGTATTTGCCATCTCAAATGCTGCATCTCTCTTCACATCCGCCACTTCCTTGCTCGTCTTCTTGTCCATCCTAACTTCGCGCTATGCAGAACAAGACTTCCTATATGCTCTTCCCAAGAGATTAATCATAGGCCTCTTGACCTTGTTTTTGTCCGTAATATTTATGATGATTGCCTTCTCCGCCACGGTGTATCTCGTATTTGGGAATAATAGAACGGAAGTTCTTATTATGGTGGCTGGATTTGCATGTTTGCCGGTCACTTCATTTGTGCTTCTTCAATTCCCTCTGCTGGTAGATTTGGTGTCATCTACGTACGGACGGGGCATTTTCTATCAGCGTGGCTTTCCCCAGCTCCCATATTGACTCGCATGCCACTCATAATTAATTAGTTGATGATAGGCAAACTCTAGACTTTGTAATGCTTTCATCATTTTGCAAATTATTGACCAATATTTTTGTTGGACGGAAATAGCGAGATTTCCAACACTAATTAATAATTACCTTATTTTCCCATTAATATGTTTTAATAAAATATGCTTTTTAAATTTTAACTATCACAGGCCACATGAAGTAATTCTTGGTGGTGTTGTATTGTGATCTTATTGAAAATTTATAGAATAAATGTAATTAAGTTTAATTTACATGGGAGAAAGGAAAGGGTACGGCAAGATGGGTAGATGAGAAATTGGATAAGGTGCTGGCAACGAATGTGTGGAGCGATGTAGTTCCAGGAGCTAATGTGGCAAATTTGTTAATGAGACAATCAGACCACTCCGCCATCTTCCTAGGTATTCATGATCCAATAGGGAGTGGGAGGACATACAGACGACAATTCAGATTTGAAATGACATGGTTGTATGATGAGGGGTGCAGGCATGTGGTAGAGGAGTCGTGGAATGAAAAGAGGGGTAATGGGTTACAGGACTGTATTGCACATTGTGGTAATCGTTTGGCTAAGTGGGGGGGAGACAGGTATCATAAATTTGGTGAGCGAATTAAGGCTCTCCGGAGGGAGCAATTGCAACTCAGGGGACGAATGGATATAAACTCATTAACTGAATTCCAGCGCCTGGAGGTGGAATTGAGTAATATGGAGGCCCAGGAGGATGCGTATTGGAAACAACGAGCAAAACAACATTGGCTCAAGGATGCGGGTGCCAATACTAAATTCTATCACAGGTATGCCTCTCACCGAAAAAAGAAAAATTCATTATCTCGTATTATGAATAATTCAGGGGAATGGGTTGAGGGGAATGATATGAAGAATGTGGTTATGGATTATTTTATCAATGTGTTTAGCTCTAGTAATCCTGTGTCTGGCCATGATCTGTTTGAGAGGGTAATACCAAAGGTCTCGTATGAGCAAAATGAGGCGCTACTTCGGCCGTTTACGGTTGATGAGGTTAGGGCTGCATTATTTTCAATGTTCCCGGATAAAGCACCAGGCCCAGATGGAATGAACCCAGGTTTCTATCAGCACTTTTGGGATATTGTGGGAGGAGACATGGCTAATTATATTGTGGATTGCTTGAATATGCGTACTATCCCCCCTGCGTTCAATGAAACGAATGTTGTGTTAATTCCCAAAAAGAATGCCCCAGAGTTAGTATCTGATCTACGGCCAATAGCCCTAAGTAATGTTGTATACAGGGTGATGGCCAAGATGATTACGCAGAGAATGAAACCCCTGATGGAAGGTATTATTTCGGACACACAGAGTGCTTTTATTCCTAATCGGCTAATTACTGATAATATTTTAGTAGCAGCTGAGGTGGGACATTTTTTGAATAGAAAACAGTGTGGTATTAGTGGATGGGGAGCTCTTAAACTGGATATGGCTAAGGCGTATGATCGTATGGAATGACCATTTTTGAAAGGGATGCTTAAAGCTTTAGGCTTTGATGAGAAGTGGGTGGATTTGATCATGTTGTGTGTTACCACTGTCTCCTACAGATTTCTGGTCAATGGGTCTCCTACAGAGGCAATATTGCCCACCCGTGGTCTCAGACAGGGAGATCCCTTATCCCCATATCTATTTATTATTTGTGCAGAAGGCCTTTCTCTATTGTTACAGCAGGCGCAGGTTAATGGATTAATTCATGGCTGTAGGGTGGCACGAGCTGCGCCCCCTGTCTCCCATTTGTTTTTTGCTGATGATAGTTTCCTATTTTTTAAGGCAAATGTACAGGAGGCGACTGAGATTAAGAATATTTTGACTATTTATGAGAACTTATCTGGGCAAATGGTCAATTATCAGAAATCTAGTATTTGTTATAGTAAGAATACTAGTGAAGCTGACAGGGATATGGTGGCACTAACCCTTGGAGTAGTCCAGGCGCCAAATTTTGGGAAGTATTTGGGGTTGCCAGCCTTTGTTGGAAGAAATAAGAAAATAGCCTTTGCCTATATTGAAGACAAAATCAAGCAGAGAATTGGCTCATGGAATAAGAAGCTCCTAACGCAAGCTGGGAAAGAAATATTGTTGAAAAGTGTAGCTCAGGCAATGCCTACTTTCTCAATGAGTGTATTTTTGTTGCCAGTATCTGTTTGCTCTGCTATTGAGCGCACAATGAACCGGTATTGGTGGGGTTCTGGGACGGACCGTGGTATTCATTGGAAATCCTGGGATAAGCTATGTATCCCAAAGAAATATGGAGGTTTGGGGTTTAAAGATTTAAGAGCATTTAATTTGGCTATGCTAGGAAAACAAGCATGGAAATTTCTTACCAATCCTGACTCCTTGGTGGCCCGCATTTATAAAGCCAGATATTATCATGACCGCCCGTTTAACGAAGCATGCCTAGGGAATAATCCTAGCTATTGTTGGAGGAGTATTATAGCAGCCAAAGATTTGATAGTTGGTGGGGTGAGGCGCCGTATTGGAAATGGTAACTCGACTCAAATATGGAAGGATCCTTGGTTACAGGATGAATTGGATCCTATGATCCAAACGGAAATGCCGCCACAATTAATGGATGCAAAGGTATCCGGTTTAATAGATCAGACGACTGGTACATGGGACCCATATATTTTAGCTGATATTTTTGACCCAAGTGATGTGCCAAAAATATTAAAAATACCTATCTCCCCGGAATATGATGATACGTGGTATTGGTATGATGACCCAAATGGATGCTACTCGGTCAAGAATGGGTACAGGCACGTGGTAGGCATTTATGAAAGCAGCCCGGGGTTTGATAAATGGGACACTATATGGAAGCTACAAATACCACCTAAGTGGAGGATGTTTTTGTGGAGAGCTATAAGTAATATCATCCCTACAACAAACAACTTGCTTATAAAGAGAGTGGATGTTGATCCGATATGTGCCATGTGTAGATTAATCAATGAAGATGTTATGCACTCATTAGTATTGTGTGATTATGCAAAGTCCATTTGGAGCCAATCTGGCCTTCCATTACCCCATGTTACCACAAATATTTTTCATGAATGGTTTAGGACAATTTTGAATGTTCTAGACTCTAATGAAATGTTGTTTGCAGCTGGAATTCTATACAATATCTGGAGAGTCTGAAATGGAGCGGTATGGGATGCATGCCTACAGTTACCAAAGAGAGTTGTGTTAGCAAAACACATGGCAAGCAATACACACCAAACAGCCACCACGCCACTCTACAGCGCTGCTCGGGTCCAGTACTGCCACACGCCACTCTACAGAGCTGCCCGAGTCCATTACTGCCACACGCCACGGTACGCCAGTTCCAGCTACGTCAACATTGCAGCCGCCTCGCTCGTCCCAGGACTGCCCCGCATATCCGAAGCAATGTTTCATAGATGCAGGATACAATGCCGATTTGATGATAGCCACAGCCGGCGTCCTATTACTAGACCATATTGGAGCTTATGTATCGGCCTACTGTGTGCCACCACAAACTTGTTTCTCACCTCTTATGGCCGAGGCCCTAGCATGTAAGGAGGCATTCTCATGGCTCAAACAGCGTGGTGAACAATCGGTTCAAATCTACACGGATTGCTAGACGTTGCGAACCTATCTCGAGTCTTCTATCCAACCTCGATCTTATCTCGGCTATGTCCTTGATGAGTGCAGACGATTAATTGCTACTTTTAATTTCCTTTCAGTTATATTTATTCCTAGATCGCAGAATGCAATGGCTCATGATTTAGCATCAGATGCCTTTAATTATTCTATAGCTATGTACTGGGATGGAATCCCACCAAACTCTATTTTGATTCATATATAAATGCAACCACATTGGTTTTTCAAAAAGTTTAATTTACATATTATTGCTTATTGTGTATACATATAATTGTTTGACATTGTGAAGTTGAGGATAATAATCTACTCGATCACTAGACCATGCTTTTTGAAGTGTATATATATTTATCTAACCATGTGTGCATTTTAACTCAATCGTTTCATCTTGTTTGTGATGCTAGAGTGAACAAATTGTGGTTGAAAATTCACCGAAGTGAATGTCCAATCTTAAATTTTAGTATGGGCAAGTAGATAGCCAACCAATTTGACTGGAGATTGTGGTGCCATTACATGCATCAAGGATTTGTGGGGTGACGATGGACTAGAGTTCAAACCAGAGAGGTTTAAAGATGGAGTTTCAAACACATCCAAAACCATGGGTGTCTATTATCCATTCCGCAGGCGCCCGAGAATATGCATTGGGCAAAACTAAGCATCGGTTGAAGCCAAGGTGACCTTGGCCAATAGTTATGTTGTGCAACCGTCATGGTGCACACATTTGCAAAACGATCTCGTTTTGCCTAAAAACGTGCATCTCATTAAAAAAAAAATCAGTTTCGATTCCCCTAAATAGCATTATTGTGGATATATAATTATGAATTTTTGGATATATAGTTATGAATTTGTGGATATATAGTTATGAATTTATTGATATTTACCCTCCCACCCCTATTCCATGACGGAGCTACCTTAGGGGGTAGGGTGCCCTGGCCCCCTCAACCCCCACCCCATCCCACCCCTACCCTCACCCTATACTTTTTTTAGTAAATAATAAATATGCATGTATATATTGATATAGTAGGGATAGAATACACTTTTCAAATATGTAATTTCAACAATTCAAAGGTATTGAAGTTTTGAGTTTTGTTGTGTACCAAGTTCAAGAGATACCGGTGTATATTAAAGTAGATATTTGTAATAGGTAAGGGTTGATGATTAAAAAATCAACCCAAAATATAGTTAAGACTTTATGTAACACTAATATTACAATAAATGGATAGTCTTATATGAGATCATCTAACGTGAAATTTTAGCCAATGGCTTGGAAACACGCACTTCATTCTTTATATATTTTTAGTACCTTCCCACCCCTATTTGATTAGTAAACACGGAAGATTGAATTGAAGAAGCTTTAATCGTGATGAAATAAAACTACAATTTACATAAAATTAAATTCAATATGTCATACAAATAGAAATAATTAGACAGAACGGGTGCCATTTCTTTTAATTAAAAAAAAAATGGCACCGTTTTAGACCATGGCCCACAGTAAAAATTGCCTAATAAGGCTTAGTTCAGGGCAATTTATATTGTGCACTAGGGCGCGTATTGCATTGTGCGCAGGGCCGGATTTTAGGTTTTTGGGGCCCTGTTCTGGTAAATAACTGAGGCCCTCCAAAATCATAATTTTTAATATGCAAGTTTCGAACCTTTAACCTCCCAGTAAAAATACAATAAATACACATTGCTATCATCTCTTCATAGAACCTTTTAAGTTTAATTGAAAACTTTTAATTTTTATATCTAAACTAGCTCAGTAAATATTAAATATTGGACCTCTAAAATTTGGGGCCCCTCTAAAACTGGGGGCCCTGTGCGGTAGCCCAGCTTGCACAGCCTAAAATCCGGCCCTGATTGTGCGCCCAGGTGCAAAATGACGTCGTTTTGGATTTTTTGTTTTTTGTTTTTTGTTTTTTTTTTTTTTTTGTTTTTTTGTTTTTTTGTTTTTTTGTTTTTGTTTTTTTTTTGGAAATTCTGCTTTCCTGTGTCGACAGTTAATTTTCTTAAAAAAAATCTCATGTTTCGAAAATGTACATAATTGTATAGTAGAATGTACATAATTGTATAACAAAATACACATACTCTTTTTTGAAAACATAATACACATAATCTAACATAATGCATAATACACATAAACTCTTAACATAATACACATAAATTTCCTGTTTCGGATGTACATAATTGTATAAAAAAGTACATAATTCTATAAAAAATGTACATAATTGTATAAAAAAAATGTACATAATTGTATAACATAATGTACATAATTGTGTCAATTCTCTAGACAACTTAACAAAACGACATCATTTTGGGAGGCGTATGGCGCACAGTGCTATGTGTACCGTAGGGCAGGGTATAACGATTGTTAGTTCAGTTAGTTGGCCTAAGGAGTCCAGTCAAAACTAATGTTCAGCTCAGCCGTCAACATTGCGAGTTGGATTGCTAAACTCAACTTCAAAACCAGCCATCTTAAATGCATTAATAAGGAATAGCCTAAAATGAAAATTATTTAGGAACCCACCATGCAAACCACAGTAAAATTAATTTGCCTAATAAGGCTTAGTTAGCTTAAGGAGTACAATCAAAACTAATGTTCAGCTCAGCCGTCAACATTGCAAGTGGGATTGCTAAACAAAACTTCAAAACCAGCCATCTTAAATGCATTAATAAGGAGTAGCCTAAAATGAATATTATTTAGGAACCCACCATGCACACGTACCATAGATCATATATACAATTATCACAAGGCATGCATACTTGGAGCTAGCTAACCATATATGATTAGGGATGGAAATAGGCCGAGTTGAGCTGAGTTTTAAAAAATTGGACATGGACTTGTTATGTATTAATAATATTAGTATTATGTGGTTGTAATTAGTATTTAACTACTAGCCTGATGTATAAAAAAAATAAGGGAGAAAAAAACTAAAAATAAAAAGTCATTGTCTATGCATTAAATATGAAATTTTAATATATTTATGTGTGTGTTATATTTTTATATATTTATTTAATTAAATTTTAATTACTTATTTATTTTTATCTCAATTTCTATTATTACCATTTTCATTCCAATTACATACAATGTTTGAACCAAACACACCCTTATAACCTTTTTTTTTTTTTGAATGTCACTGACTCTATTACAATGTAGTATCTGTTCATATACTTTCTCAAAGTACTGAAACACAAAGAACCAACCTTCCAAATAGAAGTCCAACTCGGGTATCATTAGACCACATAGTCTTGGTATAACCTAATGGTATTAATTTAGTCAATTGTCCACCTATCTATCTTATACTCCAAATCTCCAATGATCGAGTTGATCTATAAATTAGGTTGTTGGCGCGCTCTTATCTTATCCAAAAATTTTAAAACCCTAAAAATCAAACATAATATATAATTAATGTGCAATTAATTTTAAATAAGTTAATACCAAATTTGGTCTTTACTATTAAGATTTCACCATTTTAATCCTCAATTTCCAAATTTGCTCAATTTCACCCCAAGTATGTAATTGTAAATCAAAATGTTTCTAATTACTTAGTTGAAAATTAAATTGAGTAGAAATCGATGACTAAAGTGGTGAAATCCTAATCCCCGAGAAACCAAATCTGGTTAGCATCCATGATTGCATGCAACTTGCTCCCTTTAAATGCAGCCATGCCCGAGCTCATTCAATTCAATGCAGGAAGAAATATATATAATGGAGATTCTTTACAACTTCACTGCAGTTGTCTTTTCATTTATACTTTAAACATTTCTATACAAATTCCTGGATTGGGTATGGTTGAAACCAAGGAGGATACAAAGGGTGCTTAGGCAGCAAGGTTTTTCCGGCAATTCTTACAAGCCATTGATCGGAGATTTGGTAGAAATCCGATACTGCACCTTACAAGCAAACCGCACCGGACCTTTGGACAATCTTTCCGACGACATTGCCCCTCGCATTCTCCCATTTCTTCATAATGCTATCCAACGCTATGGTTCGTCGCCAATATTCTTAGCTTTTTCAACAACGCCCCGGCTTAATATACTATTGGAAATTATGGAATTTCCGACCATCGGAAAATGATCATAAATCAAGTCAAAAGTCTGGTTCTGACCACTTTTGGTATCCGGAAAAATCTTTGTTACTATTTCCGACCACTTTTTACTTTAGACTTGATATTAGATCACTTTCAGGTGGTCGGAAATTCCATTATTTCCAGCCGTGATATATTATGTTTCCTATTAATTAAAAGTTTCTGAAATTTTTAGGCAAGAGACCTATTCTGTGGTTAGGAACAACACCCGCCGTGATCATCTTAGAGCCCGAATTGATTAAGGAAATGCTCGCAAATTACACCACTTTCCACAGGCCAAATCAGACGGCAACGTTGGAGGTGGCACGAGGATTATTTACCTGTGAAGCAGACAGATGGGCGATGAACAGAAGAATTATCAACCCAGCTTTCAACATGGAGAAGTTGAAGGTTTATCTATACTTCAATCCACCCCATAATTGACTTGCTAAATACTCGTTTGAGTGACGAGAAAACCCGCAGTCATTATTTGTTAGTGTACACCTAGTAAATTTATCTTGTGACATTAGTTGACAAAGAATCATAACGCACTGCTCGAAATTATGAAATTTTCAATCATCTGAAAGTGATCTTAAATCAAGTCGAAAGCAAAAAGTGATCATAAATAGCAACAAAGGTTTTTCCGGACACCAAAAGTGGTCGGAACAAAGCTTTCGATTTGATTTAACATTACTTTTCAGGTGGTCGAAAATTTTATAATTTCCAACAGTGATGAGACCGCATTGGTTAAACCCAATTTTGTAACCCTAACCAGCAAAAAACACCATAAGCTGGTAAATTAGCTTCGATTACTCATAGCTGACGAGCTCAAATCCAGTCAACTTATAATCTTGTGACTATCTAATCAGAGTTGCTCCCTAAATACTTTGTAATATTGAATTTTGTTTTTTTTTTTTTCTGTGATATATATATATATATATATATAGGTTATGGTGCCTGCATTTTGTGAATCCAGCGGTGAGATGTTGGATAAATGGGACAACATCGTAAAACCAGAGGGGTCGGAGGTCAACGTTTGGCCATATCTTAACATCTTAACCAGCGATGCGATTGCTCGGACGGCTTTTGGCAGCAACTTTGAAGAAGGAAGAAACATATTCGACAATGTTGCTAAGCTCACCATGCTTATCCACTGAGCTTGGACCATTTGCCTTCATCCCGCAATATTGGTGGGTTAATTAACTTGTCTTATTTTAAATATAGTAGTGTTAATTCCCCATTGGCTCTATTACATTGTAGTATACCATTAGACCACATAGTCCTGGTGGAGTATATGTTCATAATTTTATTACTATATGTTAATAACTGTACATTCATAACTCCATAACTGTACGTTCATAACTCTATAACTGTACATTCATAACTCCATAACTGTACATTCATAACTCCATAATTGTACATTCATAATTTTCGAAACTCTATGTTCACAATTTTAGAGCTCTATGTTCATAATTTTATCACTATATGTTCATAATGGTAAGTTCATAATGTTAGAGCTCTTTGTTCATAATTCGATCAATAACTGTACATTCATAATTTCATAACTGTAGATTCATAATCTCATAACTGTAGATTCATAACTCCATAACTGTAGATTCATAATCTCATAACTGTAGATTCATAACTGCATAACTGTAGATTCATAACTCTATAACTATACATTCATAACTCCATAATTGTACATTCATAATCTTCGAAGCTCTATATTCACAATTTTAAAGCTCCATGGTCATAATTTTATCACTATATATGTTCATAATTGTAAGTTTATAATATTAGAGCTCTGTGTTCATAATTTCATAATTGCATAACTGTACATTCATAACGGCATAACTGTACGTTCATAATCCAAAAAAAAAAAAAAATAACGCCGTTAACAGCAAAATGCGTGCGATTTTTTTTTTTTTTATTACTAAATGACGCATTTTTTTTTTTTTTTGAAAAACGACGTCGTTTTGGGCTCGTGTCCACAATTCAGGGCATAATATGCCCCTACTTTGTGTATGTGATCATATTTAATTTGAGTTATTTACGTTGTAATTGTTCCTAAACTTTACCATTCTGACCAACTAAGTTGCCCATAGAGGCCGTACTAGGTGGTCATACTAGGTGCAAGCTAGTGTCTAGGTGTTGACCTGTGAACGCCCGTACGTGCACAAAAATATAAATTAAAACGAATCATATGCTATTTAAAATGTTTACTCAACTACATACTATGTAGTGTAATGAAACCTCTATTTTTGAATTGGTTGTAAGGCCATTGATTCTTTGGTAAAAATTATTGAAAAAGTATAAAACAGATACTACCTCGATGTTCTTTGATCAATTGTATTTTTACACATAGGATGCACTACACGATCATTAGAATTTAGATGTACTGGGTAGTTTTACAATTTAATTTTTTTTAATATTAGTTTAGTATTAGTATATAAAAGAAAAGACCAAGGTTCAAATCTCGGCGGCGGCAGATTTCTTGTGCGCATCGACATTTGGCCCTGTCCATTGAACCCATTGAATCACCGTGATTTACGATTTACACCTCCCAAATACTCTGTCGGGCCCTTAGGAAAAACTATGAGTTCGTTTATAACAATAATAACTATTCCTGCTTATATATGTATTGGGATGTGGCTTGGAGGGTTGATTTAGCATTGTGTCATCAAAACGTGACACCATTATATTACAACATAAGAAGTATAGATAAATAAAGTTATCCTAATTATACTGCAGGGTTTTGCCAAGTAGGATGAAAATGAAGATACAACAAAAGAGGAGGGAAGTGAGCGGGTTAGTACGAGAAGTTGTGGTTAAGAGAATGGAGGAGGTGAGAGTAGGCAAGGCTGCAACAGGCACAGATCTACTAGGAATATTGTTAGAATCAAACCTAGAAGAAACCAGCAGAAATGGAAACATGAAGATGGGATTGAGTATCGATGAAGTAATAGAAGAATGCAAATTGTTCTACTTTGGTGGCCAAGAAACCATCACCAACTTGATTGCATGGAGCTTAATTTATTTGGGTAAACACTTGGAGTGGCAACAACTGTTCTACTTTGGTGGCCAAGAAACCATCACCAACTTGATTGCATGGAGCTTAATTTATTTGGGTAAACACTTGGAGTGGCAACAACGACTTAGGGATGAAATCATACAAGTCCTTGGCTTGGCCACCATTCAATCTTTTGACTTTTCCAAGTTGAATCAACTCAAAATTGTAAGTATAGGTACTAAACTAACTTAGATTGCTATAGCTGACTAGTTCAAGTCAAAAAACCCTCATTCGAGATCAACAGCTAGAGTATGGATTGATCCTGTTGGACCCCAGCGGCATAGGCTGGATTATAACACAATACACATAAAATTTTAACTGAATACACATAATGAGGTTTGGTCTGTTCGGATGGAAGGAGTGACGTCAGTGTGACGTCAGCATGAAATGCGCACATTTTGTGCCTGGGCGCAGGTGCACGATATAAATTGATTGGTTCAAACCAAGAAGGCCCGTCAGGGCCAAATTTTGGGTTGTGCCTCAAATTTTAGAAGGCTTAATATTTAATTTTTACCTAGCTAGTTATGATATTAAAACAAAATAAGATTACAATTAATCTTAAAAGATTTCATAGAGAAATAGTAGAAATGTGTTTCTATGATGTTTCATCTTAGAGGTTTAAGGTTCAAACTTTGTCCTTTTGCAGATGAGCATGGTACTACATACTCAATGAGATTCTGAGGCTGTATCCACTTGCTCCAGTACTGCACCGCGAGACTCGCGAGGACACAAAACTAGGAAACATTATGTTGTTGAAAGTTGTTTGCGTGTATGCGAACCAACCTGGACAGCAACAATGAGTCGAACAAACGCAATAAAATGAGTAGCAGCTTCAGCTTCGAATAGCAGCAATAATTGGCGTGCAGCTTCAGCTTTGAACAATTGCAATAATTGGTAATTAGCGTGGCAGCTTAAGCTTTGAGCAGCAGCAACATTTTGCAATTGGCGTGGAAGCTTCAATTTGGGACATCAACAATAATTAACAATGATGCAGGGATGACGCAGCGTGGTAGCTAAAACTTTGACATCTTCCGTTCCGATCATCAACAATAATTAGCGTGAAGCCTCAGTTTCGAACAGCATGAATGAAGCAGCGTCAAACAGAAATAATAATAATTTAGAACAACAATAATATATCTGTGGCGTGTATAGTAATCACTCCCTTAAAAGCATTTGCGACCAGGGTATCGCATGCTCTCGACAGAAAACACAGATTCTATGAACATATGAGTTCAGAGTTTCTCAGGTAGAAAGAAGGATTTTTGAGTGTTCTCCTAGCAGAGAGATGGAGTGTGTTATATATACTGAGAATAAAACCACCCCATCCAGTGAAATGCTACAAAGAAGGAGAGCAAGTGAAGGAGAATCACTCATGTCCCATGCACGTTCACAGTTTGTGAATAGTGTGCGGACAAGGTGGTCAAAACTCCTTAAAAATAGGAGTTAAAAATAGGAGAAGGTGGTCAAAACTCCTTAAAAATAGGAGTTAAAAAGATGTGCGGGTCAAAACTTTGACCCCACCACACCGCGCGTGCGAACCGAGCGGGCGGCGCGGGCTCTCCCCTTGTTTCCTCTTCATAACACTTCAAGCCTTCTAAATTGAGTGGTAATTTAAATAGTGAGAAATAGTGAGATACACAAGCAATGTGGGACAAAGCTTGATACTTAAATGTTCCCAACAATCCCCCACACATTTAAGGTGGCATTGTTATACCGTACCAACTTGAGTTTACACCAGAGTTAATTTCCATATCAGTGTATAAAACTTGAACTGACATGTAGTGGAACTAAGTAACCCTTTCCCGAGAGTGAATTAGATCTTGAACTCATCGGTCATTCGAGTTTTGAACTTAGTTGCACTCATTAACTTTGTGATAATCCCTGTTTCGTCTACCTCTACATGTAGACTTTTCAATCTGTCAAGTCTATCTCTGCATAGACTACCTGTAACAGGCTACAGATTTGTCACTGGTTTTCCCAGTTTTGTAAGTCTTTCCGTAATCTCATATGCCCAACATATATGGTGCATCACGAATTTCTTACCACATTGGGTTTCAAGCCCATCTCCCTTGACGTATCAAGGACGGTCTTTCGATTCAGACCTTTCGTGAAGGGGTCTGCTATATTCTTTTCAGATCTCACAAATTCCATTGTGATTACCCCATTCAGCATTAACTGCCTCACAGACTCATGTCTGACTCTTATGTGTCTTCTCTTGCCATTGTAGACACTGTTTTGCGCAACACTGATGGCAGTTTGTGAGTCACAGTGTATAGGCACTGCAGGTGCTGGATACCCCCACAACGGCACGTCTGCCAATAGGTTTCTAAGCCACTCTGCTTCCTGACTTGCTAGATCTAAAGCTATAAACTCAGCTTCCATCGTTGATCTGGCAATGCAGGATTGTTTTGATGATTTCCACGATATAGCGGCTCCACACATAGTGAATACATATCCACTTGTTGAGCTTGCATCATCACCACCGTTTACCCAGTTCGCATCACAATACCCTTCTAGCACAGCTGGAGACCCTTTATAATCTAGGCCCCAGTCTACTGTGCCTCTCAGGTATCTCAGTACCCGTTTTAGTGCATCCCAATGTAAGACACCTGGGCTGTGGGTATAGCGACTGAGTTTGTTTACTGCGTATGCAATGTCGGGTCTAGTGTAGTTCATTAGAAACATCAGACTATCGATTATTTTTGCATACTCTTCTTGTGACACACTATTCTCCATGTTCTTTGACAATTTTACACTGGGATCGTACGGGGTTTTGGCTGGAGTTACATCATAGCTCCCAAACTTCTTTAGAAGTTTCTCTGTATAATGACCTTGAGATAAGAGGTAACCCTCTTCGGTTTTTGTGACTTTTATCCCAAGTATTACATCGGCCTCCCCTAGATCTTTCATGTCAAATTTGTCACATAGACTTCTTTTTGTGTCGTTTATGGCCTCAATATTAGGGCTAAAAATCAACATGTCATCTACATAGAGACAGATGATTACAATGCTAGACTTTATCTCTTTAGTATATAAGCAGGCATCTGACCGATTTGTAGTATAACCCAGGTCTAATAAAGTTTTATGAAATTTTTCATACCACTGCTTGGGAGCTTGTTTCAAGCCATACAGAGATCTCTTAAGCCTGCATACTTTCCCTTCTTGGCCAGGATCTGCGCATCCAGGAGGTTGTTCCATATAGATATCTTCTTCTAGTTCACCATTGAGAAACGCCGTCTTCACGTCCATTTGGTGAACTAACAACCTGTGTAAAGACGCCAAAGCAAATAGAACACGAATGGTTGCTATTTTTGTTACCGGTGAGTAAGTAAAGAAATAGTCCTCACCGAATTTCTGAGTGTAGCCTTTTGCCACGAGTCTGGCTTTGAATCTTTCAATTGAGCCATCTGGTCTCAATTTCCTTTTAAAGATCCATTTGCAACCGATAGGTTTGGAGCCTCTTGGTAGATTGACCAACTCCCAAGTGTGATTTGACTGTATAGAGTCTAATTCATTTTTAACAGCCTCTTTCCACAATGTGGAATCTACCGAGCGCATAGCTTCTTGAAAGGTTTTTGGTTCTTCTTCTAGGACCAATTGACATATGAATTGATCACAAATTTCATTTATGTCTTTCAATTCTGTCAAGTAAGTTATGAAGTCAGAACCAAAACTTTTCTCTATTCTAGCTCTTTTACTTCTTCTTGGTTCCTCTGAAGTGTTTGAGAAACTCGGAAAAGAGTCAGTAGAATTTTGTTGAAGGCTAACATCAGATGAGGGACAAGGTGTTTTCAAAGGAAAGACTGTTTCAAAGAAAACGACATCTCTTGCTTCACCCATTGTACGATTTTCCAAAAACATGAACCTATATGCAGCACTATTTTCAGCATACCCAACAAAAATGGCGTCTAAGGTTTTAGGTCCCAAGTTGGGCCTTTTGAAGGACGGCAGTCCTACTTTAGCTAAGCAGCCCCATACTCTCAAGTAATTAAGGTTAGGGGCATGCCCCTTCCACAGTTCATAAGGAGTTTTATCAAACCCTTTGTGCGGTACTCTATTTAGAATGTGGTTTGCTGTTATAGCAGCTTCTCCCCACAAAGAGTCCGGTGCACCTGAACTGATTAACATTGCATTAATCATCTCCTTGAGAGTTCAATTTTTTCTTTCAGCAATGCCATTTTGTTGAGGAGTGTATGGTGCTGTTACTTCATGAATAATTCCAGAAGTTTCACACAGAGATTTAAGAGAATTAGATTTATATTCTCCGCCTCTATCAGATCGAAGTCTTTTTATCTTTTTGTCTAACTGGTTTTCAACTTCATTTTTAAAAACCACAAACTTTTGTTCTGCTTCGTCTTTTGATCTCAATAGATAAAGTTTAGTGAAACGCGAAAAATCATCTATAAACGTAATGTAATAACGTTTTCCACCTCTACTTTCAGTGGTTTTGAAATCAGCTAAGTCCGTGTGAATTAGTTCTAAAACAGATGTCTTTCTTTTGCATACTGTAGAAAACGAACTTCTAGCAAATTTAGATTCAACCCAAATTTCACATTGTGTGCATGCTTCATTTGACAGTTTTGGCAATAAATTCATGCTCTTTAGTTTGTTTAAGCATTTAGTGCCAACGTGTCCTAATCTATCATGCCAAAGATTTAAAGAAACAATCATATACGCAGAAGAGGAAACTTTATTATTAGCTACATTGTCTGAAAGGAGATCACATTTAGTTGAGCCTACAAGAGCACCCTGATTTATAGCTACAGACGCATCTAACACAAAAAGGCCAGCACGAAAGTATCCCTTTCCCAAGTATTTTCCACAGTGAGTCAGAACCATGCGGTCAGACTCAAAAACCATTTTTATTCCAGCCTTATTCAATAGGCCTCCGGAAATTAGGTTTCTACGCAGTGAAGGAACATAAAGCACATTTTTCAATAACAGAAGCTTTCCAGAAAAAAGTGTTAACTCAATTGTTCCTCTACCACTTACCTTAGAGATGCTTGAGTTTCCCATAAAGACTTGTTCGTCTCCAGTGTTGAGCTCGAGCACCTTGAACAGGTCTTTGTTGTTGCAGAAATGACGAGTAGCTCCCGTGTCCACAACCCACTCATCTGGATCTCCTACCATGTTTGCTTCAGTTATCACTGCAGCTACCATTTCGGTATCTCCTGAATTTTCCACTACGTTTGCTTGATTCTTTTGCCCTTCACCAGTAGGTTTTGGACCTGTCTGGTTCGTTGAACCCTTTCGGTGATAACATTGAGCAGCCTTGTGGCTACGTTTCCCACAAACATAACATTCTTTATTTTTTTTCCCTTTTTTCTGAACTTTACCGTTTTTCACACGGTTATTATTGTTTGGTTTTGAAATCTTCCTTTGGTTTCTGGCACCTTCCCCAGATTTAGACCTGTCAAAACACCCACCCGATTCAACTATATTAGCTTTAATATTATCAGAAAAGTTACCAGATTTTTGAACCAATCGGTTCTCTTCTTCTATATTGATAGTGTTGATTAGCTGCTCCAGAGTCTGATTCTTCAGTTCGTGCTTCGTCTTGTTTTTGAAGTCTAGCCACGAATCAGGCAGCTTATCAACCAATGCGTCCAACAGAAACGCATCATTCACCAGGGCTCCTTCAGATTTCATGTCAGCTACCAGGTTTTCAAAGTCGTGTACCTGTTCAGTAACGGTTTTGTCGTCCGTCATCACGAAGTGCAGCCATCTATGCACAACATATTTTCGCCTTCCAACATCATCAACGCCAAACTTGGCTTTCATTAGCTCCCATATCACTTTAGCAGACCGGTACGGCGAGTAAATGTCAAAAAGCGGATTACTTACTCGTTTAAGAATTTCTGCCCGTGCAGTTTTATTATCTTTCTCGAATTTTGTTCGAGTTGTCTGTAACGCTATAGTGGCCTGAGCCTGAGTCGTTTTTTCAGCTGTTGAGTCTGCAGAGGATGCTTGCTTTTCTGTTGTAGTAGTTTTATCAGTTTGAGCAGGAACTTGCGCCACTGTCTCCGTACTCTTCTCAGAATCCTCAAAGATGACATAGTCTACATCTTTAGATTCGAGAATCATCATCACCTTACCAGCCCATCGCTTGTAGTTCAAGCCCCCAATGAGAGGTTCAACCGGCGTGATGTCGGAGTGAGTGTTCGACATTGTTGATTAACACAAATGCTTTTAACTTGTTGAAAGTTGTTTGCGTGTATGCGAACCAACCTGGACAGCAACAATGAGTCGAACAAATGCAATAAAATGAGTAGCAGCTTCGGCTTCGAATAACAGCAATAATTGGCGTGCAGCTTCAGCTTTGAACAATTGCAATAATTGGTAATTAGCGTGGCAGCTTAAGCTTTGAGCAGCAGCAACATTTTGCAATTGGCGTGGAAGCTTCAATTTGGGACATCAACAATAATTAACAATGATGCAGGGATGACGCAGCGTGCAGTGGTAGCTAAAGCTTTGACATCTTCCGTTCCGATCATCAACAATAATTAGCGTGAAGCCTCAGTTTCGAACAGCATGAATGAAGCAGCGTCGAACAGAAATAATAATAATTTAGAACAACAATAATATATCTGTGGCGTGTATAGTAATCACTCCCTTAAAAGCATTTGCGACCAGGGTATCGCATGCTCTCGACAGAAAACACAGATTCTATGAACATATGAGTTCAGAGTTTCTCAGGTAGAAAGAAGGATTTTTGAGTGTTCTCCTAGCAGAGAGATGGAGTGTGTTATATTTACTGAGAATAAAACCACCCCATCCAGTGAAATGCTACAAAGAAGGAGAGCAAGTGAAGGAGAATCACTCATGTCCCATGCACGTTCACAGTTTGTGAATAGTGTGCGGACAAGGTGGTCAAAACTCCTTAAAAATAGGAGTTAAAAAGATATGCGGGGTCAAAACTTTGACTCCACCACACCGTGCGTGCGAACCGAGCGGGCAGCGCAGGCTCTCCCCTTGTTTCCTCTTCATAACACTTCAAGCCTTCTAAATTGAGTGGTAATTTAAATAGTGAGAAATAGTGAGATACACAAGCAATGTGGGACAAAGCTTGATACTTAAATGTTCCCAACATATGTTACTCGCAGGAGTGAATATTGTGGTGCCATTACCTTCATTGCACCGCGACAAAGATCTGTGGGGTGACGATGTACTAGAGTTCAAACCAGAAAGGTTTAAAGATGGAATTTCAAAGGCATCCAAAACCATAGGTGCCTATTATCCATTCGGCGGTGGTCCGAGAATATGCATTGGGCAAAACTACGCATTGGTGGAAGCCAAGGTGGCCTTGGCAGCAATCTTACAACGTTTCAGCTTCGAGCTTTCTCCATGTTATAAGCATGATCCTCAGTTGATTTTAACTCTTAGGCCTGCTTCAAATGCGGCCAATTTGATAATACGCAAGCTATAAGTTGTGTTTGTACGTTTTACTAGAAAACTTGCAACTGTTACTTGAAGTTGTGCACGTTGTGATTGGGTGAAATGTGTAGCTATATTTACTATTTGTACTGTAAAAGTTTACTATGTATTATCTGTTGAATAAAATATTTGTGATGTATGTATTACTATGTTTTTCAAATATGTAATTTCAACAATTCTAAGGTATTGAAGTTTTGAGTTCTGGTTAGTCAACCATTCCCCTTCCCGCAGTTCAATATAATTGTCATACGATGGTGGCGACTGGTTCATGGGTGACGACTCCGACGTGGGGTGCTGTTGACGGTTGAGTCCGGCTGTCGTTTTTTTTTCCCCTCGCCGAGGGTGTGTTCTCAGTCGCCATTCCTCGTCCAGAACGTGCGGTAGTGTGCGGCGTCGATGGACCAGTGCTGCAACGAGGCGATCATTGCTCCAATATAATGCTTTGGGCGAAACCAATTCCCAGGGTGTGATGGGCAGTGTGTACAGGGCCTAGTACATATTCACCGCGCCATACTGATCTGTGATTACTAGCGATTTCAACTAGAGCTGTCGAAACGGTCTCGCAGGGCGGGACGGGCCAAAACACACCAAAGCCCGTCCTTGTAGCGGCAATCGTTATATCCTACACCACGGCGCACATAGCACTGTGCGCCGCGCGCCTCCCAAAACGACGTCGTTTTGGGGTCGTGTTGGGAGGCGCAGTAGGAAGTTGCTGAGATTATGTGTATTCGTTCACAACGTTATGTGTATTGGTTCATACAGTTATGTGTATTTTTTATACAATTATGTACATCCGAATCCGAAAATTTGTGTGTATTATGTTAAGAGTTGATGTGTATTATGTTAAAAGTTTATGTTTATTATGTATTATGTTAGATTATGTGTATTATCTTTTAAAAAGAGTATGTATATTTTGTTATAACATTATGTGTATTCATGTATAACATTATGTGTATTCAAGTATAACATTATGTACATTCTTGAACAGCGGGTTTTTTTTTTAAAGAAAAGCCTACTGCCATTCACTGGGGCGGGAAATTTCAAAAAAAAAAAAAAAATTAAAACGACGTTGTTTTGCATCTGGCCGCATAGTGCAATGTACGCCGTGGTGTAGGATATAAATTGCCTTGTAGCGGGACGAGCTAAAAAGCCCGCCTCTTAGCGGGCTTGGAATGTGGTCGGCCTGCCCCGCCATGCCAAAGCCCGCTGGCGGGGCGGGCTAGCCCGCCAATCAATTTTTTCACTTTGTTAATTTAAAAAAAAAAATCATTGTACAATATCCTTAAAAAAAAAAAAAGAATCACTGTATAGATGTACAGTAGCACTACCTAGTATTGTATTCCTATAAATCTATAATCCTATAAGTTATAACACACTAACACAATTACACAAACCAAAATAACATATATTAAATACTAAATATATATACAAAATATATATGTATTAGCAGGTCGCGGGCTAAACCCGTGACCCGCCTGACCCGCCCCTCCTAGACCCGTGACCCAGGAGGGACGGGCTAAAAAGCCCGCCTCCTGGCGGATCAAAATTTGAAGAACCCATCCCCTACCTACGGCGGCATGGGACGGGTCGACCCGGCGGGTAAAACCCATTTTTGACGGCTCTAATTTCAACTTCATGTTCCCGAGTCGCAGAGAACAATCCAAACTGAGGCAATCTTTTCGGATTCGCTCCGCCTTACATCATATCCTTGCTTCCCATTGTAGCACATGTGTGGCCTAGCCCATAAGGGCCATGCGGACTTGACGTCATCACTGGCACTCTAGCAGTCCTTAGTGAGTGTGGCATACACTTTTTTTTTTTTTTTTTTTTTCAGAGCCATTTTGGCGGGGCGTATTAAACCTACTACGTATGCTAAACTGCTTGTTCATGAACATGTTTGTAAACATTATTATACTAATATAAACGAGCTTCTTCACGAGCTCTTAGCACATGAAATTTTGTGGTTAACTTTTTTCAATATTCTTTTAAACAAATTTCTGTGCACCTTTCGAAGTTTTCTTCCACCTAAGGATATTCTTATCACTGTAACTTTATTTCACTTTCTAAAATGAGTCATCTTAACTATAATAAATCTATATGGTTTGGGAAGTAATTAATGTTACAATTAATGTCACAACATCCTTTATTATAAAAAAAAAAAAAAAAGAAAAAAAAGAGCACAACATTTGAAAAATAAAATAGCTATATATTATATAATCATATAAAAAATGTACTTTTAAAAAATAAAATAGTTATATATTATATAATAATATAAAAATATGTTCAATTAGAGTTTAAATTTACTCATACAAAATTTGAAATTTGCTTTCCAAATGTAATTATCTTAGTTATTATTCGTATTGTGAAAATTATAATATAGATGAAATACAATTAAGAATAAATCAATGTAATTATGTAAATTCTCTCTATAAGTTTATTTGAATATGCACATAATTAGAGATTATATTAACCATACAAAATTTTAATTTTAATTAATTTTAATTGTAATTGTAATTTTGTATTCTATAAAAATAATAAATATTTGACCAATGGAAGCTCAAAAATATTATTATATTAAACAATTTAAAATATTTTAGTTTTTTTTATTTTTTATTTATATTTATAATAACATAAT
Source organism: Ipomoea nil (assembly GCF_001879475.1). Classification (NCBI taxonomy): domain Eukaryota; kingdom Viridiplantae; phylum Streptophyta; class Magnoliopsida; order Solanales; family Convolvulaceae; genus Ipomoea; species Ipomoea nil. The sequence goes on from NW_017616745.1 coordinate 1,479,963, forward strand.
TTTTTTCCGTGCATCGCGCGGGTGAATTACTAATACTTCTAAATTATCAAATTTATAATTTTCTCACTATTTTCCCTACATCTAAAATTTCAACTCTCTCAAAAGTGAGCCTCAATTTTAAATCTATATAATTTCAACTCACTTTTTAACAACAACAATAATAATAAAATAATTTAAAATATATAGAAAACAAGTACAAAAGCTACAAAATTTAGCAAGCTAGCAAGCCAAGTGTCAAAAAAATAAATTAAAAAGTAAAAATTTAAAAAGAAATTGCCATGTGATCAACTTGCAAGCCCATATCATTTCAGGGATGGAGTTATCCTAAGAATGTTACGTTGTTGAAAATTACCGACCACCTTAAATTTGGAAAATTATTATGTGTCGTGTAGATCATAAAAAAATATATTTTAATATATTAAAAGTACATTATTTGTGTACTGAGTATATATTTTATAAAATACCAAGGACTTTTTGATCCAATGATATCTGGTCCCCCTTCTCTTGTAATAATAATTTTTTTTTTTTTATAAAATAATAGACTTCCCTTGAATATAACTATATAAGGTATTTTTATATACTAAAAGTACATTATGTGTATATTATTATTATTTTTTTGAAATGAATGTATTTTATTTGATAGTATACACAATAAATAATGATTGCTTAAATTTCAAAAGGAATTTGGATGAACTTCGACATGGACAGTAATCCGCTATTATCCAACCGTGTGTGCATTAACTCATTCGTTTCATCTTGTTTGTGATGTTAGAGTGAACAAATTGTGGTTGAAAATTGCACCGAACTGAGTGCCCAATCTTAAATTTTAGTATATAATATTTTTGAATAACGAGGGAAACACACAGTCAAATCGTACTAAGACCCTTTGTAATGAATTTGATCAAGAGAGTATTGATAAAAATTTATATGTCAACATTCTAATCATGGTTGCAAATATTGCGCTTAGGCGTCGATTAAGCGCTAGGCGTTAGCCGGCCGCCTAAAGTATCACCGTAATCGGCGGTCTAGGCAGCTGGCGCCGACCGACTAGGTCACCTAGTCGATCGATCGACTATTTTTTTTTTAAACAAAAGGTTAGTTCGTTCAAAACGACGCCGTTTTGAGCTAAATAACCCTAAATCGTTCAAACCTAATATTTTTATGTTAATATTTAATATTTTAGTATTAACTATTAAATTATTAAATAGTTTATAATTATCAACCATGTGATATAGTAATTATATTCCGCTCATATACTAGCTCATTTAATAATATATGAGGTTAAACTATTTAGCTCATTATCAACCCTGTGATAATATCATTTCGATATAACTACAGTTTTATTGGACAATATACACTCAAATAGGTGAAACTGTTATGTAGTTTCATTTCAACACAACTGCAAATTCATTTCGATATAACTACAGTTTCATTCGACATTATAAACTCAAATATGTGAAACTGTTATTCATTTTCATTTTATATACATTGCAGTTTCATTTCGACACAACTACAGTTTCATTTCAATTCAATTATAGTTTCATTTGATAATATAAAAATAATATGTGAGACAGTTTCATTTTAAATACACTGTAATTTCATTTTGTAATTAACACACAAAAAATACGCGCTCTATTAAGATGTAACGGAGACCGTTTCTTTACTTAAAGAAATGATACTGTTTTTGAACCATGGTCCACAAAGCGTTGTGTACCATGTCCACGATATAATTGCTAAGAATAGGATTAGTTGGCCTGAGAAGTCCAATCAAAATAAATGTTCAACTTGCTCAAATTCGACAAATTATTGCATGGACTATGACCCACACAATTGTATCCTTAGTTGGCCTGAAAGTACATTATTTTTGTATTGAAGGTCCATTATATAAAATAATGTACTCTTAGTATATTAAAAATGTACTTTAAAAATATATTTTGTGTACATAAATAATGTACTCTTGTTATATTAAAAATGTACATTTTATTTATGGTTCACACAATTGTGTGAACCTATACTATGGTCCATACAATAATAATTGCTCAAATTCAAAACCAGCCAGCTGAAATGCATTAAATAAAGAGTAGCGTAAAATGGCAAAATCTTTACGAATCCACCAACCACCAACTCGATCCATTAAATGGTCATTTGGTACTAGTTCCAAAATAAATAAAAATAAAATAAAATAAAACATGTATATAATATCTTGATTGAAGATACGACATAATATGCATATGGTTCAGAATGCCCATAATAATAATAGATCTTGATCCATTAAAAAAATGAAGAGTACAATTTTGCAATTGCCTTTTAAAATCAATGTCTTGTTAGATTGCGAATATTTTACAGTAATTTTAGTATGAGTTAATTCCAGCAATGCTCCTCCAACTATGTTGATTTTTCACAATTGATCCCTGATTTTTAATTTTGACAATTTAGACACATGATTTTCGAATTCTTTCCAGTGTTGGTCCTTCCGTTAAATGAAGGTTAAGTTGACGTCAATTTGAGGAGTAGATCTGGGGGTTCTCGACGCGTCGAGCAATTACAGAACGCAAATGAGACTTTTATGGCAATTCTCGACGCCTAACTCTCTTTGGCTCTTATTAGTATAGTAGATAATAGATAGTAGATAGTAGATAGATATTAGATATTCATGGTGAATTACCTGTCAGAAATCCAAACTCAAACCCCCAATTTTTGTAGCAGAAATCGAATCCACACCTTGACGCTGGGAGTAATAACTTGTTGATTTCTTAGTATTGACAGCAAATTATGTTGTGCATCTGTGTGGTGCACACGGATGCAAAAACGACGTCGTTATGACTAAAAACGCGCGTCCACTTAAAAAAAAAATCAGTTTTGATTCCCGGCAACAGCATTATGTTGTGCATAATTTGAACTATATATCCAGAATCAATGAACTAAAAATCCAGAATCAATGAACTAAAAATCCATATGAATGAACTAAATATCCAGCATGAATGAAAAAAAAAAATCAGTTTCGATTTCCGTCTAAATATCCAGAATCAATGAACTAAAAATCCAGAATCAATGAATTAAAAATCCAGAATGAATGAACAACATAATGCTGATGAGGAGAATCAAAACTGATTTTTTTTTTTTAAGTGGGAAGCGCGTTTTTAATCAAAATAACGTCGTTTTTACATTCGTGTGCACCATGCATGATGCACATGGATGCACATCATAACTATTGTTGTTTGGTTGTTACTTGTTAGCAATAACAAATCATAATAAAAAGAAAGTAGACAATTAAAGTTGACTCAATAATTAATTAATCCTCCAAAATGAAATAATTATTGTGCTAACTTTCTGTTTGCCGGGAAAGACCATTCTTTATTATCAGGTCCACATCCTAATATTAAATAGCATAGCACGTCTATAAGGGGAATTCTATTTGCACCACCTTAATTGCTATTTACACCACTTATTTAATAGGTGTGATAATTTTTAGGAAGTGTAAATAAAAAATTACTATTTGCACCACCTTCATTAATTTTAGTCAAAACATTATTTTTTTAACAAATATTTATTATAAATGACACCTTTTCCCCTTAGATATATGCTTTTAACACTTTTTCCCTCATAATTATTCATGTATCCACATTTGCCTCCTAGTTATATTAAAAGTGGCATGTTTTCTCCCTTTTATGTTTGATAGACGTTTTTACCCTTAAAACTATATATTTCATTTATTTTTTCTTCTCCAACAAATTATTGTTTATATGTACAGATGGTCACGGTTTAGTTCAAACAATTTTTTTTTTAATTTTATTGTCAGTTCAAAATGTATTTATTTATTATAAATTTTATTTTTTATTTTTTTAAAAAAATAAATTTAATAATTATTTTATTATATTTTATTTTTTCGGTTCTGAATCGTAAGCAAAGCCAAAGGGAGTTTGTTTTAATTTGCAATCACACGTGTTATATATTACTCTTCCGAACTTTATTCCAGTTAAAAAGGAAGAAAAAGTATTGATTTCTTAGACTTTCGCAGTCATATTGAAGTTGACAATTCATTACGTTCCAATAGCATTTTGGAGTGTGATTTTATATCTAAGATTATATTTGATTTCTCTCTTTTTGAGGAATGCACACCTTCATTAGAGGACATATATACTAGTAATCTACAATTACTTTGATTTAACAGCAATTGGTTTTTATATGATTATTATATATAATATGATTAAGCCAACTATCATGTAATATGATGACATTTTAATTACCATTTCAAATAAATGGTCATAGGTTCGAACCTTGGGAGTGGAGCTTAGATTCTTAGGGTTAAAAATGTTTTAAAAAATATAGAACAAATATAACTAATTGTGAAGGCATAACACAACTTTATTTTCCTATACTTACGATTCAGAACCAAAATAATGAAATAAAATAAAATAAAATAATTATTGAATTTATATTATTTTAAAAATAAGAAATGGAATTTATAATAAATACATTTTGAATTGGCAATAAAAAAAAAATTGTTCGAAGCGAACCATAATCATCTGTACATATAAACAATAATTTGTTGGAGAAGACAAAATAAATGAAATATTTAGTTTTAAGGGTAAAAATGTTCACCTAACATAAAATAGAGAAAACCTGCCACTTTTAATATAATTGAGGGAGCAAATGTGGATAAACAAATAACTGAGAGGAAAAAAGTGTTATAATCATATAACTCAGAGGGAAAAAGTGTACAATTTTTCCTAACTGGAAACTTTTAATTTGATTGCTATAGTGTCCGGTTCAGTTAGAACCGAACCGTGGTCATCCCTACGTATACGCAATAATTTGTTAGAAAAAAAAAATAAAATGTTTGCTTTAAGGGTAGAAATGTCAATTTAATATATTGGGGGGAGGGAAGGGGGGGGGGGGGGGGGAGAATCGTCACTTTTAGAATAATTGAGGGGGCCAATATACTAACATGAATTATTCGGGGGTAAAAAGTACTATAAGTATATAACTTAGGGGAAAAAAGTACTATTTTCTCTTAATTAAATTTTGAATTAAAAAATTATTAATTACACCTCATAAATGAGGTTTGACTAAGGTGGTGCAAATAACAAAATGAACCACCATTTGACTATTTACACCACCTATGTAATTATTAAAAATTTTTACTTTTTATAATTTCAAAATACTTTATATCTACTTTTGACCAAAGGGTGGTGCAAATATTGCACCACCCGTCTATAATTCTTCTAACTTCCCTTGGACGTGGTATTTAATAATTCCCTTGGAGTAAGATGCGGATCTGATCAAGAGTGGTCTTTCTGGCAAACAGAAAGTTAGCACAATAATTATAAAGTCAACTTCAATTATCCACTTTCTTTTTATTATGATTTGTTATTGCTAACAACCAAAGAGCTGTCAATAATAAATTTTATGATAATGATGGTTGTCATCTCTATCTCTATATATATATTAAAGCAAAATGATTAGTTTATCTCCAAATTGTGAAAGCATTTATTGTATTTACATTACTTTATAAATTCATGTAATTTTAATTACAAATCAAACATAATTATTAAATATGTCTATATCAAAGTGAATAATAAACAAAAAGATTTTAGTTGATAGAAGAGTAATTTACAAAATTAATTTATTGATCTGCTTCTCTTCCCCTTAAAAGGAGACTGATATCTCCATTCTGTGGAACGAAGGTCGTCTTCGCTCCTTCGTCCCGGGGAGGGGCCTTCGTCAAGGTGATCCTTTGGCTCCCTATCTTTTTAATATTGTCACGGAGCGGTTGCGTATGATATTCAAAACTTAGTCTCTTTGGGCGTCTGGAAACCTGTCCATATCACACGTGGAGGAATGGGTTTGTCTCACCTTTTCTTCGCAGACGATTTGTTGCTCTTTGTTGAAGCTTCAGAAAATCAAGCCGGGGTCATTCTGGATTGCCTGAATCGCTTTAGTAGTGTTTCGGGTCTCAAGGTAAATTTCTCGAAATCCCAAATTTTCTGCTCCCCTAACATTAATGCAGGTTGGAAGAAGAAGATTAGCGATAGGATGGGCATACCCGTCGTCACTCATCTTGGCACTTACCTTGGAATCCCTATTCTCCAAAAACAAGTCACCAAAGACACCTTCTACCACGTCATTGACAAAATGAGAAGGAAGTTAGCCACTTGGAAAGCAAGTACCCTCAGCCTGGCAGGAAGAATGACGTTAGTCCAAGCCTCCCTCGCCACGATCCTCACCTATACAATGCAATCCATGGCACTCCTGGTAAGTACGTGCAATAATAATGACACAATCTGCAGGAATTTCCTTTGGGGCCATGCAGAGGATACTAAAAATCCACACGGTGAGTTGGAAGGACATTTGTAGGTCAAAAAGCAACGGAGGACTAGGGTTCTGGCAAGCTAAGGATTTCAATCACTAAAATGGCCGGTCAAGTCCTGACGAATTAAGATCAGCTTTGGGTCAAAGTGATGCGGGAAAAGTATGTGAAAAATGATGAGTTCCTTTCCATCAAGACTAAACCCAACTGCTCTTGAGGTTGGCGAAGTATTTTGAAGGGGAGACATATCCTCAAGGAAGGCATTCGGTGGAGAGTGGGCACAGGAGCTACTATTAATTTTTGGCATGATCGTTGGGTTGGGGAGAAGCCGTTGGCTAACTTAATCCCTCACCCAATCCCCCTTGGCACCGAGAATTTGCGTGTTAGAGATGTTATGAACTTGGATAAATCCTGGAACGCAACAGCCCTCGAAACCCTTTTACCAAAAAATGCCATCAACCGTATTCGGTCCATCCCTATACCGATTGCCAACGATTATGAAGATAGGCTTTACTGGCCTTATTCAGACACAGGCGTGGCTACGGTAAGCTCGACTTTCCCTTTTATTGCAGGTTCGGATGAAGGCTCTCTCGAGTGGATCTGGCGCTTAACCTGCAGGGAAAGATTGAAGCTGTTTATTTGGAAAATCGGCAAGAATGGACTCCCGGTGAATGCTGAACGAAGACGGTGTGGACTGGCAACCGAGGATGCGTGTCTGAGATGCGGGTTAGCTGAAGAATCACTTGATCACATCTTCAGACAGTGCAATCTGACTAAAGATTGCTGGAACCTGACGATTCCCCCTCCAAGCTTTGCCACTAGCAACCACCTCCCCCTCTCATGTTGGATGGAACGGGCTTGCACGGGAAAAATGAGAGGACCTACTGAAGAAAGGTGGAACCTGCTTTTCCCGTATATTCTTTGGAACACTTGAAAGGCAAGAAACAGTGTGGTCTCCAAAAACATATGGCTACTCGCGACAGACATAGTTAAGCAGGCCAGATATGAAGCAAACGAAGACTTCTTAACACTCATGAAGAACAATGACATTGCGGTGGCTAGATAGATTTGGGTTCATTGGAGTCCACCGCCGCCTATATAATAATTAAGTAATAAATATGCTTAGAAAAGTAGATATATTTTGTCAAATAAAAGAGTTTCCTAATATTCTCAAAAGAAAAAAAAAAAAAAGAGTTTCCTAATAAAATACAAAGTTTATTTTAAATATTTTGCATAAAAGGACTTGGTTAATATTGATTTTAATTTTTAATGAAGTGACATCTTCTCCTTCACCGTCTGTGTATAACATCTATACAGCGGGGTGCATCAAATATTAATTCACATGCATAGATTACCTAAATAATCTAACATGACATGAACCAAACGCCGCCCCCTTATTGTACAACCACTCTACAGTTATGAAGATAAAGGAATCTTTACCTCTAGTTGGTGCAAACAATAATACAGTAGGACCTTTGGTTGGAACGTTATGCTGTGAGCACGTGCCGACCTTGTAAGGTGGACATAGTTCCATACCCATAATTTCTATACAGTAGATTCATAATTTTTATACTGTAAATTCATAAAATTTATATTTTAGATTCATAATTTCTAAACCGTAGATTCATAATTTCTATACAGTAGATTCATAATATCTAAACTGTATAGTTATCAATTATGAACATATAGTTCTCTGATTTGTGAAAACAGAGTTTAACAATTGAAATCTAAAGTATAAATTTTATGAATTTACAATATAAAAATTATGAATCTACAGTATAGAAATTATAGATATGGAACCGGAACTGTGAGGTGGGCACGTGCTCACAGCATAATTTGCCCCTTTGGTTACGTTGGTGCAAAATTTAATACTACTGTAGGAAACCTACCGGCATGGTTTGCAGGTATTTAAGGTGCTGAGGCACTTCTCATAATATAACATTAAGGTCTTATACAAAATCACTGAGTCAAGCAAGCAAAGGAAACAAGTATCAACTATGGATAGAGGTTAGACCTATATGTTTCATGTCATTTATATTTTTACAGTTGGTAGATGAGATCTCTGCCTAGTTGATTAATTTAGTTATGTATGCAATATGAATACAAATATTCTCTGAAGTGCATACATATATTTGTGCTATGCTAATTTACATATATATGTAGAATTCATATATGCATATAAATTTTTCCAAAACAATTTTGGAAATTATTTTCGAAATAGAAATAAACCTACTGCCTTCCCTTGGATTCGCCGGAGAATCGCCGGTTACGGTCTCCATTCGGTGGCGGAGTTAACGTTGCTCCTCAAGCTCGAGTCAACGACGAAAGGGATCGTGGCGCAGCCTCTGACGACGGCGGGCGGCGTCGAGGCGAGATGGCGGCGAAGTGGCTGGGCTTCCTGGCTCGCCGCTACTGTCTTTCCCTTTCCGGCGATGCAGGCTCGAGCTGTCGCCGTTCCATCACCATCGCTGCTCCTTAAGCTTCCGGCAACAACGCTCTTCAGGCTACAGTGGACGACGATGGAGATGGTTTAGATGAGGGATACGGCGAAGGGCTGGCGGTGGTGCCCTCTCCATTCGGCCTCACGGCTCTCTCTCTCTCTCTCGTCCATGGCAGCCTATCTCTCTCTCCTCTGTATCACTGGCTGCAGAAATAATTGAGATGGCAGCTAGGTTTGGCAGGAGTGAATAAAGAAGAACATGATGATGGATCATAGGCAAATTATGCTGTCAAACCACAACCCCGACCACTACCTCTTCTTCTTGCAACATCTTCTCTATCCAACCACAACCCCCATAAATAATCTACAAATAGCTAATCATTTTATTTCTATTCAACTTACTTGCTCAAACTATCTCTTCTGAAAGACTTAACTTGTTCCATTTCTCCGTGATCAATGTCTCAGTGAATGAATACGTTGATGTCAAGTTACCGTGTGTCTGGCTTCATTTGTTAAGACTCTGGATGAGTGTTCTATTGTAGTTGGGCTCCGAATGAGTTTTCTGTTGTAATTGTGCTCCAGATGAGTGTTCCATTGTAGCTATGCTCTGGATAAATGATTCGTTGTAGCTGCGCTCCGTATGAGAGTTCCGTGGTCGCTGCATTCCGAATAAGTGTTCCGTTGTAGATGTGCTCTGAATGAGTGTTGTTCCGTTGTAACCGATCTTGAGGCTGAAATTTTTGGTCCGTCAGGATTATTTTATTTTGTTCATGACAAAACAGCATAAAAGGAACAGGAAACTATATCTCTACAAAAAGACCAAACATCTTCACTGTTTGGTCACTAAGTCACTAACCATAACAAGGCTAAATGATTTAAGGGACAAACTCAATTTTCTTTCTTGAAAACCTTAACTTGCGGGGCATATTAAAACTCTATATTCTAACACACTAGAATTCATTTTTCCTCTCCCTATATTATTAGGAATATTACCATTTACCATTGATATCATAACTGTAACTCTTTGTATCCTTATGATGAGTGAATGTTTTACGTTAATTCAAACTCAGACTGCTACACAGAGATACAAAAGAGATAGAAGCCTATCTAACTAACCCCACATAATTGCTGTAGGTTACAAGACTAAATCAACTCTACATGTACAAGAATAATGTTACATATAATTATACTAATAATGTAACACTACTAACATACCCCCTCAAGCTGAAGGTGGTGGAGACACAACATTGAGCTTGTCCCTCAAAGAGCTGAAACGAGCGGAAGCCAGAGGCTTGGTGAAGATGTCGGCAAGCTGATCCTTCGTGGAGACGAAGTTGACTAAGAACTCCCCTGTGGAAACCTTGTCCCGAACAAAATGGTAGTCAATCTCGACATGCTTAGTCCTGGCATGAAACACGGGGTTGGCACACATGGAAGTGGCCCCAAGGTTATCGCACCACAACGTAGCGGGTTAACCGAGTGTAGCCCAAGTTCCCGAAGATGTGACATAACCCAGGTGACTTCAGCGGCTACATCAGCAAGGCCCTTGTATTCTGCCTCAGTGGACGACCTGGCCACAGTCCGTTGTTTGCGAGAAACCCAAGAGACAAGATTAGATCCAAGAAAGACTGCATACCCGCTGGTTGACTTCCTGTCCACAGGCCACCCAGCCCAGTCAGAGTCCGAATAAGCATGAACGTCGGAGGAAGACGACGGAGACAACTGTAAGCCATGTGTGAGAGTACCCTTCACATAACGAAGAACACGTTTGAGCATGGCCCAGTGTTCATCAGTAGGAGTGTACATAAACTGGCAGAGTCTGTTGACTGCATAAGAGAGATCCGGACGAGTGATAGTGAGATACTACAATGCCCCAGCCAACCGACGATATTGAGTGGGATTTTCATAAGGGTCTGTAGTCGGTGTCGCAGACTTCGTCACTGTTGTTGGAGTGGATAGAGATTTGCAGTCTGACATACCAGCACGAGTGAGAATATCATCTATGTAACGGCGTTGAGACAGTAATATGCCGCCATCTAGTGGTATAGTCTCAATACCGAGGAAGAACGTAGGGCTTCCTAAATCCTGAATTTTGAAAGTGGAAGAGAGGCGACGGAGAAGCTCATCAAGAAGACTAGAATCGTTGCCCATCATGATAATGTCGTTTACATACACAAGGAGATAGATACATGAGTCATTTAATGTGGAATAAAACAAAGACACATCGGTTTTGGAGGCTACAAATCCCGATGTCAGAAGATAATCATGGAGCCGATTAAACTAGGCTCATGGGGCCTGCTTGAGTCCATACAAGGACCGCTATAGATGACAAACATAATCAGGGTGAACTGGGTCTTCATAACCAGGCGGCTGACGCATATAGACGGTTTCTATAAGATGACCGTTTAAGAACGCGTTATGAACATCAAGCTGACGAAGAGTCCACCCACGGGACACAGCCAAGGCAAGCAAGATGCGGATCGTTGTTGGTTTAACAACTGGGCTAAACGTCTCAAAGAAGTCATCGCCGGCTACTTGATTGAAACCTTTGGCAACCAAGCGGGCCTTATGACGTTCAATCGTGCCGTCAGCTTTCCATTTAGTACGGTAGACCCATTTACAGCCGACAACATTCATACCAGGCTTGGCCGGGGTGAGACACCAAGTATTATTATGTAAGAGGGCATTGAACTCCTGATCCATGGCATCACGCCACTCTGGATAGCCAACTGCTTGGCTATAGCACGTAGGATCTACGGAGGCCGTAAGAGCTTGAAAGGGCTCATCCGTTCCTCGTGTTTGATGACGAAGACGCATAACATGACCCCGTTCTTGAGGTTGTGCCCGAGTTCGTTTCCGAGCCCGTGGTCCACGACACGGAACTGTAGCAGCCCCTGACTGATCCTGTATGGCCAAGGGCAGAACACACACCGCCAAAGGTGGCTCATTCAAGGGTGTTGTGGACTGCCCACACGGCACTAAGGGACTAGATGCCCACGTCGTAGTATCACACGGCTCATGTGGGGTAACCGTGTCCTATGTACCTGTTGCATAGGGGAAAACATTTTCATCAAACCGAACATGGCGACAGATGAAGGTCTTTCCTGATATTAGGTCCATGCATCGATAACCTCTATAGGATGTGGGGTACCCTAGGAAGATACAGGGTGCAGAGAGATATTCTATCTTGTGGCGATTATAAGGCCGCAGATATGGATAACACCTGCACCCAAAGACACGGAAAAAGGTGTATGGAGGTGTTTTGTTATAGATGGACTCGTAGGGACTGACGTGTTTTAGTGCAGACGAGGGTAGACAATTAATAAGGTAGGAAGCAGTTTCAAACGCACAATCCTAATATTTTAAAGGAACTAAGCTTTCTGCAAGTAGTGCTAGCCCGGTTTCAACAATATGTCTGTTCCGGCGCTCTACTCGTCCGTTCTGCTCATGTGTATAGGCGCAAGATTGCCTATGCACGATACCGAGAGATTGAAAAATTGTATGTAATCGGCGGTATTCGCCCCCCAGGTCAGACTGAATAGACTTGATAGAACGCGAGAATTGACGTTCTACAATGACACGGAAAGACTCAAAAATTTTATAAATGTCTGATTTTAACCGCAAAGGGTAAAACCAGTAGAATCGAGAGTGATCATCTACAAATAAAACAAAATATCTAAAACCCCCGGCAGAAACAACGGGTGTCGGTCCCCAAATATCAGTGTATATTATGTCGAGTACATTATTACTACGGGAAATAACCCTATCTAATGGGAATCGAGATGATTTCCCGAGTTGACACGATGAACACAACCGCGGCACACTTGAATTTGTGGGAGTGACCGGACACTTTTGTAGGACACGAATTTGAGCCCGCTCATGTGGATGTCCAAGCCTACGATGCCAAACATCTGGCGTGGCACGAACGGTTATTAATGTAACAAGTGACCGAGACAGTGACAATCGGTATAGACCTCCCGTGGTAGGACTCCTAAGGAGCACCGCCTTGGTTTGACAGTCCTTCACAAGAAAATGATCACGGTGAAATTAAAAAAACACGTTATTGTCAATGGTAAACCTATTAACAGACAATAACGGTAATGACAAATCAGGCACATGAAGAATATTATGTAACTTTAAAGATTTAGACGCAGAATTCAACGATGCATGGCCAATATTAGAAATACCCAAACCTGAATCGTTGCCCACACGCAACACATCCCCGCCGGAGTAAGGCTCGGAGTGGGTCATCATTGATGCATCAGGTGTGGCGTGCGAAGAGGCCCCGGTGTCCGGGAACCACGCGTCGGGCGCTATCTGCGAACCTTCATCGGCAGAAACTGCAGCGTGCACCTGCCCTCGGAGAAGATTCAGGCATCTCGCCCGTGTAGACGATCCTAGAGCAGCGGTGATCGACGACCACACCTCGTGCGATGTACTGCGTCCAACGGCAAGGTATAGAACCTCATCGGACATGGAAGATATCAACAAAGACAGGATCGATTGATCCTGTTGTTCCCACAAGGCGTGTGCCGGATTCGGAGTGGTGGTGGTGGTAGTGCCTCCCGAACCTGCTTCACTGGTCGTCGGTGCAGTTACGGCCGCCGGAGGACACGGGGTATCGCCGGTATCGAATCCGAGTAGGCCCTGCCCTCGGAGGAAAGGTACCAATTGGGTACACTAGAAGATGTAGTTTTTGGTGGTGAGTTTCATTGACACAAAATGATGTGCCGTAGATAATGTGTTTGGGGTGGCCGGAGAAGGGAGGGTGGCGGCCGTAACAGTTCTTTCACTGGAATTAGTCGACATCGTGAGGAGAGATGAGAGAGAAAAGGTCTACCTGGTTAGCTGATACCAGATGAGTGAATGTTTTACGTTAATTCAAACTCAGACTGTTACACAGAGATACAAAAGAGATAGAAGCCTATCTAACTAACCCCACATAATAGCTGTAGGTTACAAGACTAAATCAACTCTACATGTACAAGAATAATGTTACATATAATTATACTAATAATGTAACACTACTAACACTTATAAATACATATCTTTATCATATACTTCAAATCATCATTGATCAATAATAATATCATTCTCTCCGTTATTATTCTAATAACATTGTGTCCTACTGCTTTTGCAAGGCCGGAATTAGTACATTAAGCGTATCATTGATTAAAGGGACAAATTAAATTATGATTTTTTTTTTGGGGTGTACTTATGGTTTCTCGGACCGAGATCGCATTAAATTGTGATTCTTTGCTTATTGATATAAAAGCAACAAAAAAGTAAGAAAAGCTAGCATAGCTTTGATTCCTATGAATTTGGTAGTGATTAGCATAAAAAAAATTACACTTTTCGATCCTAAGTTATAGAGTAATTGTAGATTTCGTTCCTCTAAGTGTTGGTGATACTCACTTTTCGTCTCTAAGTTATCATTGACGTTGCACTTTTCGTTCCTTTACTAATAAAACATTAGAGACGAAATTTGCAATATTAGTATAACTCTGGGACGAAAAGTGCAATACCAATAATAATTTAGGGATGAAAAGTGAACATGACCAACACTCAGGAACGAATTCTATAATTACTCTTTGCTCATTTTTTGAAAAATAAATCAAACACAATCAAATTAAACATTGAAAATAAAAATATTTTCTGAAAAATGACTCATTTTCGAGAAGTTGTTTTCCTAATTTCTAAACACACCATCCATAAACTTAATATTATGAAAAATTGAACTAAAAATAGTTTCAGTCAAGTCTGGTTAAGTGAACCAGACACATAAAATAGGACGGGGGAGTAATCAAATATGATATGATGATATGATGATGATAGACGATGAACATGATGTTACGTTGCAGTTGATTTCAGCAAATACCGGCCACTAAACAGAGCTATATTGGCAGCAAATTGGGAGGAAGCTTTAATATTCTTCAACCAACACCCTGCAGCAATTAAATCTCCACTTAACACGGACTTAGAGACTGCATTGCATGTTGCTGCTAAAGTAAGTAATGCCTCCTTTATGGAAAATCTTGTAGCATTATTGTTGGAAGATGATGAACCAGTAGAAGCGCTTTGCCAAGGAGACGTCAATGGGTGTACCGCACTTCACTACGCTGCCTCGCATGGAAACATTGAGGTGGCTGATATCCTTGTTCGCAGGAATTCTAATCTCCTCTATCTTCACAACAACTATGGTTCTTTCCCCATCCATTATGCGGATATGAATAATCGCAAAAGCAAGGACGTCTATCTGTATTTCCTTGGTGTGACTAGGGATGATGAATACGGGCAGCCTAATCCATATGCAGGCCCAACTGGTCTCTCTTTGCTTGTTGACATAATCATAGTTAAATTCTATGGTACGTATAGTACTACATCCATCTTAATTACCCTCTTTGCTTAGCTAAGCTAGCTTATTATAATAATTTATATATACAGATTTGGCTCTGCAGTTGGTTCAAAGGTACCCTGATTTGGTCCGTCATAAGACTTTACATAACAATCTATCAGCTTTGGATGCCATAGTTAGTGGCTGTTCCATTATTAACAAAAGCAGTCTAAACTTTTGGCAAAGTTTTATATACTATTGTGAGTAACTTAATTTTCCATTTCTATCGACTATCTTTATTTATATATATACTTATTCTTCAATCTCGTGCCTGCCAATCAATTAATTACTGCTCATTTCGATCTTTAACTTACTAGTAATTAAAATTATTATTGCATGCAGGTGTTTCTAAGGCCGAGTCAAAAATAATTTTCCACCTCATCACCTCACTACTACCATGTATGTATGTATGGATGTGTGTATACATAACTAACTAACATGACCACATAAGATCAGAATATATAGTTGGAAGATATATAATAATAGATTTTTTTATTATTATTGTTTTAATTCAATATATCTATCAGGGCTCGTAGGGAAGAGCATAGTAAACAAAATGGTGCTGCACCACCAAGAAGTGAAGCTTCTTAAATGCTTGTGTGATCAACTCACAACCCTAAATGATACACAAGTGGTCTCATTGGCAAAGCGTGCAGTCTTTGAAGCAGCGAGTTTAGACATTTGGCAAGTTATCTTAAATATTGCGGAAGCATATCCTATGTCGGTTTATTTCAGAACCGACATGCGGCAGTATATACTTCACATCGCAGTAGAGAAACGTAGCGAAAATGTTTTTAACCTTGTTTGTGGAACCAATGTGCTTAGCATTACTTTACCGAATTTTTCGGACACAAATGGTAATAGTGTTTTGCATTTGGCTGGGAAATTGGCACCTCCCCACAAACTAAATCTTGTTTCTGGTGCAGCTCTTCAAATGCAACGAGAGCTTCAATGGTTTAAGGTACGGTATGTCACAATCTCTTATATGTTTTCTCTCATCGTTTCATTTTTATTTTTGTGATGACGGTGAAACTCAACTCCATGGACTACACGAAGGTGCATACACAGGGTAAACCCCATGCTAGTACTGTCTTGTTAGTAAACCAGTCTAGGCAGTTCTATTGAGAGTCAAACTTGTTATCTTGTAGTTATCAATTCAACAATTTACAGACCAATTTGATTGGAGTTGGGGCTGGGGACTGGGGTTGTCTGACCAACATACTTTTTTTTTTTTTTGGAAACTAACACACACACACACACACACACACACACACACACACACACATATATATATATATATATATATATATATATATATATATATATATATGATTCATTTCATCTGATCTGCAGGAAGTGAAAAAAATCACACCATCACGTTTCTTGTCATATGAGAATAAAGATAAGAAAACACCGAGTATGGTCTTTACTGAGGAGCATAAGGAGTTAAAAGAGACAGGGGAGAAATGGATGAAAGACACAGCAAATTCATGCACAATTGCTGCAGCCCTCATTGTAACTGTAGTCTTTGCAGCAGCCATTACAGTTCCGGGTGGCAATAATGGTGGAAATGGCCTCCCAATCTTCTCCAACAACACTGTTTTAACAGTATTCGCCATCTCAAATGCTGCATCTCTCTTCACATCAGCTACTTCCTTGCTCGTCTTCTTGTCCATCCTAACTTCGCGCTATGCAGAACAAGACTTCCTATACGCTCTTCCCAAGAGATTAATCATAGGCCTCTTCACCTTGTTTTTGTCCATAATATTTATGATGATTGCCTTCTCCGCCACAGTGTATCTCGTATTTGGGCAAAACAGAAGGGAAGTTCTTATTATGGTGGCTTCATTTGCATGTTTGCCGGTCACTTCATTTGTGCTTCTTCAATTCCCTTTGCTGGTAGATTTGGTGTCATCTACGTACGGACGGGGCATTTTCGATCAGCGTGGATTTCCCCAGCTCCCATATTGATTTGCATGCCACTCAAATTGACTTTGTAATGCTTTGATCATTTTAATTTGTGGTTCTAAGCAAGTTTCAGCCAAAGTTCTTTTTGATTCCATAAGGCAACCATATATCTCCAACACACTTCACCACAAGTACGAAATATAAACAGAATGTGAAAAAAAAAAAACACAGAAAAAACAGCAATAATGTTTTTAACCTAAGCTACCAACATCCTAGAAATCACAAACAATCATTTCAAGTTCAGTCAGAAACTGACTACAAATTCCCATCTGCACACGTGAGATGTTAAATGCTAATGCCTAAAGTTATGTTGAAAGCTCACCAGTTCTTCAGTTCATGGTGAAAAGCTTCAGACTTCAAGAATTCATGGTGAAGTAACTTGGCTGCTTCTAATTCTGCTAGAGCGCCTTACAGGAGTTATAATTTCTTCACCTCCACCACTTCCCTATAATAACAAAGAAAATAGCCATAGTTGTTAGAAGAGGGGAATGGTGTTTGAGAAACACGAAGACTGCAACTGCCACTGCACCAAGTAAAAACGACGAAATTCCCAGGATAGTAGAACTCCTTTCCTGAATCGTATACGACAGCATCTCTGAAGTTGAAGGTTTCTCAAGACAAGAATCATCGATTTTAGTCTTGAGATTGGCATCCAGTGATCACTTTACTATTCTTTTTGGTTGTTGGGAATGATTATGACAATAATCTTTCTGTTTCCTTCACTGATAAATAGTGCTCCTTTTTAGTGGAATTAAATGTTCATAGAGTATTATGTTTTATTGGCTTTATAATCTTAGGTTTTTTCCCATGATAAATCTTTAATTTGCTTGTTCTTTAAAATTGTTAATGGTGGTTAATTGCTTGTATTTTCATGGTGGTTAATTGTTAATTTGGTCTCTTCTTTATACGAAGCATGAATCTTTTGGTTTGATTTTATAATTTGAATCTTTTGGAAGAATGCAAATCTTTCTCACAGTAGTTATTCCTAATTCAGAGATCTAGGAGATCATCCGATTAACAGTTCTTCAAGTTCATCATCAGAGGTTCAAATCTAATTACATCCAATTATAATCCTTAATTTTTCATTTAATGTGTAGGTACGCCAAGATTAAAAAAGGTTCATGGATATGAGTCGGTCAATGTCTCATCATCAATTGTTAAATGATGCATCGCTTGAAGAACAAACTCAGGATAATAAAACACTTCAAGAGCAAACTCAAGGTACTGAAACACGACAAGAGCAAAATGAAACATTTTGCCATCTTCATCTAAAAAGAAAGCAAAGACTTCATGGGAAGTTGATGTGATTTGTAAGTTTACATTATTATATTTATTGATTGATATGTACAAAAAGTCTGAATAAATCAATACATTAATTTAATTCCATTTATTGACAGATGAAGAAGGATTTGTAAAGAAGAAAAAATTGAAAGTTAAAAGAAGTTTGGACATTACCATTGGGTGAAAAAATCATAGTCCCATTTGACAACTTTGATACACCATTCACTGAAGCAGTTGGACTATTTACTGGAACACTTGTAGGGTTGGCACAGGAAAGTAGCTCATTTACAATCAATTTTACTAATTGGAGATTGATGCCAAAGCAATATAAAGAAGATATCTTTGTCAAAATAATCAAGGTAACAAAATAATTTCTGAAAAAGCTCGTGGATCTTGAATGCAAGAGATAACCTAAAGGTTCCTACTGGATTTTAATTTAATTATTAAGCTGGACTAGCTCCAGGATCTACTCCAGACAGAATAAACAAATAACTTATAAAAGCAATAAATTGCACCGTGCACCAGGAGTTGTTCACGCAGTTCGGAGCCTCACTCCTACGTCTGCGAGGCCGCTCACGTCAACCCAAATCCACTAGATGAATAACATGAGTACAAAAGGAAGAGATAACATTACACTTGAAGTAAAAACTATATCTACTCCAGAACCTACTCCAGCAATTACGTGGACTTGACGTGCAGGCTATCTTCTTCGCATCACGAACTCTTCGTGAGATCTTCTTCAGCAGTACATCATCGAACAGACATGAGAATAAGATATATCAGAATAGTATATGCAGAAATCCTCTTAAAGCCGTGGAATTAAAATGCTAAACAAAGTAGCATTTTATAGAGGTATTAAAGTGCCTTCTTGATCCATAAAGGTGGATCTTAAAACTCCTCATTTTAAGCTGCTTCTTTGATTAAAAAGCTCCCTGAAAATAGGGTCTTGACTTTGACCGTATTTCTTACTCGCTGACTCTTCTCCTGGCGTTGATCCAGTGACTAAAAATTTAGCTAATTTTGACAACTAATTTTAGCCAACCATAAGAGGGTTAATATGTAACATTTTCATACTTGTGATTACACTTACAGTTTCAATTATTTGCTACATTCAAACAATAAATGTATAATGGTAATAATTACATTTACCATGATTTGAAGTCAAAATTTCACTTCCAAAATGATGAGATTGCAAAACGTTGGACACTTCAAAATATTGGGAGGAAATGGAAAGACTTCAAATCTAGGTCGTGGATAGAGTTCTATGATCCTTCGTTAAATCGAGATAAACTGATTAGTAAGTGTCCAATTAGAATTCCAGTGGTCAAGTTTTGTCAACTATCGTTTGTCTGAAAAATCTAAGGTAATGTTTCTAATAACCGTTTGCTTATTATTGTGGTCATATTTGCCTAATGTATTAATATTATACTCTATTATTAGGAAATGTGTCAAAAAAAAATGCGAAAACACCAAAAAATTGCACATACTTGTGGATCAAAGAGCTTTGCTATGAGAAGGGCTGAGATGATATTTTTTTATTTTTTTATTTTTTTGCAATTAACTAAGTTGAATGTTTATTTTTTTTTCTTAACTACTAAGAATTTAATTTTCATACAAGGAAATTGAACATGTTATGCATAATAATCAATATTATTTCCATAATAAATATGTTATAAGTCAAAATAAAATAGCTATAATTATCATTAAAATATCACTCAATAACGGTGAGATCTATACTTTAATGACCCAAGATAGGTCCCAAATAGCTTTTACAAAATAGGGTTTTAAACCCAAGTGAGACATAAGACAAAATATGTCCACTATTTAGGGAAAACTAAACAAGCTGCCTTAATAGGTCATAATGTCCAAAATTGACCTAAGGATCTAAAGTTGAATGATATTTAATATAAAGACTATGAATTACTAATAGAAAAAATATTTGATGCACCTTCATTATATAGGTGCTATACAATAGCGGTGAACTAAATCATGCCACCTCATTAAATGTAAAGTCAATTTTAACGAAATCCTTTGAAGTAAATTATAATAATTCTTAATATAATATAATATAATTATTATAATTATTTTATGTTTTCAAAAATAATTATTATATTCAATTAAAACGGAGTATAAATAACTTCCCGGCCCCTCCGCCATTTCTGGGTCTTGGAAAAGCTCGACGAAAAGCGAAAGAAACGTGACTGTAAGACCAAGTCTTTTTATTTTATTTTTATGTTATTTTATTTTTTAATAACGTTGTCTCTACTTCTTTCGGTGTTTGCATTGGTTAGTACAAAATTAATATGAAAATATTAATTTAATTTTTAATTAGCATATGTTAGTTGTTTGGTTGGATTATTATAAATTAAATATGATGGTCCAAATTAATTGTGAAACTGATGAAACTATTTCAGTGAAGTCTTATTATTGATGCGATGTGTGGTTATGAATTCAAAGAGAATGCATGAATTGAGGTGTTGCATGAATTGTGGATGCAAAATGGTGACATGAGTAGTGGTGTACGTGTAGTGCATGGGTGATGTAAATGTGGAAGGGGAAACATGCTAATTATTTTGGAAGTTGGATGATGGCGTGAATCAAGGGAAAAGAGAGAGAGAGATTCAATATTATAAATAGACATATTTATAATGAAGAACTTGAAGTTTTCAAAATGGGAAAAAATAGAAATATTATTCTGGAAAGTGTTACAAGGAATTATTCGAAAGATGCTATGAAGAAACTTTTAAACAGGAAAAGATTGGTGTACTATTTGGAGAAGTCAGCTCCACTTTATATTAGTACAAACTGTATTGAAATCCAAGTTGGTTACAGTTTGTTTAATTGGAAGAATTAGTTCAAATTGTATTGTATATTTTTTCATAGAGTTATTTTACGAGGTTAATGTTTAAATAGGCGGTAGACCTAGTTTTGTAATTTATTGAATTTGTAATTGTAAAAACCGTGGGTTGATCTTGAGTGAAAAAGTTTTTGGGCGTGATCCCGCATATTAGGAGATGTTATTTTTACATATTGTGATACATATCTGCATTAAATATTTTTAGCATTGTTCTTCTGCCTTGGGTTCAGATATTCTTTGTGATGTTGTGAATTCTAAAAGTTAAATCTTTGATGGTGTATTGTGTATTGAATTGCATGATGCCCTTGTTTCAACATTTTCATTATATGCACATTTGTGAGTGTTCTGACTGTGAATTCTAATTCTAATTATTTTGTAGTGCACTTTAATTTCTTTGTCAATGAGGTATAGCTGCACTGATAGAATTAGTCTGGATTGGTTGAGTTTGTAAATGCAGTATAATGAATATGACAGAGTTCGTTGTTTAGGGATTTAAAAACTGAATAATAATAATTTTTAGTAACATAAAATAATTATAAATATAATATATTAAGAATTATTATAATTTGCATAAAAGGGTTTAGTTAAAGTTTACTTTACATTTAATGAGGTGGCATTGTTTAGTTCACCACCGTTGTATAGCTCCTATACAATGAGGGTGCATCAAATATTTTCTCTAGCATGCTTGGATTTTACATATTAATATATATTAATTCATTCTTCCAAAAGGCTGAACCCCAACCCTAAGGGCCACTCACACCCCGACTCGACAGAGCATTTGGAAGGATGTAAATCATGATAACTCAACTGAACATGAACCACAGAGGCTAGACCGGTGCTCACTGCGCACAAGAAACCCCCTCACTTTGAGAGTTTGCTCCCACACTGCCGCTGGTGAGACTCGATCCCTGGTCATTCTTCTAAAAACGTTCCAATATATATTAACTCATGTATCCTAAATAAATTAACAATACTTTAGGTAATTTAATATGAACCTCATATTAAATTAAAATTCAAATAGCAAATTTAAAATTTAATATTTATCCATAATTAAATAATAATTTAATAATAAATTAATGCCAAAATTAAGAGAAAACTAAAGAACATCAATATTTCAAAACAAGCAATTACCATTTGCCAAAATCGTATACAATATCAATTAAGGTATATATAAATATATATGGCAATATTAAACTAAATAATTACCATCTACTAAAATTAATATTAATATATATAATAATAAATTAGGCAAATACTAATATGGTAAAATAATAAAAGTAATTGTATTTTAATAAGGAAATGTTCCAGTACTCCGTCTTCTTCCATGTTGCCCATGCGTCGCCAGAAAGCCAGCGCGACCAGAGAGGGAAAACCGTCCATGGCAATGTCCTCCCAGCAGCAAGGCTCACAATGGAGAACCCGTCAAGATCATCCTTCGTCGCCCATGAACCAGTCGCCGACGTTCCTTCCGGCCAAAATTCGATGTCGGTGGGTTCACATAATTTTGAATTCAAATTAGAAATAAAAATCATGCTTAACGCTAAAAAAAACTTCATCTGATCTGTCCAAAAAACTATATATACAAAACTTAATGTATATGAAATAAATTAATATTGATTTTAAGTAAACAATCAACCGGGTAAAGATTGACAAAGACTCTGATGTCAAATGTTAGATCTAAATATAATCTAACTATACTAGAATATATGAGAAACCTAACCTCATAGAAGTAGAAGTGATAAGGACATTTTTCAAGCATTCATCAAGTATCAAATCACAGTATAGAGTTTAGATATCGTTCCACTGGAGATGGCTCTTGTAATGTTAGGAATTGATGCAAAGTGGAGTTAAGCACAAGCCAGAACTATTCTTTTAGAAGCTAGACCTATCGATAAGGAGTTGGTTTGATAAGATTAAGCTAATAACAAATAAGACAAGTAAAACAAAGGGCCGGGATTTGGTTGATTCAAGCTAAGATGCCAAATATTACACTAACAGGGCGTTTGGTTGGAGGGAGGGAATTATGTGGGAAAGGAATTGTAATTCCATGGGAGTTGAATTACTGGGAATAAAGTGGGAATTTAAATTCCAGTGTTTGGTTGACAGGAATAAAATTACTGGTAATTTCATTTCCAATGTTTGGTATACATGGGAATTGAAAGGAAATAAGTAGTATAAAGTCAAAAATGTCCATTATTGTTGTTAGACATTAATTTTAGGTTAAAAAATGAAGGGGTAATTTTGACTCATCACTATCTTTTTTTCCCAGGAATTAAAATACCAGGGGGGGACATGGGATTTTAATTCCATGAAAATGGGGGAATTGCAATTCCCTCCAACCAAACTACGGAATTTAATGGTCTTTGGAATTAGGTGGGAATTAAGTGGGAAGGGAATTTAAAATTCCTCCAACCAAACGCCCTGTAAGATTAGGGAATTAAACAAGGCATAAGGTAAGTGAGATGCACAAAAGTGTCCAAATACCACTCTCGTAGCTATTTGAACTTGCAACCTCACATTGAACTCCACTCCCGTGACAATTCAACCCAAGGGTGCCCAAATAAGAACACAAGGCAAAGTTTCCCTTAACACCCAAAATACTCTCGTATTGGGTATTAACTATTAAGTGTGTGAATGTGTGACTAGTGTACAAGCTCTATTCTCGTAGTAACAAACACACTCCAAATCAAGCATATAATTGGGATCCAACAATCATACACAAATTTCTCAACAAACCCATTTCACACAACAACCCTAGATCACCCAAATAATCCCCTTCATGCAATACAACTCAAATAGGCATCAATAGCAAGAAATCAAACCAAATCCTAGTTCCAAAACACTTAGTTACTCGTAATATAACAATAGATACACAATATTGAAAGATAAATTGAAAGCATAGATGAAAAGTAATTAAAGAGGAGATAAATAAAAAACTTCTCTATTGAAGCCTTGAAATCCAAGATTGCAATGTGTTCTTGAGCTTGGAAATAGAAAGGAACAAGAAATCTACACTAATCTAATCTATACTAGAGCTAAACCTAACTAAGAAATGAAAGGGAAATGAAAAAGCCAAAACGCGCTGCAAAAAAAAAAAAAAAAAAAAAAAAAAAAAAAAAAAAAAGGGAGTTGGCCATCGGTGTGGCCCTAGGCGTGGTCACCAGACAGTGAATTTTGCCTGTAACCACGGGCGTGGGCACGCAGCGGCTAGCCGGGTTCGCCTTCGAATGTGTCGATGGTCACTTTGGTGCTCTTCTCAGCTCGCTTCAGGTCACGCCATGGTCCATCCCAAAACGTTCTAAACTCTTTGGTCATCCAAAAGAGTCCTTGTGTTAAGGTGACACCAAAAACTTGATCAAATACTTCGTAGAATGCTTCAAAACACCATTTCTTTGTCAAATCACCTAACACACGCAATAAATCCATAAGTAACCAAAATGACTCTATAATATAACGAGTAACAAGCAAAAAATACTAAAATGCATAAGGAAAAAGCATTAGTTTTAGACATTTATCAAGAAGCAGAAGTAGTATAGATCTCCCGCCATAGTTGATCTTATTGTGTTGCAAACTAATTGAATTCAATACATTATTGGTTCAGATATTTTTAATTATGTTATATTATATTGTAATAAAAGTTTGGCCTGTCTTTAAAAAAAAAAAAAAAAAACGAGTTTGGTCGGGATATCAAATATTAAAATTACACATACATTAGAATTCAAAGTACAAATTATATAACACTAAATTCTAAACTAAACATATATACAAAAATAATTTAAATTGAAGGTGTAAAAATCACTCGAGTTAAACTAGTGTTAATTTTATAATATTAATTTAAAAAATAAATACTAGGACTATGTGGTCTAATGATACCTAGGTTAGACTTCCATTTGAAAGCTTGTGAGTTCAAGCTTTAATGGAAGCGTTATTGGCTCTTTGTTTTAATAAACAATCATGAAATGAAACAACTGGAAGATACCCCTTGTCCCCTTCAGTGCTTGATGTACTGCAGCCTGATAAGAGAAAAAAGGAAGAGAGACAAGGTGAAAGGACCCCCCCCCCCAAAAAAAAAAAAAAAACAAAAAATGAAGAGTGCATCATTCAATAATTAAAGATAAAATGAAGAGTGCATCATTCAATAATTAAAGATTATTGTTAATCACTCCATTCGTCCCATTTTATCTGTCTTAGCCTCATACTGGTTTGATTTGGTTCAATTTGATTCAAAATTATCAGTTCATGATTTATTATTGTCACAAATTATAACTCAAATTATTGCTACTATACAGTTCCTATGCAATATATGAACTGATGATTAACTTAATTTTTTTTAACATTTTCACTTTTATCCGGTTAGCCTTTTTCATCATATTTTGCCTTGATGACCCCATTCGTCATGGCCTTACAAGATGGTTGATAGGTATATCGAGGGAACTCACCGATTTTTTAAGTGATTGCTGAGGACCAATGTTGAATTCTATAAGGGGCTCACCATATTGAGTATAACTCTCACTCGACTGTGAGGTCCCAATCATGCAGGCATTAAAACCATAATCTTAGTTCTTCACGTTTAAACCTTATCCATAAGCTTTGTACAGTTATTGTACAAATTAAATTGATATGAAATAGTTTAGTTTTTATCCTTCAATTATTAACACCAATCAGTGACCAAGTTTATACATAGGAGACACATGAATTGTTTTCAAAAAAAAAAAGGAGACACATGAATTGAAGCACATGCATGTATATAAGTGTACTGTGTCTATGTGCAGAGAATATAAGGAAAAGGAGTTCTTCCACATACAAAAGTAGAAAACACAAACCAGAAACGAACAAAAAAAAAGTAGGGGACAGGGTGCAGTGGAGGACTTGGGAGAAGAAAGACTAAAAAGATGATCATTACCCATCACCTCTATATTTCTTTGTCAAATTACTTTTAAAAAAAAAAAAAAAAACTTTTTCTAAAATCATCTTCTAATTTTTAAAGTTGTGTCTATTTGTTTGATGATATTTTTAATGTAATTTAAAATATGTACATTTTACACATTAATATTGAATTAAATATTATAAAAAATTGAATGGTAAATAAATTATAGGGAAAACGGCACTTTTAGCCCTAGAAGCTAAGTGTTTTCCTTTTAGAAAATTGGTTCATGCAAGTTTTTTTTGAATGCTACTGACTCTATTATAATGTACTATCTGTTCATCACCAGTGGCAGTGTGGGAGCAACCTCTCAAAATGAGGGGGGTTCCTTGTGCGCAGTGAGCACAGGTCTAGCCTCTGTGGTTCATGTTCAGTTGAGTTACCATGATTTACATATTTCCAAATGCTCTGTCGGGTCGGAGTGTGGGGGCTTCTTAGGGTTGGGGTTTAGCCTTTTGGAAGAATGTAGTATCTGTTCATAACTATTTTCTCAACCTACTGAAGTACAAAGAGCCAATAACGCCTCTATTGATGCTCAAACTCACAACCTCCTATTGGTTCATGCAAGTTCATTTAAACAAAATTAGCCCCTTTAATGTTGATAACGTTGTACTTTTAGTCACTAGTGCTATATAATTGTCAAACTATTTTTTAACATATAAAGTTACTTTTATCATTTAGAATCAATATTCACTATTAAATTAAAAATGACGTTCACATGGGGAAATTGAAACTTTAATAATGGACATTATTCTAAGTGACAAAAATAATCTCATAAAAAGATTTGTTAACGGATCAGACTTCGATAATCATATAACACCATAGATTGAAAATGTAACATAATAACTAATTAAGAGACTAACTCTGTTTAAATTAATAATAAATGATCAAAGTGAAATAATTTAGGAAAATGTTGTTTTTCTTAAATTAAATAAAGAGTTGCTGTTTAAAAATAATAATAATAATAATAATAATAATAATAATAAAAAAAAAAAAAAAGAGTTGCTAACCATGAAATGAAACAGCTGGAAGATAACCCCTCAATGTTGAATATACTGCAGCCTGACAAGAGAAAAAGTGAAGAAAAAAGCAAAGAGATAAGGTTAAAGGACCCCAATAAACAAAACAATGAAGAGGAGCGCATCATTCAATAATTCAAGATTATTGCGAATTATGAACTACGTATCATTTTATCTGTCTTAATTTTTTATTTCAAAATAATATAATATTTTCTTTTTAAAATTGAACATAATTATCATTTTACATTTTTCAAGTTTTTTTTGACTTTTTTAAATTTTAAAACGAAAAATTCTATTTGCACCACTATTATTACTATTTACACCATTATTTTTTCCTTCTCCATATACACTGAATTACAATTCATGGAGTACTCCATTAATTGCAATTCAACAAAATGAGAGAATTAAATTATAATTTAATTACAATCAAATTACGTCCGACCAAACATCTCGTAAAAATTGAGCAAAAAACAAACGGGACAGATAATTAGGGATGAGGGAATAATTATTATCAGATCTCTTCAACATTGATATTTTCAAGGGGGTGACGAAGGCACCATGTTCGTGGATGATGTCATGCACGATGACGACGAAGGCTCCGCGGTCACATCCATTGGAAAGATGACGGTCATGATTGTTGATAGAGAAAACCTTTTTACTCCGAATATTTCCTTTTTACTCCGAATATTTTTGTAGCTGTAATATATATATATATATATATATATATATTGAGTTGCGTTCAAATGTGAATAACTCAGGACGTGCCACGTGTTTAGATTTAAGTGCATCGGATCAATGAATGTTAACCAGGTAAAAATTACATGCACTTGTAATTGAAAAATATGTACTTGTAGGCATGGTTGCAGTAGGCGCTAGGCGCTAGTCGGGCGGCCGGGCAGCGCCTAGCGCCTAGGCGGCCGGGCAGCGCCTAGCGCCTAGGCGGTCTAGGCGGCGCCTAGGCGGATTCTAGGCGGCGCTAGGCGGGCACCAAAAAAATTAAAAAAAATAGTAACAGACTTGTAGTTCGACAATTTTAATGAGATTGTTTTCAACGTTCACTCAAATAACACATCTAAATAAATGAAATAATGATAATTTATAAGTCATAATGTCATAATAATATTAAAATCAATAATTAATGAAAGACGACATCGGTCAAAATCGAACAAAATCGGTCAAAAACGGTCAAAATCGGACGAAATCGGTCGACTCGGCCGAGTTGGCCGAGTTTGGCCGCCCAGGCCGCCTAGGCGGCCGACCGAGTTTTGGCCAAAACTCCAAGGCTCGGGGCCGCCTAGCGCCTAGGCGGCTAGGCGGCCGAGTTTTGCAACCTTGCTTGTAGGTGAAAGTAGGTGTACCCAATCAATGTTAACAAGACAAAATTACATGCAAGTAAAATGCATTACAAATGTATGTAAAATGTATTATATGTACAAGTAAAATTTACACTGAGCATCAATACTAAGTGCACCTGACGTTATAACTAGGTGCATCTATAGTTATAAGTAGTTGCACCTAGGTGCACAAATGTTAACCACGTAAAATTACTTGCACTTATAGGTGAAAGTAGGTGCACTTGTAAATGATTTTACTTGCACTTTTTACTTACAAAGGTGGACGAACTACTTGCACATATAGCACATCTACTTGCACCAAAGTTCAAGTTATTTACAAAAATGTCACTGTGTCGTTTTCTTAAAATATCATCTTATTCAATTCGTTGATCTGGACACGTGGAGGATTGGGATGCATGCGTTCGTCTTTAAAATTGTTAGTGGTGGTTAATTGCTTGTATTTTAATGGTGGTTAATTGTTAATTTGGTCTCTTCTTTATACGAAGCATGAATCTTTTGGTTTGTTTTTATAATTTGAATCTTTTGGAAGAATGCAAATCTTTCTGACAGTAGTTATTCCTAATTCAGAGATCTAGGAGATCATCCGACTACAGTTCTTCAAGTTCATCATCAGAGGTTCAAATCCAATTACATCCAATTATAATCCTTAACTAGTATTTGTCCCATGCGATGCACGAAAAATATGTTATAAAAATATACCCTATATGAGGTTTATTCATATATAAAATTTTTGTTATTTAATAATTATTATGTGTGAATTCCTATGATAAAATTATGAACATAAATATATTTACAATTAAAATAATATTTAAGGTGGGTGATTACTACAAATCTTAAACTATATTAAAAATTTAGTACATAATATTTAATATTACAAATTTTTAAGAACTTAGTAAACTACAATAGTAATTGAATTACAATTTTAGAGTCACGGATCAAAATTTTTAGACCTTTGAGATTTCTTAACTCTAGATGTAACAACATACAATTGATCTTTAAAGACCAAAATCACAATCTTAGTTCGAACATTGATTTTTTCTTCCAAATACTATCGAATTAAGTGTGTAATCAATAAAAGATGAGAACTCATAATTCGAGAATATAATCTTAATGTTACTAAGCCACTTCACGTCAATTAAGTTGGAGAGTGTTGTTGGATAGTATCCGATGAATCCACGAATAACGCATCTTTGTCTCCGTAGTTCTCAATATGCACATCAACAATCTTAAATATTAGGCCGCCTAGCTATGCCATATATTAATTTCAAACTTATGAACTTTGGGGTTGCATTCAATAAAAAGTATATTTTAAATATACTAAGGGTACATTATATATGTATGTAAGGTACTTTCAATATAAAAATAATGTATTTTTAATATATTAAAAATGTATTTAATATTCATGATCCATACAATTATGTGGACCATCGTTCCTCACAATAATTTGCCAGTAGAAATTGAAATATAAATATAAATATATATATATATATATATATATATATATATATATATATATATATGGTAGGGAATATCCCGACCGACGTAGCTTCACCACGACCGAGAAGCCTTTGTCCTTTTCTCTTTGTCTTTGCAGGTGACAGGTCGGGCTCCTTGAGAAGAGCCCGGTCGGGGTCCGACCGGGAATTGCCCGAGCGACGGTGTCGACTGCCGAGTGGTAGCCCTTTGGCGAGAGAGCTGACGAAAGACACGTGGCGGTTCTCTACATCGACAGGCAGGGCACCCGGGAGGATGACACGTGGTGGCTACGTGGAGGACATGCCGAACGGCTGGAATCTTGTCCCCGGCATGGCGGCTATAAATACCCACAGTAGCTACAGTGTAGGGGACTTTTGGACGATCGATAGGTTGTTGTTAGAGAATCCCGACCGCACTCAGTCAGCACTCAGAGCAACCAAGTAGATTGTACTTAGGGCCTCTACCTTGATCAATAAAGACTTTACTTGCTTTATTTGGTCTTGCGTTATTTATATTGCCTACGTAGAATTAGCAGTATCATTTTGGCACCGTCCGTGGGGACCCGTGCAAGAAAACCAACGTCTTGACGAGCACCCGATCACTATATCGACATGTATCCGTGGGCACACAACAACTTTGCCGACGACCAGGCGGATGCGGCGAGCTCCTCTGACCACTATGCTACCCAACAGCAGGGTCAGACGATGGACCTCAACCTCAACCTCTCACCACCGCATCCATCAAATGCATACCCGGCCGCCCAACAGCCGGTGAACTACATACAACCGGGATACCCAACACCCGGTCTGCCATACCAGCAGCAGCCGATGATGTATCCCGCCCAGTATCCCTACCCGGTCCCACCTCCGCCGTATGGGTATTGGCCAGGCCAACCGATGTGCTACACTTCCCCGGTTGGTTATCCACCGTACACGCCAGCTTATACAGCTCCAGCCGCCGCCCCTCCAGTACAACCGACCGCACAAGTAGAGCCGCAGCGTCAGTCCACATCCCGGGCTCGACGCTCGGCTCATTCGCGGTTGGGGTCGGGGGGTGCTGATGCGATGGAGGCACCAGCTCAGGCCGTTCAAGCGGAGGACCCTGAAGAAGTTGCCCGAGCGGTAGCTTTTGATCGTCTTCGACCGGAGATGCGCCAGCGTTTGGGACCCCAAGACCCGAACCGTGGGCAAGAAGACGTACAAATGCAGGAGGCTAGTCAGGAGGCTTCATCTAGCTATAGCGGGTCGAGATCTCACCGACGGCGACGCGCTCGGGATACAGCTCAAGCCGCCGAGCTCAACGAAACCCGAGGGTTACTGTATAACCTCCAGGCGGAAGTTGCGCAGCTCAGGAATGCGTACCCTGCAACACCCCCGGTCAACCAATCGACCCTGCACCAGACGCCTTTCACAGCGGCGGTAATGGCCCAGCCTTACCCGCTTGACTTAAAGGTCTCTGGGGAGAAGAGTTATGACGGACGGGCAGATCCTGAGGCCCATGTGAATGATTTTTTCAGCAACATGATGCTGAAGGGCGTTTCGGACGCCGTGATGTGCAGAGCCTTTTGCTCGACCCTCACCGGTCGGGCAGCAGAGTGGTTCCGTACCCTGCCACCGGGTCGATCGATAAATTTGAGACCCTGGCGATCAAATTTGTGAGGAAGTTCATCACTTCCAAAGTGGTGAGGAAGTCCTACATGTATCTCGAGAAGGCCAAGCAGCTAGAAGGGGAAAGCTTGACCGATTTCCTCATCAAATGGAAAGCAGCGGTCGGGGAGGTCGAGCCTATGGACGATGCGACCGCCACCCACATGCTTCACATATCTCTCCGGGCGGGACATTTGTATCAGGATTTCATCCTACACCCCCCGACCAGTTACGAGGAGGCCCTTCGGAGGGTCACAGATTACGCCAACGCCGGCGAGGCGAACGCCGTAAAGCGCTTGCAGGAGGTCGGCTCTTCGTCCCGTAAACCGGCCGGCCGGGCGGAGCATCGGTCGGGAGATGACAATCCCCGATCCCGCACCAGGCCTGGCGAGTTTACGGCCTTGAACCGATCCGCAGCGGAGGCCATGCAATACGCCCAGTCCTGCAATCTCATCAAACTCCCCCATCCCGATCGAGACGGCCCTGACAAGAGTAAGCACTGTGCTTACCACCGATGTGCCGGGCATGACACCGAGGAGTGTACCCACTTACGCCAATTGTTGGAAGATTTGCTTAACAGGGGAAAATTGGACAAGTGTGTGGGGAAGAGAGAGGACAACAAAAGGAACACCGAGCGGAGGGATCATAGACGTTCCCATCACCGCTCTGATCGATCTGGGCAAGACAGAAGGGATGATCGTCATGATGACCGACGGGATCCCGACCCTCCGTCCGGTAGCCGCCCGTCCGGAAAGCCTACCATCCACGTCATTTTTGGTGGGCTGGAAGATGCTTCCCGACCGCGGACTAATTGCCCGGTCGCAATAGTGGATTCCCGGGGAACCGGGAAGAGGCAGAAGATGGAACCCATAACCTTCACCCTTGAGGACCAACCTACCAGCAGTGATCACGGCATGGAGGCGCTCGTGGTCACGATTGACGTTAAGGGGACAGACGTCCAAAGGGTTATGGTAGACACGGGCAGCAGTGTGAACGTCCTATACTTGGACGTGTTCGAGAAGCTTGGCCTCGACAGGAAGGAGCTGACTCCGGTCGGTGTACCACTGTCAGGATTTACCGGGGCTCTTATTTACCCCGAGGGAAAAATAACGCTCCCGGTCGAGATCGGCACGCCTCCAAAGTCGATCCAAACGGAGCTGGAATTTGTTGTGGTCAACCTCCATTGCGTCCACAACATTATCTTGGGCCGACCCGCCATTATGAAGATCGGTGGGATAATTTCTATGCCCCACCTGTGCATGAAATTCCCCACCCCTAACGGGGTCGGCGTGGTCCGTGGCGATGTTCAATCCGCCCGGAAGTGTTACACCCGAGCGGTCAATAGACGTGACTCCGGTCCATCTTCCCGGGTGAATACCATAGCCAAAGAGGAGGCTAAGGAACGGAAGGAGCAGCCTGAACCTTCCGAAGAAATTAAAGAAGTTCCCCTGTCCGAGGACCGCCCGGATAGGAAGATAAAGATTGGTCGAGCCCTCACCCCCGAGATTCGAGCGGAAGTTCTGGCCGTGCTCCGGGAGTATGCTGATATCTTCGCATGGGGGCCCGAAGATATGCCCGGGATTGATCGGTCGGTTATCTGTCACAAATTGGCCGTCGATCCCGCAGCTAAGCCAGTCGTGCAAAAAACACGACACCTTTCCTCCGATCGCCGCGAGTTTGTAAGAGAAGAAGTCAAAAAGATGGCGGCGATCGAGCACATCCGTCCGGTGGTTTATCCCGAGTGGGTGGCAAATATCGTTCTTGTTCCTAAGCCCCCAGCATGGAGGATGTGCATCGACTTCACGGACCTCAACAAAGCCTGTCCGCTCGACCCGTATCCTTTACCGAGCATTCACCAGATGGTCGACGAGACAGCCGGGGCCGAGCTAATGAGCTTCATGGATGCTTTTAAGGGATATCATCAAATTATGATGCACCATGAAGACGAGAGCAAGACAGCCTTCGTAACACCGGATGGGCTGTATTGTTACCGAGTGATGTCGTTCGGCCTCCGAAACGCAGGAGCGACCTACCAAAGGATGGTCAACATGCTCTTTGCTGATCTGCTGGGCCGGACGATGGAAGCTTACATCGACGATATGCTGGTCAAGAGTCGGGACCGGTCCGACCACACTCGGGACCTCCGGGAGTGCTTCCAGATCATGAGGAAGTACCAGTTGCGGCTGAACCCGACCAAGTGCACGTTCGCGGTTCAGACCGGCAAGTTCCTCGGCTATATGATGACCAAGAGAGGAATCGAGCCTAACCCGGCCAAAGTAAAAGCGATTCTGGACATGCAACCGCCTTCCACCATTCGGGAAGTCCAGCAATTGACCGGTCGGTTGGCAGCCCTCAACTGGTTCCTCTCCAAGCTAGCCGAGCGCGCTTTACCTTTCTTCAAGGTATTGCGGAAAGTTAATGGATTCATCTGGGACGAAGAATGCCGAGCGGCTTTTGATGAGCTGAAAGAGTATCTCATGTCACCGATCGTGCTCTCAAAGCCTGAGCTCGGGGAAGAGCTAGACGTGTACCTCGCCGTGTCTGATCGCGCAGTAAGCGCAGTGTTGTGCCGAACCGATCCGGAAGGGGTCCAGCGACCGGTGTACTATGTAAGCCACGCGCTACACGGTCCCGAGCTCCGGTACTCCCGGCTAGAGAAGGTCGTCTATGCCTTATACATTGCGGCAAAGAAGTTGGCTCCCTACTTCCAAGGTCGAGCAATTCGCGTGTTGACCGATCAGCCGATCGGACCAGTCCTCCGAACCGCTTCATCATCAGGTCGCCTAGTCAAATGGGCTTTAATGCTGACCCAGTACGCGATCGAATACCGACCAAGACCGGCTATTAAAGGTCAAGCTCTTGCGGACTTCTTGGTTGAGTGCACCGCCCGGGATACCCGACCTCCTGAGGTTGCGGATCCCGAGGCTGAGTGGTGGTCGCTGGCTACAGATGGGTCAAGTAGCAAGAAAGGGGCAGGAGGAGGAGTGGTGGTCACGAGCCCAGAGGGGTTCAAAGTTTATTTCGCTCTCATGTACCAGTTCCACCCGACCAACAACGAAGCCGAGTACGAAGCGTTCGTTAACGGCTTACAGTGCGCTCGGGACTTGGGGGCTGAGTACATCCGAGCTCAGACAGATTCCGCGCTCGTGGTGGGCCAAGTTCTCGGGGATTATGAAATCAATGGAGAGCGTCTGCAGCTCTACCGAGATCTTGCCATGGATAAGCTTGCTCAGTTCCGGGGGTATACCGTCCGACACATACCCCGATTGGATAACGCCGATGCAGATATCTTATCCAAATTGACTCAAGACGCCCCAGAACACATCTCGAAGATAGCTCGGATCTTGGTGATCCCGAGACACAGTATCCATCGCCTATCGGTTAATCCAATCCAACCGGTAGAAGACAATTGGATCACCGATCTGAAGGAGTACCTCGAGCACGGTCGCCTCCCAGCCGACCCACAGCGTGCTCGGAAGGCCAAGCTTAGAGCCCCAAGGTTCCAAGTCTTGGACGGTCGTCTATATCGGCGATCATATGGAGGCCCCCTCATGCGTTGCTTGACCGCATTTGAGGCCGAGTTAGTTATGAAGGAACTACACTCGGGAATTTGCTCTTCACATCAAGGAGGCCGATCCCTGGCCCGTCGTATCATGCTGATCGGGTACTATTGGCCGTCCCTCCAGCTAGACTGTGAAAAGTTAGCTCGGGAATGTGAGACGTGCCAACTGTACGCCCGGATGCCTGGACGACCGGCAACCTTTTATCAGCCGGTCACGACCGCAATTCCTTTCGCGAGGTGGGGGGTAGACATCTTGGGCCCTTTCCCTCAGCTCTCTGGCCGAAGAAAGTTTGTGATCGTCGCCATTGATTATTTCTCCAAGTGGATAGAAGCCGAGCCCTTAGCCACGATTACCTCTCAGCAATGTGCTCGTTTCCTTTGGCGCAATGTGGTTTCCCGCTTTGGTGTGCCCGTGCATCTCATCAGCGACAATGGCCGCCAATTCGTAAGCCAATATTTCCAGAACTTCCTGGCCACGATCAGGACGACTCACGTCCGGTCGTCGGTGGCTTACCCACAGGGAAACGGTCAAGTGGAGAACGCGAACCGGACGATTTTAGAAGGTCTGAAAAAGAAGTTACACTCGGCAGGTTGTAGTTGGGCCGATGAGTTGCCATATGTCTTATGGACTTATCGGACGACCCCGAGGGAAGCTACTTTGGAGACCCCTTTCGCCCTGGTTTACGGAGCTGAAGCCCGACTCCCGATCGAGGCTTGGATCCCGACCGATCGCGAAAGAACCTACAATGCCGAGGAGAACGAACATGCGATGGCCGTGGATCTCGATACGGTCGAGGAAAAAAGAGAGCTAGCCGCTCGGCGTATGGCCGAGTACCAGAGGCGTGTTAAGAGTTCGAAAGACGTTCGAGTCGACCCTCGTTACTTTCAGGTCGGAGACTACGTTCTACGACGAAGGGAGGCCAGTCAACCTTTGGAGGGCGGAAAGCTAGCTCAGAACTGGGAAGGGCCGTACATCATCAGTGCGATCATACGGCCGGGAACATACCGACTGGAGACGACAACTGGTCGGGTAATCGAGGGAACTTGGAATTTCGAGCACCTCGTTATGTTTAGGCATTAAGCCTCTTTTTTGTAATCTTTGGACGAAGAGGGGGCTTGACCTGCGTGTGGGTCCCGGTCGTCGTTTGTAATTAAATTCTTACGTTTGTAAATATTTACTTAACCGCCTGCGAGCGGGAAGGATTAATGTATATACGATCGGTGATTGCTCGACCGTTTGCATACGGCGGCTCGATCGGTTATTTTCTATACCTTTAGTGCGTGCAGATCGATTTATCGTCAAGCTACACCGACCGGGCGAATCTATCGACCGGTCAGATGCGCTCCACATCGGCGGACATTCGAGTCACGCCATTGGTCGGGGAAGCCAGGAGCCCTCAGCATAATTTCCCGATCCGTCTAACTTCTATCCACTGTCGCACCCACTCGTGCCTCGTGGGCACAATAGTGTGGGGGCTGGGGATAAATGAAGTATTGATAGGCCCATATCACTCGGTATATCCTGATCGTGGGGCTTCTTTTCGGAAAATTCGTCAAGACCTGGAGACCGGGTGAACTTGGTCGGGTAGGTCGATATTATGACGAATCTACTTTCACAAGGCCCGGAGATCGGGTACGAAGGGGGTAGGCCCGTTGATCGGTTACATTTCGACCGTAGGGGCTTGCTTGTTTTCGAAAATTTTTGACAAGGCCTGGAGACCGGGTAAACCCGATCAGGATGGCCAGTTTGATGTCAAAATCTCGGAC
The DNA here is from genome assembly GCF_001879475.1 of Ipomoea nil. Classification (NCBI taxonomy): domain Eukaryota; kingdom Viridiplantae; phylum Streptophyta; class Magnoliopsida; order Solanales; family Convolvulaceae; genus Ipomoea; species Ipomoea nil. Next base: position 1,516,962 of record NW_017616745.1, read on the forward strand.
GCACGACCGGGCTATAAAGCCATAAGGTCGGACGTCGAACGAATCGAGCCGTACAAGGCCGGGCCAAGAGGCCACGAGGTCGAGCAATGTGGGTCTGCGTATGCATGATTAAAGATAAAAATGCGAAAAGACGAGAACGAACAGCATGAGTTAAGCAAAAGGGAAATTTTATTTATCATCAGAAGGTGCCCGGTACAAAATCGGGACCGGGCTCCCGATCAGTGGTCCTTTACAAAAAAAAAAAAAAAGAAGAAGAAAAGAAGCCTACTCTACTTCTTCGTTTCTTAAGCTCCAGCGGCCGTCTCCTTCCCGCTCGGGGTGGCCGCAGATGTTCCACCGGGCTCAGCCGCTTTTTCTTTCGAAGCAAAGGGAGAGGGGCCAGGGTCAGCTAGGTCGGGAGGAAGGGCAGACAGTACGAGTTGGAGGTCGTCGCCTTCGAGGGCTTCCCCCAACCGTTTCTGGGCCTTTTCTAACATCTTCCTTTGGCCGGCCTTGAAGGCCCACCGACCAAAGGAAAGAATCAGGTCTTCCCCGACCTTGGTCCTCCGAGCAGCTGTGAGGAAGGCCAAGCCGATCTGGTCGTCCTTGAAAGCCGAATGCGCCAGCTCCTCCGGGCTCTCCAAGCGGGTCTTCAGTTCCTTGTTCTCGCCGATCGCCCGCTGGGCGACCTTCTCTGCAAGGGCCCGGTCTTCCTCGCTCTTCTTCAAGGCCTTCTGGGCCTTCTCGAGCTCTGCTTGGAGCTCTTTAACCTCCAGAAGGCGACGGGCGGCCGTCTTCTTGTGGTGGTCGGCCTCCTCGGCCAGCATGGCCCGGCCCTATAGTAGTTGGGCCGCTCGGGAGATCTGCAAAGGCAAAAACAGTCGGGTTAGCCCGGTCGAAGGCACTTGCACAAAAGATGAAAGATGGATAGCTAAAGAAGGCTTACCTCGGCCAGATCATAGCCGATCCTCTCGGCTATCTGCGTGGGGGTCATCTTCCCCAGATCTTCTTTGGCCCGCCCCGCATTGCCAATCCGGGCCAATATGGACGAAGCCTCCCTGTCTCGCCTGACCGGAGGGCTCGGGCTGTGTTGTTCACGGTGGCGTTTCATGCCGCCCACCTCCTTTACGCCCTGCTCGGGCACCTTCTCTTTTCCCCGGGCGACTTCCACCCGGGTGATCAGGACGTCGGAGGGCTCGACGATAAAGCCCTCGCCCGTCGTCACGGTCGAGGTACTTAATGGTCGGGCCGAGGGGATCTCCTTCTCCTCGGCTGGCTTCGCCCTGGCCCTCTTCTTGCCGCCGAGGGAGATCTTGGCAGGCGGGGGAAGGGGGGCCTCTTCATCACCGAAATCTACCATAGCTGCAACAAAGAGATCAAGTTAGTGCGATCGAGGCATAAAGGTCAGTCGGGAGGGTTAGCTCGGGTTAAAACCTTTCTTCGTTCGCCTCGATGGTTTGGCAACCGTCACGCCCATCGGCACGGGCAGATATTTCTCCTGTAGCTCGTATGTGGGGGGCGGGAGTTTGGCCGCCTCGAGACTTTCAGCCGTCCGGAAGATTGTGTACTCGTGCAGCTCGCTCGAGATCCGACTGACCGTCTCCCTGAGCGCTTGCGTCGCGACCGGCACCACTTGTTTCCGAAAATGGGTGCTCCAAGCGCGGTCAACCGGGAGGATCCAGGGGTCGTATTTGAGGGAGAAAATCATGTTCTTCCACCCCCTGTTGTTCCCGGGCAAGCCTTTGATCGCGCACATGTCGGCTCGGGACTATATCATCAAGAACCCCCCTCTGTAGCTGCCCGGGAGAATTTTGACTTGGTAGATGAAGTTGAACAGCTCCATCGTACAGGCGGCTTCGTGCCGAGCGCATATCTGCGGAAAGCAGGCGAGGATCCGGTGCGCGTTGGGGCAGATCTGGGCCGGGACGACCCGGTAGTAGGCCAGGAAGGCGTTCAGGAGGGGGGTGAAGGGAATGGCGATCGGGGCCATCAGGGAGTCGTAGTGCATCCCGATCCATTTGCCCCGATGCCGGTCGATGACATTCCCTAACTTCCGGCTCGTGTCGAATTCCACCCGACCTACGAGCTTTTCAGCAATCCTAGCCGCCTCGCCTGTGGTCAATCGGCTCATTTGTTGTTCGACATTCTCGCTGTTCAAGAATTTGAACTCCGCTGCGGCTGGTGCGGCCGGCCCGGCCGTGTCTTCCCCGGCTTGCTCGGGGGTGTTTTCCCGGTCGCTTCCTCGAGCGACGGCTTCCGGGTGGTCCCCAACCACCCGGGTTGGCGTTTCCCTAGCGCCTTCGGTCGGAGATCCTTGTCTCCCCGACGTGGTCCCTTCTTCTCCTTCTTCTTCGCCGGAGCTCCCCGATCCGCTTGAGCTAGAGCTCGATGACCCGGATGAGCTAGACGACGTGTCCTGTTCGGCGGCCCGCTCGGGGGCTGGCGCCGGTCTGTAGATAACTTCGGGGGAGTAGGACATGATGTCCACCTCCTCGTCGCTGAGGTGCTCGACCTCCTCGTCGTAATCCGCGATCGATGCGTTTTGACTGTCAGAGTCCGTCATTTCGATCTACCTAAAGGTCGGTCGGGGTTAGTAAAGGACTTAGAGTGTCCGGGACAGTTAGTCGACCTAGCAGTTCTACCTAAAACGGAAGCATAAAGAAAAGAGAAGGGTTGAGAACTTACCGAATGAGGGAACTTCGCAGATGAAAGCTTGAAAGTCCTTGCTCGATTGCCTTGCGAAGGTGCTCTGCTCGGGACTCTCTGAGGGTACCGATTGAAGCAAAAGAGTGAGGAAAGTTCAAATGAGGGCCCCAAGGGCCTATTTATAGGAGAACATTTAGGCGGGAAAGTCGTCCACTTGCGCGACACGACCAGCGCTGATTCCGAGGCAACGGTTGCAGTCGCAGAGGCCGGCAGTGGCCGACACGTGGCGGAAAAGGGAATGACAGCTGGTCGGTCGGGTTAGCGGCTGGTGGTGGGGTTTCTTCATCCCGGCCCATTTTTTCCCGGGCGATCAAAAAGGCCCGGGCTGGGGGGCTCTTGGTAGGGAATATCCCGACCGACGTAGCTTCACCACGACCGAGAAGCCTTTGTCCTTTTCTCTTTGTCTTTGCAGGTGACAGGTCGGGCTCCTTGAGAAGAGCCTGGTCGGGGTCCGACCGGGAATTGCCCGAGCGACGGTGTCGACTGCCGAGTGGTAGCCCTTTGGCGAGAGAGCTGACGAAAGACACGTGGCGGTTCTCTACATCGACAGGCAGGGCACCCGGGAGGATGACACGTGGTGGCTACGTGGAGGACATGCCGAACGGCTGGAATCTTGTCCCCGGCATGGCGGCTATAAATACCCACAGTAGCTACAGTGTAGGGGACTTTTGGACGATCGATAGGTTGTTGTTAGAGAATCCCGACCGCACTCAGTCGGCACTCAGAGCAACCAAGTAGATTGTACTTAGGGCCTCTACCTTGATCAATAAAGACTTTACTTGCTTTATTTGGTCTTGCGTTATTTATATTGCCTACGTAGAATTAGCAGTATCAATATATATATATATATATATATATATATATATATATATATATATATATATATATATATATATATGTATGTATTAGATAGAAACTGTCCATGTAAATTATTATCATTATAATTATTATTGCAATTATTATTATTATTATTATTATTATTATTGTTATTATAATTAACAATATTATTATGGTTTTGTGAAAATTAAATGTTGATTATCAACATTTAATTTTCACAATTACAATATTATTATGGTCTTGTGAAAATTAAATGTTGATTATCACCATTTAATTTTCACAAGACCATATGGCTTTATTATATATATATAGGATTTTTCATTTAATTAATGTGTAGGTATGCCAAGATAAAAAGGTTTATGGATATGAGTCTGTCAATGTCTCATCAGTTGTTGAATGATGTACCACTTGAAGAACAAACTCGGGATAATGAAACACTTCAAGAGCAAACTCAAGATAGTGAAACACGACAACAGTAAATTTACATTATTATATTTATTGATTGATATGTACAAAAGGTCTGAATAAATCAATACACTAATTTAATTTCATTTATTGACAGATGAAGACAGATTTTTGAAAAAGAAAAAATTGAAAGTTAAAAGAAGTTTGGACACTCTCATTGGGTGAAAAAATCATAGTCCCATTTGACAACTTTGATACACCATTCACTGAAACAGCTGGACAAAATATAATCTAATTATATAGAGTAGAATATTCGAGAAACCTAACCTCATAGAAGTAGAAGCAGAAGTAGTATAGGTCTCCCGCCATAATTGATTTTGTTGTGTTGCAAACTAATTGAATTCAATAGATTATTGGTTCGGATATTTTTAATTATGTTATATTGTAATAAAAGTTTGGTCTGCCTTTCAAAAAAAAAAGTTAAATAAATTTTTTAAACAGGAAATAAAAAGTTAGAAATTAAAAAAAAAAAAAAAAAAAAAAAAAGCAGTTTTCTCAAATAAAGGGTACGTTGTTTTTCCTAAATTAAATAAAGAATTTCCAATCATGAAATGAAACAGCCGAAAGATACCCCTTCAATGCTTGATGTACTGTAGCCTGACAAGATAAAAAAATGAAGAAAAATGAAGAGAGATAAGGTGAAAGGACCCCAAAAAACAAAAAATGAAGGGTGCATCATTCAATAATTCAAGATTATTGTTTTTTTATTTTGAAGAAATTCAAGATTATTGTTAATTACTCCATTCGTCCTATTTTATCTGTCTTAACTTCAGGCTAATTTGGTTTGATTCAATTCGATTCAAAATTATCGGTTCATAATTTATTATTGTCACAAATTATAACTCAAATTATTGCTACTATATACTACATAGTTCCTAGGCAGTTCCTGAGGCTAACACATGGCCAAATAAAATAAAAAATAAAGCAAAATCACGCGAGCAAGAATCTAATAAACGAACCTGCGTCGTCCATACATCCCGAACGGAGAGGATTCGGATCACGAATTAAAATGCAAGGCTAAAAGTTTTAAGGGTGTTGGAATAAGCAAAATATTTCCATTCAAGTTGACGCTGGAGCATTCATCCAAGCATGGAGCCTCTAGAAGCGGCTTCGATTAGGCCAAATGTTTACTCTCTCTCGTTGTCGACTTCTCGCAACTTAGAGAGTAGGGGACTGATGATGGATATATTAGAAATGGCCCAATAATAATAGAGACCTGGGTCCGGGAATGTATGACCCGAGCAGCTCAAGAAGAGTCACAAGCCCGGAGCTTACCTCCGGGCCTAGAATGGTGGGCCTTGATTTAGTCTCACGGCCCACCACATGGCCTTGGATTTAGTCCCGTGGCCCTCCACGAATTTAGCCGTAATTGGTTGGAATTTCTTTTGGATAAATAGCCTAGTAATTGTCTTGTTAAGGGAGGTTCTATCTTGGGTCCTAAACACTTTCTTGTCTTGTTATTACATGTTCTACACCTTTGTAATAGCAGTATACGTTCAATAAATACAATATCAGTCCCCGTGACTATATTCGTACCCCTATTATCGTTTTAATTACATATTCGTTACTTTATTCATTTACTCGGGTTAACTAATCCGGACCCCCGGTTTAATTAATTCCATCATTCCGTCTTTTTTCTTGCTTCAGATCGATGCATCCATTATTTGCCTTTCATTCATATATTATACAATGTTTATGAAATTAGATATATAATAATTAAGTAATAAATATGTTTAGAAAAGTAGATATATTTTGTCAAATAAAATAGTTTCTTAATATTTAAAAAAAAAAAAAAAAGAGTTTCCTAATAAAATACAAAGTTTTAAATATTTTGCATAAAAGGACTTGGTTAATATTGATTTTAATTCTTAATGATTTGACATCTTCTCCTTCACCGCTTATATAACATCTATACATCGGGGTGCATCAAATATAAATTCACAGGCTTAAATTACCTAAATAATCTAACATGACATGAACCAAACGCCGCCCCTTTATTGTACAACGTAACAACTCTACAGTTATGAAGATAAAGGAATCTTTACCTCTAGTTGGTGCAAACAATAATACAGTAGGACCTTTGGTTGGAACGTTATACTGTGAGCACGTACCGACCTTGCAAGGTGGGCATAGTTCCATATCCATAATTTCTATACTATAGATTCATAATTTTTATACTGTAGATCCATAATTTCTATACTGTAGATTCATAAAATTTATACTTTAGATTCATAATTTCTATACAGTAGATTCATAATTTCTATACTGCAGATTCATAATATCTGTACTGTAGATTCATAATTTCTGTACTGTAAATTCATAATTTCTAAACTGTATAGTTATCAATTATGAACATATAGTTCTCTGATTTGTGAAAACAGAGTTTAACAATTGAAATCTAAAGTATAAATTTTATAAATCTACAGTATAAAAATTATGGATATGAAATCGTGAGGTGGGCACATGCTCACAGCATAATTTGTCCCTTTGGTTGGTGCAAAATTTAATAATGTAGGAAACCTACCTACCGGCATGGCCGGTTTGCAGCTATTTAAGGTGCTGAGGCACTTCTCATAATATAACATTAAGGTCTCATACAAAATCACTGAGTCAAGCATGCAATTCAGCTTAAGGCAACAAGTTAAGGTCTCATACAAAATCACTAAGTCAAGCAAGCAAAGGAAACAAGTATCAACTAAGGCTAGAGGTTAGACCTATATGTTTCATGTCATTTATATTTTTACAGTTGGTAGATGAGAACATGATGATGGATCATAGGCAAATTATGCTGTGAAACCACAACCCCGATAAATAACCAGTACCTCTTCTTCTCGCAACATCTTCTCTATCCAACCACAACCCCCATAAATAACCTACAAATAGCTCATCATTTTATTTCTATTAAACTTACTTTCTCAAACTATCTCTTCTGAAAAACTTAACTTGTTCCATTTCTCTGCGATCAATATAATGTCTCAGTGAATACGTTGATGTCAAGTTACCGTGTCTGCTTCATTTGCTAAGGCTTCGGATGAGTGTTCTATTGTAGTTGCGCTCCGAATGAGTTTTCTTTTGTAGTTGTGGTCCGGATGAGTGTTCTATTGTAGCTATGCTCTGGATAAATGATTCGTTGTAGCTGCTCTCCGTATGAGTGTTTTGTTGTCGCTGAGTTCCGGATAAGTGTTCCGTTGTAGATGTGCAGTGCTTTGAATGAGTGTTGTTCCGTTGTAACGATCTTGAGGCTGAAATTTTTGATCCGTCAGGATTATTTTATTTTGTTCGTGACAAAGTAGCATAAAAGGAACTACAAGGAAACTACATCTCTACAAAAAGACCACACATCTTTACTAAGTCACTAACCACAACAAGGCTAAATGATCTAAGGGACGAGCTCAATTTTCTTTCTTGAAAACCTTAACTTGAGGGGCATATTAAGACTCTATATTCTGACACACTAGAATTCATTTTTCCTTTTCTTATATTATTAGGAATATTACCATTTACCATTCATATCATAACTGTAACTCTTTGTATCCTTATAAATACACATCTTTATCATATACTTCAAATCATCATTGATGAATAATAATATCATTCCTACCATTATTATTCTAATAACATTGTGTTCTACTGATTTTGCAAGGCCGGAATTAGTACATTAAGCGTATCATTGATTAAAGGGACAAATTAAATTGTGATTTTTTTTTTTTTGGGGGGTGTTCTTATGGTTTCTCGGACCGAGATCGCATTAAATTGTGATTCTTTGCTTATTGATATAAAAGCAACTAACAAAAAGTAAGAAAAGCTAGCATAGCTTTGATTCCTATGAATTTGGTAGTGATTAGCATTAAAAAAAAAAATTACACTTTTTAATCCTAATTTATAGAGTAATCGTAGATTTCGTTCTTATGTGTTGGTGGTACTCACTTTCGTTCCTAAGTTATCATTGACGTTGCATTTTTCGTTCCTTTACTAATAAAACATTAGGGACGAAATTTGCAATATTAGTATAACTCAGGAATGAAAAGTGAAATGCCAATGATAATTTACGGACGAAAAGTGCAATGCCAATGATAATTTTTGTGTGTGTGTGATCTATAACTTTGGGATAAAAATCTAATTTGTAAAAATTAAAATTAAATTAAATTAAATGGATGCAGCTTCTTCCCAAGTAGCACTTCCTCAACAACCGCCAGGTAGAGTACGTACTATATATATGTGTGTGGCTTAATCTATAACTTTGGGATAAAACCCCAATTTGCAAAAATTAATATTAAATTAAATTAAATGGATGCAGCTTCTTCCCAAGTAGCACTTCCTCAACAACCGCCAGGTAGAGTACGTACTATATATATGTGTGTGGTTTGATCTATAACTTTGGGATAAAAATCCAATTTGCAGAAATTAATATTAAATTAAATTAAATAGATGCAGCTTCTTCCCAAGTAGCACTTCCTCAACAACCGCCAGGTAGAGTACGTACTATATATATGTGTGTGGCTTGATCTATAACTTTGGGATAAAAACCCAATTTGCAGAAATTAATATTAAATTAAATTAAATGGCTGCAGCTTCTTCCCAAGTAGCACTTCCTCAACAACCGCCAGGTAGAGTACGTACTATATATATGTGTGTGGCTTGATCTATAACTTTGGGATAAAAACCCAATTTGCAAAAATTAATATTAAATTAAATTAAATAGATGCAGCTTCTTCCCAAGTAGCACTTCCTCAACAACCGCCAGGTAGAGTACGTACTATATATATGTGTGTGGCTTGATCTATAACTTTGGGATAAAAATCCAATTTGCAGAAATTAATATTAAATTAAATTAAATGGCTGCAGCTTCTTCCCAAGTAGCACTTCATCAACAACTGCCAGGTAGAGTACGTACTATATATATGTGTGTGGTTTGATCTATAACTTTGGGATAAAAATCCAATTTGAAGAAATTAATATTAAATTAAATTAAATGGATGCAGCTTCTTCCCAAGTAGCACTTCCTCAACAACCGCCAGGTAGAGTACGTACTATATATATGTGTGTGGCTTGATCTATAACTTTGGGATAAAAACCCAATTTGCAGAAATTAATATTAAATTAAATTAAATGACTGCAGCTTCTTCCCAAGTAGCACTTCCTCAACAACCGCCAGGTAGAGTACGTACTATATATATGTGTGTGGTTTGATCTATAACTTTGGGATAAAAATCCAATTTGCAGAAATTAATATTAAATTAAATTAAATGGATGCAGCTTCTTCCCAAGTAGCACTTCCTCAACAACCGCCAGGTAGAGTACGTACTATATATATGTGTGTGGCTTGATCTATAACTTTGAGATAAAAACCAAATTTGCAGAAATTAATATTAAATTAAATTAAATGGCTGCAGCTTCTTCCCAAGTAGCAATTCCTCAACAACCGACAGGTAGAGTACGTACTATATATATATGTGTGGTTTGATCTATAACTTTGGGATAAAACTCCAATTTGCAGAAATTAATATTAAATTAAATTAAATGGATGCAGCATCTTCCCAAGTAGCACTTCCTCCACAACCGCTAGGTAGAGTACGTACTATATATATGTGTGTGGCTTGATCTATAACTTTGGGATAAAAACCCAATTTGCAGAAATTAATATTAAATTAAATTAAATGGCTGCAGCTTCTTCCCAAGTAGCACTTCCTCAACAACCGCCAGGTAGAGTACGTACTATATATATGTGTGTGGTTTGATCTATAACTTTGGGATAAAAATCCAATTTGCAGAAATTAATATTAAATTAAATTAAATGGATGCAGCTTCTTCCCAAGTAGCACTTCCTCAACAACCGCTAGGTAGAGTACGTACTATATATATGTGTGTGCTTGATCTATAACTTTGGGATAAAAACCCAATTTGCAGAAATTAATATTAAATTAAATTAAATGGCTGCAGCTTCTTCCCAAGTAGCACTTCCTCAACAACCGCCAGGTAGAGTACGTACTATATATATATGTGTGGTTTGATCTATAACTTTGGGATAAAAATCCAATTTGCAGAAATTAATATTAAATTAAATTAAATGGATGCAGCTTCTTCCCAAGTAGCACTTCCTCAACAACCGCCAGGTAGAGTACGTACTATATATATGTGTGTGGCTTGATCTATAACTTTGGGATAAAAACCCAATTTGCAGAAATTAATATTAAATTAAATTAAATGGCTGCAGCTTCTTCCCAAGTAGCACTTCCTCAACAGCCGGTTGGTTAAAACGCGTTTATTATGGCCTGTTTGGTAAAATGACTGTTAGCTGATAGCTGTTAACTGTTAGCTGATTGTGTTAATTAGAGGGTATAAATAGTTTATAACATTGGCTATTGTAGAAAAGTGTTTGGTAAATTAGGTGTTAGCTGATAGCTGTTTGGTATAATTTATTTTATCAAAAAGCTAATTGAAAAAGTTGCTTGGAGTAACTTTTTGTATTTTAGCCTTTTGGAGTTGCCAAAAGTTAATTAACCAAACATTTGTATTGATATTTTAACTAAATCAAACAATTAATAGTAGTCAAATAAGCCAAAATTGGCCTATAGGCCAATTTTTTTACCAAACAGGGCCTATATATGTGTGGTTTAATTTTATTAATTACTCCTTGTACTATTTAACGTGTTTACTATTCATTGGTTAAAATAATTTTAATTTTTTTATGTTTATTTTTTAGTAAGTTTTAATTATTTTTTAATTGATTTTTTATTTAATTTAATAATTCTTTTAATGTAATTTATAATATAAATATAAATTTTATATAATAATATTGAGGTGTATTTAAAAAATTCGAAAAATTATTTATAAAAATTATTTTTCAAATTTCTCGTGTTTGGTCAAGAGTTAAAAATGTGAGTGAAAGTCATTTTTCAATTTTCATACCAATACCGAACCACCACTAGCACTATTACCACTGCAACACCACCACCACCACCATCGCCAACACCTCTAACACCACCACCACCACTACTACTAGAGGTGGCCACAGGCCAGTTCAAGGTCGAACCAACCCTGAGTCAGCCCGGAAAAAAGTGGGCCTGGGCCTTACTGGGCCTGAGCCGGGTTTAGCTCGAACCGGAACCGCCTTGTTAAGGGCTGGTTCAGGTCCTTTTAAAAAAATTCGAGGCCCAGCACGGAACCGGCCCATGGCCCAGGCCCGGGCCTAGGCCCGGGTAAACAAAACGATAGCAGCAAAGCATGCCAGCTTTGCTTCCATGGCTAAATGCCTAAAATTCTAAACAAAAATAGTAATTTTGATTGTGGCAGCTAGACTTATTACTTACTACTTATCCCTGCAACGTGAAACGGCCAAATATATTTGGCCGTTGCATGTAGCCTCTGTCGGAGGCTAGACTAGGCTTGGCCTCCGGTAGAGGCTACTCCTGTTCTCGCCTCTCGATCAGTGCAACGGCTAAATTTGTTTGTTTTTCTTCTTTTTATTTACCATTTTACCCTATAAATACTCTTTTCCAATTTATTTTTATCACACAAAAATTCTTAATCCGACACTTTCTTACTTCTAATCACAACAATTCCCCATAAATTAAAAGCAAACCCAATTTAAAAGTCTTTTATAAATTTTTAATTTATCATCTAACATAATTTAGTGAGTAAAAATCAAATGAACTTTATAAACTATACTACATTTTATAATATTTATAAAAGTTATCAAATAATATTAAGTCAATAAGTCTTATATAAAGTTTTAATAGTACAAGACTACAAGTTCAAATGTATTTAACGTCATTTATAAATTTTAATTTAGTAGAAAATCATGTTAATTTTAAATTTTGCGATTAATAACAAAAATATTAATTTTAGAAAAGTGTGTGACTGTGTGTAATGTGTATATATACATTAATTATTATTTATGTATCAAGAGGTTGTAATAGCTTAATTGGAAAGAACTTAAATTGATAACTAAGATTAAGATAAGATAAGAGCTTCAGGGTTTAAAACTCATTTTAAACAAAAATATATTAATTTATAAAAAAAATTATATATTTAAAATAAAATAAACAATATAATAAATTACGGGCCTAGCTCGCGGTCGGCCCATAAGAAGCCTGGGACCGGCCCTGACTACTATGGGCCGGTCCCGAGCTGTGCTGGCTGAGGCCCAAGATCAGTCCGGGACCGGACTTTGGCCAGCTCTAACTACAACTATCAGTCTACCACTACGACTACCACAATTTATATTATTATTATTATTACAAATGTTATATTCTAAACAAACATAAATAAAATGTTTAATTATACAATTTTGCTCATTTTTTGAAAAATAAATCAAAAGACAAATTTCTAAAATGCAACCAAATTAAACATTGAAAATGAAAATGTTTTCTGAAAGATGACTCATTTTTGAGAAGTTGTTTTCTTAGTTTCTAAGCACACCATAAACTTAATATTATGAAAAATTGAATTAAAAATAGTTTCAGTCAAGTCTTGTTAATTAGAACCAGACACATAAAATAGGACGGGGAGTAATTAATTGTAGGTAGCTTCAATTCCCCGGCCCAAATATGATATGATATGATGATGATAGACGATGAACATGATGTTGCAGTTGATTACAGCAAATACCGGCCACTAAACAGAGCTATATTGGCAGCAAATTGGGAGGAAGCTCAAATATTCTTCAACCAACACCCTGCAGCAATTCAATCTCCACTTAACAGCCACTTAGAGACTGCATTGCATATTGCTGCTAAAGTAGGTAATGCCTCCTTTATGGAAAAGCTTGTAGAATTATTGTTGGACCATGAACTTGGCCCCAGAGACGTCAATGGGTGTACCCCACTTCACTACGCTGCCCAGACTGGAAACATTGAGGTGGCTGATATCCTTGTTCGCAGGAATTCTAATCTCCTCTATCTTCGCAGCAAGAATGGTTTTTTCCCCATCCATTATACGGCTATGCCTATGAATAATCACAAGGACGCCTTTGTGTATTTCCTTGGTGTGACTAGGGATTACGGCCACCCTAATCCATATGCAGGCCCAACTGGTGTCTCTTTGCTTGTTCTATTAATCGCAAATAAATTCTATGGTACGTATAGTAGTACATACCCGGCCTGGCCCCGCCAACTATATCTTATCCATCTTAATTACCCTCTTTGCTTAGCTAGCTTATTATAATTTAGAGTTAATTCCAGCAATGGTTCTCCGACTATATTGATTTTCCAAAATTAGATTCTGACTTTTAATTTGGACACATTAGGTCCCTCGACTTTCAATTTCTTTCCAATTGAGGTCCTTTCGTTAGAATACAATTAATTGAACTTTAAATGAAAGGGTAAGCTCGTCCTTTCACCTGCCTATGTATTATTCTTCATATTTCTCCCTTGTATAAGCGATATATATATATATATATATATATATATATATATATATATATATATATATATATATATATGTATGTATATATATATATATATATATATATATATATATATATATATATATATATATATATATATATATATATATATATATATATATATATATATATGAAGATAATCTCAGTCGAAGTCCTAGAATGTTCCTCGCCGTTCCCCATTTATTGACTGCTCATGTGTGCGTTTCTCCGTTATTGAGATGTCTACAAGGTATAACAGCGAAATACAAAGGGAAAAATACGAAGAATAATACATAGGCAGGTGAAAGGACGAGTTTACCCCTTCATTTAAAGTTTAATTAATCATATTCTGACGAAAGGATCTCAATTGGAAAGAAATTAAAAGTCAAGGGACCTAAAGTGTCCAAATTAAAAGTCGAAGACTAATTTTGGAAAACCAGTATAGTCGGAGGACCATTGCTGGAATTAACTCTTATAATTTATATATACAGATTTGACTCTGCAGTTGGTTGTAAGGTACCCTGATTTGGGCGGTCATAAGAGGTTAGGTAACGATATATCAGCTTTGGATGCCTTAGTTCTTGGTGACTGTTCCATTATTAACAAACACAATCTAAACTTTTGGCAAAGTTTCATATATTACTGTGAGTAATTTTCCGTTATTTAATTTCCATAGTCCACCTTTATTTATATATAGACTTATTCTTCCATCTCGTGCCTGCCAACCAATTAATTACTACTCATTTCGATCTTTAACTTACTAGTAAAATTATTATTGCATGCAGGTGTTTCTAAGGCCGAGTCAAAAACAATTTTCCACCTCATCACCTCACTACTACCATGTATGTATGTATGGATGTGTGTGTATACATAACTACCTAACATGACCACATCAAATCAGAACATATAGTTGGAAGATATATAATAATAAAAATATAATAGATTTTCATTTTTATTGTTTTAATTCGATATATCTATCAGGGCTTGTAGGGAAGAGCATAGTAAACAAAATGGTGCTGCACCACCAAGCTATGAAGCTTCTTAAATGCTTGTGTGATCAACTCACAACCCTAAATGATACACAAGTAGTCTCATTGGCAAAACGTGCAGTCTTTGAAGCAGCGAGTTTAGACATTTGGCAAGTTATCCTAAATATTGCGGAAGCACTTCCTACGTCCGTTAATTTCAGTAACCACAAGAAGCAGGGTATACTTCACATAGCAATAGAGAACCGTAGCGAAAATGTTTTTAACCTTGTTTGTGGAACCACCAATATGCTTAGGACTAATTTACCGCATTTTGAAGACATAAATACTAATACTCTTTTGCATTTGGCTGGGAAATTGGCACCTCCGCACAAACTAAATCTTGTTTCTGGTGCAGCTCTTCAAATGCAACGAGAGCTTCAATGGTTTAAGGTATGGTATGTCACACTCCATCTCTTATGTGTTTTCTCTCATTGTTTCATTTTTATTTTTGTGATGACGGTGAAGCTCACATCCATAGATTACACGAAGGTACATACACAGGGTAAACCCCATGCTAGGACGTCTTGTCAGTAAATCAGTCTAGATAGTTTTATTGAGAGTCAAACTTGTTAATTTGTAATTATCAAATCAACGACCAATTTGGTTGGGGTTGGGTTCTCTGACCAACTTTAATTTTTATTTTTAATTTTTAAACACACACACATATATATATATATATATGATTCGTTTCATCTGATCTGCAGGAAGTGAAAAAAATCACACCATTTAATTACTTTCAACTTCCGAATAAAGATGGCAAAACTCCGAGTGTGGTCTTTACGGAGGAGCATAAGGAGTTAAAAGAGGCAGGGGAGAAATGGATGAAAGACACAGCAACTTCATGCACAATTGCAGCAGCCCTCATTGTTACTGTTGTCTTTGCAGCTGCCATTACAGTTCCTGGTGGCAACAATGATAAAAATGGCCTCCCATTCTTCTCCAACCACAATGCTTTCACAGTATTCGCCATCTCAAATGCTGCATCTCTCTTCACATCAGCTACTTCCTTGCTCGTCTTCTTGTCCATCCTAACTTCGCGCTATGCAGAACAAGACTTCCTATACGCTCTTCCCAAGAGATTAATCATAGGCCTCTTCACCTTGTTTTTGTCCATAATATTTATGATGATTGCCTTCTCCGCCACAGTGTATCTCGTATTCGGGCAAAACAGAAGGGGAGTTCTTATTATGGTGGCTTCATTTGCATGTTTGCCGGTCACTTCATTTGTGCTACTTCAATTCCCTCTGCTGATAGATTTGGTGTCATCTACGTACGGACGGGGCATTTTCGATCAGCGTGGCTTTCCCCAGCTCCCATTTTGACTTGCATGCCACTCATATTGAGTTTGTAATGCTTTGATCATTTTAATTTGTGGTTCTAGGCATAAGTTTAAGCCAAAGTACATTTGTTATGAGCTTTCTCGTGAATCAAATAGACTAGTTTCACATAATGGAGATACCATATCCTATATCATTACCATATTTTTCTTTGAACATGTTTTAATAAAATATTTAGACTTTATACAATATATATTATTATGCTTTTTAACTATCACAGGCCACTTAAAGTCATTCTTGGTGTTATTGTATTCTGATCTTATTGAAAATTTATAGAGTAAATATATTCTTGCTTATTGTGCATACATATAATTGTTTGACATTGTGAAGTTGTGGATAATAATCTACTCACTAGACCACGCTTTTTGATTCCATAAGGCAACCATATATCTCCAACACACTTCACCACAAGTACTAAATATAAACAGAATGTGAACAAAAAAAACAGCAATGTTTTTAACCTAAGCTACCAACATCCTAGAAAATCACAAACAATCATTTCAAGTTCAGTCAGAAACTGACTATAAATTCCCATCTGCACACGTGAGATGTTAAAATCTAATGCCTAAAGTTATGTTGAGAGCTGAGTTCTTCAGTTCATGGTGAAGAAAGCTTCAGACTTGAAGAATTCATGGTGAAGTAACTTGGCTGCTTCGAATTCTGCTAGAGCGCCTCACAGGAGTTATAATTTCTTCACCTCCACCACTTCCCTATATATAATAACAAAGAAAATAGGTTAAATAGCCATAGTTGTTAGAAAACGACAACATTTTTAGAAGAGGGGAATGGTGAAAAAAACAACATTTTTAGACTGATGAACTTACATGTTTGATTGGGATCTTCTCATAGGTGGTGAAACTTCCATAAGAAGGCGATGGCGAACCCAGAGAGTAATCCGAAGAAGCAGCAACCGACTCCCTTCTCGAACTGCTGCTTTTACCCGGTTTTCTTTCCCGTCTCTGAGCTCTGCTGGTCTGCATTGCATCATCCTTTCTGCTGTGAGATGTGCTCATTTCCGAAGGGCAAGACGACTCTGCAACAACATCGGTTTCTGGTTCCCAATCCTCATCAGAAGATTGTTTCTCTTGCACTATAGGCTTTGCAGAAGCTGATGATACTAGGTTGTTCTTGGGCAAACATGCTGGAACCACCACATAATCTGGAGTTGCATTCTTTTGTTTGAGAAAGACAAAGGCTGCAACTGCCACTGCACCGAGTAAGAACGACGAAATTCCTAGGATTGTAGAACTCCTTTCCTGAATCGTAGACGCCAGCATTTCTAAAGTTGAGGGCTTCTCAACACAAGAATCATCCATTTTAGTCTCGAGATTGGCATCCAACAAAGCGGTTTCGTGCGCCCGACTGTGTCCATGTTATGCGCCAAACGCGCACAACATGTGATCTTTTTTTTTTTTTTTTTTCCAATGCTCCCCATACTTGTAAGTCTATTCTTTCCCCCATTCTTTCTTCTTCACACTAATTATTCTCCCCATTTATCTCCACATTCTTTACTTAGTGTGGATGCTCTAAGAGAAGTCCAATCAAATTAAATATAATGTTCAGCTTACTCAAATTCAAAACCAGCCAGCTGAAATGCATTAAATAAAGAGCAGCGTAAAATGGCAAAATCTTTAGGAACCCACCAACCACCCACTCCATTAAATGGTCATTTAGACCTTAGTTCAAAAAAAATTATATAATATATTACGGAGTATATGTTAATTGAAGATACATAATATGCACATGCATTACAATGTACATAATAATAATGAATCTTGATCCATTAAAAAAGATGAAGAGTACAATTTCTGCCTTTTTAAATCAATGCCTTGTTAGATTGAGAATATATATATATATATATATATTGGGTGGCCTGGCGATTGAAATTCGCAATTAATATCAAAGTGTATGCATTATAATTTCTGTTTACAATTAGCAGGATATGCTTTCCTTTTTTTCTTATATACTAGTTACACTCGCGCATTGCACGGATGGTTCAATGTCCAATATGTATTTTAAAATTAGTATTTCAAAATTTATCAAAGTATTATTTTGTATACTAATATATGATTCTAATTAATTGACTAAAGTAATGTTAAAATTTATTTTGTATTTTTTTAATACATTGAATTTCAATCTAACATATTCATAATATATGTAGGTGTACCGTTTTATCAATGTCAATGTGTGATTCTAATTAGTTTACCAATGTTCATGTTAAATTTTATTTTTTATTTTTTTAATACACTGTATTCTAACATATTCTTAGTATATGTTTAATAATTATGTCAATTTTGATTGGGATGAGATTAAAACCTAAGACCTTTTTTATAAAATTACAATCAATAAGTAAGTTAACAATAATAAATTCTTCTGTTACTAAAGTTTACATTAATAGAATGGATGGTATATTTACAAGAAAAAGAGAGATAGGGAGGGTGAGGCTAATGATGAAGAGTCAAAAGCTAAGCAAATGACACTTCCAATAAAGTTGGTGTTGTAGTGGATAGTATTTCAAGAAAGCTTTGTGGGTCTTTATACATACTTCATAAGCAGACAGAAAAAAAGAGAGAAAAGATGGAAAAGGTAGGGAGCAGTACGTTCGGCTGGGAGAGTTCATGGTAGTTACAACCAATCTCAATGTCTCATTGCTTTTGGGAAGTTATGAAGAAAAGAGAATGCTGGAAAATGGAGAAGAAAATGGGGAAAGAGTGTGGGTGGGAGGTGGAAAGGGGAAGACAAAAATTAGTGGAGGAAAAAGGAGAGGAAGAAAAAGGGAGGAAAAGAGAAAGGAGAGGAGAAAATGGAAATGGGATTGTATTTTTTTAACAAGAGTGTTTGTTTTTAGAACTATTGACCCTAAGAGTCAATGGTGTCCCCAAAGACACTCATAACCTCTCATATGGAAAAATCACCGTGTTACTAAATCACAAAATTATTAGTAAAATAAATAAATAAATAAATAAATAAGATTATATAATTTCAATCGTTATGTTGTGCATCTGTATGCACTATGCATAGTGCATACGGATGCAAAAACGACGTCGTTTTGACGTCTAACTTAAAAAAAAAAAAAATGAAGGGTCTAAGTGCTCTGAGCTTAGCATTCAACTGTTTGCTAGCTTGTTTAAGGCCACCCAGTGACCTTGTTAACCTGCAAACTTGGTTAGGTGGAATGGTGCATTTAAGGTAGAGTCCAACACTCTTAACCCTGTAATTTTATTTCACTCCAAAAAATAATCCCACTTCTACATTATCAAATTTGTAAATTTGTAATATTTTCACTATTTTTTTACATCTCTAAAATTTTAACTCCCTCCGAAAAGTGAACCTCAATTTTAAATCCATATAATTCCAACTCACTTGTTAACACTAATACTAATAAAATAATTTTAAAAAATAGAAAACAAGTACAAAAGCTAAAAAGCTTAGCAAGCTTGCAAACCAAGTGGCAAAAAAATAAATTTTAAGTAAAAATTTAAAAAGAAATTGCCATGTGGACTTGCAAGCTCATATCATTTCAAGGATGGAGTTAGCCTAAGAATGTTGTTGAAAATTACCGACTACTGCAACTTAAATTTAGAAAATTATCATGTGATGTGTGGACCATTAAAAAAAGTATATTTTTAATATATTAAAAATATATTATTATTATACTGAATATACATTATACAAAATAATGTATTCTTAGTACTTAAATAATGTAATTTCTCTAAGGTACTGTTTAGCAAACTTAGCTGAAAAGCTATAAGCTATGAGCTGAAAACTAAAGAACTGTTATGATTAAAAGTGTTTGGTAAAATTAGCTTTTTGATAAGCTGATAAATGTAAAAAGACTAAAAATGACATCTTTAAAAAATTTAAAGTAGTTTGTTAACATATTAAAATTTAACATTTTGTCTTAAAAAATTAACATTTTGAAATAAAACTATTAGCATAATCATGATCTAGCATCACATAATGATGTAACAATATTGTTGCGAATCTCCTCCATTTCAATAGAGGTCTGACTTAAATTTTCGTTGATGGAGATATTACTACTTGAAGATGAAGGGAGCGGAGTGCGAATGAAGATAATGGAGGGATTGTCGTGCGGTTAAAGTTGTTGAGAAGAGAAAAGGGTTTTAATTGAGAATGGTAGAGTATGTCATTTCTTTAAAATAATAAGGATAAAGATTGAAAAAAAAAATTAGGAAGCTAGTAGCTTATTTTGAAACGCTACATAAATGTAGTGTTCCAAAATAAGCTCTTATTTTAAGCTAGGAGCTTATTTTAGGAACATTACCAAACAGAGCTTATAGCTTATTAGTAGCTTAAAATAAGTTATAAGCTCTTAAATAAGCTTTGTCAAATAGAGCATTAAACTCTGTTGGGCAAACTTAGCTGAAAAGCTATAAGTTATAAGCTATGAGCTGAAAACTAAAGAACTGTTATGATTCAAAGTGTTTGGTAAAATTAACTTTTTGATAAGCTGATAAATGTAAAAAGATTAAAAAGGACATCTTTAAAAAATTTAAAGTAGTTTGTTTACATATTAAAATTTAACATTTTTTCTTCAAAAAAAATATTAACATTTTGAAATAAAACTATTATCATAATCATGATCTAGCATCCCATAATGATGTAGCAATATTGTTGCGAATCTCCTTCAGTTCAATAGAGGTCTAACTTAAATTTTCGTTGATGGAGATATTACTATTTGAAGATGAAGAGAGCGAAGTGCGAATGAAGATGGAGGGATTGTCGTGCGGTGAAAGTTGTTGAGAAGAGAAAAGGGTTTTGTTTGAGAATGGTAGAGTATGTCATTTCTTTAAAATAATAAGGATAAAGATGAAAAAAAATTAGGAAGCTAGTAGCTTATTTTGAAACGCTACCTAATGTAGCGTTTCAAAATAAGCTCTTATTTTAACCTATGAACTTATTTTGGAAACATTACCAAACTAAATTTATAGCTTATTATAAGCTATATGCTTCTAAATAAGATTTGTCAAACAGAGCCTAAATATAGCAATACAAAACATTACTTTCCAAATATACTCTAGTAATGTTATTACCGTCAAATTCGCAATCACTACATTTGAATATGTAGACAAGATAACTCATTATTTAGGTTTTATGACACAATCATTAAATTTGAATAGGTTTTATGACGAGGGAAATCGCAAATCACAATCATTACATTTGAATATGTAGACAGACTTTTGGTTTTTAAGATTTGAGCAATTTGAATTTTAAGCATTTGATGAGAAAATAGGACCTCGGGGGAAGGGAAAGTTTTGGCCAAGGGTGTGGCAGAGAGAAATGGTGACCTAACCAACAAGAATCAAACTCACAACTTTCTATTTCACAACACAAACATCAACCATCCAAACTACCACTCATCTTGTGTATAGGAAGGAAGGATACTCTATTTACCCATTGTAGTTGCGTTCAGAATGAGTGTTCCATTGTAGATGTGTTCTAGATAAGTGTTCCGTTCAAGCGATGTTTCAAATGAGTATTGTTTCGTCGCTGCAGATCCTTAGGCCAAAAATTTTGGTCCGTCAGGATTCTTTTATTTTATTCGTGACAAAGTAGCATAAAAGAAACTATATCTCTACAAAAAGACCAACTGGCAAGCATCTTCACCAAGTCACTAACCATAGCAAGACTAAATTATTTAAGGGACAAGCTCAATGTTTTCTCTAGAAAATCTTAAACTTGAGGGGGCGTAATCTTAAACTTGAGGGGGCGTATTAGGACTCTGTATTTTAACGCACTAGAATTCATTCTCTCTCTCCTTATATTATTAGAAATATGATGAAGGAATATTAACCATTATCATTCCTATCCTGAATTTGTTATATCCTTATAAATATTAGGACTATATTATTCATATTTGACTAGGACTATTATTCGTGTTAGTTTAGGATTCTATATTCGTGTTGGTCTAGGATTCTATCTAGTATCTCTATATATTTACATTCTGTACTCTCAGACATCATTACTGAATACAATACTTTTACATACACTCTCATCTTGTTTCAGCTTCTAGGTTTCTCTCCCATTGAAGGTCCCGGTCTACCTGATGATGGCTCTGCTCGATCTTCTGAACGGACCATTACCGAGACTTCTCCTATGCCTACTGGGAATAGCCTATCATCGGCTCATCACTTTGTCTCTCTCAAATTGACCTCCCGTAACTATCTGTTTTGGCGAACATAGATGCTACCGTTCTTGGAAGGTCAAGGCCTTCTTGGCTTCATCGATGGGACTATTCCGTACCCGGTCACGTCGTCGGTTGCTGCTGCCGACACCGTCGCCTCGACTGCCGACAGCATGGCGGCGGCGGGTGAACTCGTTGCGCAACAGACGGCATGGAAAAGGCAAGACAAAACTATTTTATCTCTTTTAATTTCGTCTCTCTCAGAGGAGACGATGCGTTTTGCTGTTGGTTGTTCCACTTCGCGGAAACTCTGGCTCACCATAGAACAATCTCTCGCTTCTTCTTCGAGATCCCGGGCATGGCGATTGTTCGGTGAGTTACAAGCTTTACGACAAGGTGACTCTTCAATAGCGGACTACATCGGCCGTGCGCAACTATTAGTTGATGATTTGGCCATGGCCGGTCGCGATGTTACGTTAGACGATCAAAATTTGTATGTCTTTCGTGGCTTGCGGTCTAAGTTTCGTCCACTTGTGGCAACCCTAGCTCGGAGTGCTCTGGTTCCGCTTGCCGAGGTGGCAGACTTCTTGGTATCTCAAGAATGGATCTGTGCCGGGGGTGTGGCGGCAGTCGCGATGGCAGCAAGCAGAGGCGGTGCAACTGCGGGTCACGACGGCCATGGCGGTCGCGGCTCGGGCGTGGCTCAAAGTCAGGTCCGCGGTGTCAAATTTGCAACAAGCAAGGTCACGATGCTCTTGCGTGTTGGCATCGGTGCAACTGCGGGTCACGACGGCCATGGCGGTCGCGGCTCGGGCGGAGGCAGGCGCGGTCGCGGTCGCGGGCGTGGCTCAAAGTCAGGTCCGCGGTGTCAAATTTGCAACAAGCAAGGTCACGATGCTCTTGCATGTTGGCATCGGTTCTTGACCCCCCCCCCCCCCCCCCCCCCCCCCCACGGGCTCCTCAGGCGAATGTGGCCGTTCCTGGTGATAATGGTGATAGTACTGGTCCCAATGAGTGGTTCCCTAACACCGGTGCTACGAATCATGCCATCCATGATTCATCCTTAATGACCTCTGCAACAAGATATGATGGCCCAGAAACTCTACGAGTCGGTAGTGGTACATGTTTGCCTATAGTTAATGTTGGTTCCGCTTCGTTAGCCACTAATTCTAGGTCGTTTAAATTACATGATGTTTTGCATGTCCCTGGTCTTTCTTCCTCTCTATTGTATGTTCAACGCTATTATTCTAGATTCGTGTTGGTCTATGATTCTATCTAGTATCTCTATATATTTACATTCTGCATGTACTCTCAGACATCATTACTGAATACAATACTTTTACATACACTCTCATCATAAATACATATCTCATCATGTATTTCAAATTATCACAGATCAATAATATACAGTTTGCATCGCACGGGTGGTTGATATAAAAGCAAAAAAGTAAGAAAAGCTAGCATAGCTTTAATTTGAATTTGGTAATGATTAGCATAACAAAGAATGTGGTTGTTAGGTTGTAAAGTAGGTGATAGCAAGCCTGGCCTGGCCTACCTGCTTATATATAAATCCATTATTTTGAAGTTTGAAGCGCTATAAAATGAAACGGTCTGCATAAATTTTAATCGCCAGATAGAGTTAGTTTATAAGAGCAGATAGAATAAATTTGCAGAAATTAAATTAAATGGCTGCACTTCCTCCACAACCGGCAGGTAGAGTACGTACAATATATGTGTTAATTAATTCTTCCAAATATGATATGATATGATGATGAGGATGATGTTGCAGTTGATTACAGCATATACCGGCCACTATACAGAGCTATTTTGGAAGCAAATTGGGTGGAAGCTGAAATCTTCTTCACCCAACACCGTGAAGCAATTCAATCTCCACTTAACATCAACTTAGAGACTGCATTGCATGTTGGTGCTAGAGTAGGTAATGTCTTCTTCACCCAAAACCTTGTAGCATTACTGTTGGAAAATGAACAAGTAGAAGCGCTTGGCCCCAGAGATGCCGAAGGGCGTAACCCTCTTCACATGGCTGCCCGGCATGGAAACATTGAGGTGGCTGGTATCCTTCTTGCCAGGAATCCTAATCTCCACTATCTTCCCAACAACAATGGCTGGTTCCCCATCCATTATGCGGCTACGAATCATCGCAAAAGCAAGGACGTCTTTCTCTATTTCTATCGTCTCACTAGGGATGGTCAACACGGGCAGCCTAATCCATATCAAGGCCCAACTGGTGTCTCTTTGCTTGCTGAATTAATCGAATATAAATTCTATGGTACGTATATATAGTACGTAGTACAACGGCAAATTATGCTGTGCATCCGTATGCACCATGCATGGTGCATACGGATGCAAAAACGACGTCGTTTTAATAAAACGCGCGTTTCTCCTTAAAAAAAAAAAATCAGGTTCGATTCCCAGCAACAACATATGAACTAAAATTTCATAATCGATGAACTATATTTCCATAATCGATGAACTATAATTCCATAATCTAATCTATGAACTAAAAATTCCAGAATGAATGAACTAAAATTCCATAATCTATAAACTAAAATTTCAGAATCGATGAACTACAATTCCATAATCGATGAACTATAATTCCATAATCAATGAACTATAATTCCATAATCTATGAACTAAAATTCCAGAATGAATGAACAATATAATGTTGTTGCTGGGAATCGAACCTGAAAATTTTTTAAAGGGGAGACGCGCGTTTTTTAATAAAACGACGTCGTTTTGGCATCCGTATGCACCATGCATGGTGCATACGGATGCACAGCATAACGATTGGTAGTACAACCCCGTCCAACTATATTTGCTTAGCTAGCTTATTATTAAAATTTAATTGTGTATATATATATATATATATATACAGATTTGGCTCTGCAGGTGATTGGACAGTACCCTGATTTGGGCCGTCATAAGAGATTAGCTAACGACGCATCAGCTTTGGTTGTCATACTTAATGACTGTTCCATTGTTAACAAACACAGTCTAAAATTTTGGCAAAGTTTCATATACTATTGTGAGTAATGTAACTTTCCATTTCTATCGTCTATCTTTATATATATATATATATATGAGTAAATACTCAAAATGGTCCCTCGACTATAGCTAAATTCACAAATTGGTCCTCGACTTTTAATTTCAACCAATTAAGTCCTTAACTTTGTAATTTTAACATAATTTGGTCCTCTGTCTATTTGACCGTTTGTTGATTGTGATTTTTGAGGATATATATGTAATTCCATGGTCCATCGTCGGTTTTTTAAGGTTCTAGTTGCATTTCCAGACCGTACTGTTACATTTGAATCTACTGCCAAAAGCAATGTACCAAATCCGGTCGCCTTTCTTCATACCAGAGCGAAGAAGACGACGTGTTTCCGAACCAGTGCAACGTCATCCTGGAGGCCTCCACGTGCTCTGACGAGAGCTAAAGGTTCTTCTGGAGATCGTCGATCACGGTCAACAAACATTCAAGTAGATAGAAGACCAAATCGTGTCAAAATTACAAAGTTAAGGACTTAATTGGTTGAAATTAAAAGTCGAGGATCAATTTGTGAATTTAGCTATAGTAGAGGGACCATTTTGGGTATTTACTATATATATATATATATATACACACACTTATTGTTCGATCTCGTGCCTGTAAACCATTTAATTACTGCTCATTTCAATTTTTAACTTACTAGTAAAATTATTATTGCATGCATTATATTGCAGGTGTTTCTAAGGACGAGTCAGAAGCATATACACCAATTTTTCACATCATCACCTCACTACTACCATGTATGTATGTCGTATGGATGTGTGTATACATAACTACCTAACATAACCACATCAGATCAGAATATATATATATATATATATATATATATATATATATATATATATATATATATATATAGTTGGAAGCTAAGATATATAATAATAAAAAGTAATAGATTTTTATTTTTATTGTTTTAATTGGATATTTCTATCAGGGCTCGTAGGGAAGAGTATAGTAAACAAAATGGTGCTGCACCACCAAGCTGTGAAGCTTCTTAAATGCTTGTGTTATCAACTCACAACCCTAAATGATACACAAGTGGTCTCACTGGCAAAGGATGCAGTCATTGAAGCAGCGAGTTTAGACATTTCGCAAGTTATCCTAAATATTGTGGAAGCATATCCTATGTCGGTTTATTTCAAGAACTCCGATGAGCAGAATATACTTCACATTGCAGTAAAGAAACGTAGCGAAAATGTTTTTAATCTTGTTTGTGGAACCAATGTGGTTAGGAGTACTTTACTGAATTTTCCGGACATAAATCTTAATAGTGTTTTGCATTTGGCTGGGAAATTGGCACCTCCACACAAACTAAATCTTGTTTCTGGTGCAGCTCTTCAAATGCAACGAGAGCTTCAATGGTTTAAGGTATGGTATATATGTCACAATCCATCATATGTTTTCTCTCATTTTTATTTTTATTTTTATTTTTGTGATGACGGTGAAACTCACATCCATGGACTACATGAAGGTGCATACACAGGGTAAACCCCATGCTAGTACTGTCTTGTTAGTAAACCAGTCTAGACAGTTCTATTGAGAGTCAAACTTGTTATCTTGTAGTTATAATTCAACAAACTTGTTATCTTGTAGTTATAATTCAACAATTTAGAGACCAATTTGGTTGGAGTTGGTGTTGGGATTGTCTGACCTAACATACTTTTATTTTTATTTTTTAACTAACACACACACACACACACACACACACACACACACACACACACATATATATATATATATATATATATATATGATTCATTTAATTTCATCTAATCTGCAGGAAGTGAAAAAAATCTCACCATCACGTTTCTTGTCATATCGGAATAGAAATGACAAAACTCCGAGTATGGTCTTTACGGAGGAGCATAAGGAGTTAAAAGAGGCAGGGGAGAAATGGATGAAAGACACAGCAACTTCATGCACAATTGCCGCAGCCCTCATTGTTACTGTAGTCTTTGCAGCAGCCATTACAGTTCCTGGTGGCAATAATGGTGGAAATGGCCTCCCAATCTTCTCCAACAACACTGTTTTCACAGTATTCGCCATCTCAAATGCTGCATCTCTCTTCACATCAGCTACTTCCTTGCTCGTCTTCTTGTCCATCCTAACTTCACGCTATGCAGAACAAGACTTCCTATATGCTCTTCCCAAGAGATTAATCATAGGCCTCTTCACCTTGTTTTTGTCCATAATATTTATGATGAGTGCCTTTTCCGCCACAGTTTATCTCGTATTTGGACATAACAGAAGGGGAGTTCTTATTGTAGTGGCTGCATTTGCATGTTTGCCGGTCACTTCATTTGTGCTTCTTCAATTCCCTTTGCTGGTAGATTTGGTGTCATCTACGTACGGACGGGGCATTTTCAATCAGCGTGGCTTTCCCCAACTCCTAGTTTGACAACTTATTAATTACTGCTTCATATCTTGTAATCCATTTGTTGCGGGCTTTGATTTAAAAAAGGAAAATTATGTTTTTTTCCATAAGTTATATGCTTATAATACTTTTTTCTCATGAGTTATTCATTCTATGAGTGGAAGGATTATTAGTATGCTATTTGTGGGTGGATTTATAGTAAACTGTTATTCCATTTAATTTGTAGTAGTTTTTATGAAATCAACGATGAAGCAATAGAGATGAATACAAAAGAGAGAAACTAGAGCTTACTGGAATTGAAGCAAGAGAGGATGAAAGAGTTTGTTATGAGTTGTTACAATTTTTAGTACCCTATTTGATTGAAATCAGGCAGCCATATATCTCCAACACACTTCACCACATGTACTAAATATAAACAGAATGTGAAAAACCAAAAAAAAAACAGCAATAATGTTTTTAACCTAAGCTACCAACATCCTAGAAATCACAAACAATCATTTCAAGTTCAGTCAGAAACTGACTACAAATTCCCATCTGCACACGTGAGATGTTAAAAGCTAATGCCTAAAGTTATGTTGAAAGCTGAGTTCTTCAGTTCATGGTGAAGAAAGCTTCAGACTTGAAGAATTCATGGTGAAGTAACTTGGCTGCTTCTAATTCTGCTAGAGCGCCTAACAGGAGTAATAATTTCTTCACCTCCACCACTTCCCTATAATAACAAAGAAAATAGCCATATTTGTTAGAAAAAAACAACATTTTTAGAAGAGGGGGATGGTGTTTATCAGCCTGAAAAAAATAACATTTTTTGAGTGCTGGACTTACATGCTTGATTGGGATCCTCTCATAGGTGGTGAAACTTCCATAAGAAGGCGATGGCGAACCCAGAGAGTAATCCGAAGAAGCAGCAACCGACTCCCTTCTCGAACTGCTGCTTTTGCCCGGTTTTCTTTCCTGTCTCCGAGCTCTGCTGGTCTGTTGCATTGCAGCATCCTTTCTGCTGTGAGATGTGCTCACTTCAAAGCTGCTGCTCATTTCCGAAGGGCAAGACGACTCTGCAACAACATCGGTTTCTGGTTCCCAATCCTCATCAGAAGTTTGTTTCTCTTGCACTATATGCTTTGCAGAAGCTGATGATACTAGGTTGTTCTTGGGCAAACATGCTGGAACCACCACATAATCTGGAGTCGGGTTCTTTTGTTTGACAAAGATGAAAGCTGCAACTGCCACTGCACTGAGTAAGAACGACGAAATTCCTAGGATTGTAGAACTCCTTTCCTGAATCGTAGACGCCAGCATTTCTAAAGTTGAGGGCTTCTCAACACAAGAATCATCCATTTTAGTCTCGAGATTGGCATCCAACAAAGCGGTTTCAAGTTCAGTA
The DNA here is from genome assembly GCF_001879475.1 of Ipomoea nil. NCBI lineage: Eukaryota > Viridiplantae > Streptophyta > Magnoliopsida > Solanales > Convolvulaceae > Ipomoea > Ipomoea nil. Next base: position 1,545,669 of record NW_017616745.1, read on the forward strand.
TGGGGAATTGCATTATCATCACCCTCGAATTTAACCACTTCGACTACTTCAGGCTGAATATCAGCGGGTGCAGTAGCAGATTCAGTTTTGATATCAAAGTCCTGTGACACAGCAGCAACTTCATCAGCATTAACAGAATCATAGCAAGAAGCAACGAGCTCTTGCTTTAGATCCTGACCACCCTCGACTTCTAACACGAGGCTTTCTTCAGATTCCATTTCCACATCCTCTTCAACCTTATCCTCCTCCAATTCAAATTCAGCCTCTTCAGCTTTGGCATCCTCTTTAACCTCAAACTCGAGGTTTTCACCTTCTTCTTCTTCTTCAGATCCTTCACCATCAGACTCAACATCCTCTTTCACCTCATCTTCTTCAACTTTTTCTACCATTTTCTCAGGTTCTACATCATCTTCTTCCAATTCCTCAAACTCTCTATCCTCTTCTAATTCCCATTTACTACCCCCTTCAAGATCAGCACTGATGTCTATAAACTGCACTGGACTAAAACCCGAAGTCCCCATGAACTGATCCTTCAAAGTAGATTGAAACAACCCAGAAATTTGTGATCCCAAGTGAGAGATATTGGTGAGTTTCAAATCTTTGACTCCATAACCATTGAGGATTGGAGTATCAGTCACTGAGATTGATAAACAAGCAATCATGACAAGGAAAATAGTACTATAAAACAACTTCGAATGGACATAGAATCTACGTTTCGTTGGCTTAAATACATCTGGGATTTCCTTAACCATTTCATCTGTTTCATCAGTTTCTGGTTCTAGTACTATCTCCTCCTCCAAAGACTTATCTACCACCACTACCTCTTCCTCTGAAGACTTAGGCTCTTCAGCCATGTCTGTTTCTTCAACTGCAGATTCTACTACTACTACCTCTGCCTCTGAAGAAGAAGAATCCTCAGATTCCTTCTGAGAATCTTCCATCTGAGACTCAGAGTCAGAGTTCTCAGATACAATTTCAGACATAAAACTCTCATCTAGCTGCTTAGGCTCCCCCATATCACCACCCTTATCCAAGCTTCTAAGAACATCAATTCTTGGATTTGGTCTGTAGTGAAGAAACTGAGGCCTAGGAGAAAGGTAATTAGTCTTGGGATCATAAGGGCTCGGAGATGGATCAGCATCAAGTGGAGCTATATTAGTACTAGGAGAAGACAAAGTGGAACAAGAACTTATGTTCTTTGAGGATGTTTCAGCAGTGAAACAATCAGAATCTGTTACTACTGTCTCAGATAATGAATCAGAAACATTATCACAATATAAAGGTACCTCAGCAAATTTTACCCTTTTCAAGGTTTTTGTAACTGGAGGACCTTGAACTTGAAGAATATCCTCCTTATGGTCCGGAATGCCCAGAATGCTGCTCTTATCCGCACGAATCTCGGGCTTTGGCTTGGAATATTCGGTAGATTCTGAAGAGATCGATGAAAAGAACGTAGCTTTACCGTCGCACAACGTGATTGAAGACCGAACCGGCTCATTTCTGTCCACCAAGACCTTCTTTTTGGGTGATGGGCAGATCTTGGAAGCGGCGGAAATGGTCGGAGACATGAAATTTTTGGAGCCCTTCGCCGGTGACCGGAGTTTCGCCGCTCTTTCGTTTTCTTTCTCTGCGAAATCCCATGAAGATGCAGCAACCTCCTCTTTCACCGGTAAACCCCTCCTCCCAGAATCTGAAAAACACCCAAATCCAATTAAAATCAAGAAAAAACTAATTTTTTAAAAAAATCTTGATAACTCAGTTTTCTTGAATTCAAAAAGCTCAGTACCTGCCGGGCTATTAGCGGGAGTGATGGGATTGAAGCTTCGTCTAGGGTTCGTGAGCGGAAAAGGCTTGGGAGAAGGACTGCCACTGAAACTTCTCCTGGCGGCGGAATGGACCTCCGAGGAGGAGGAGATTCTTGGGTGGGGACTGTGCCTTAACGGCACCGGCGACGGAGATCTATTGGAGGAGCCCGCCATTGTTGATGAAGCAAGAGATCAGCACACAAAGAGGGATGATTTCAAGTTTGGAAATTTCTCAATCTTTGAAACGGTGGTTTAATTTTAGGAAGATATTGATTGATAATAATGGATATGATTATGGAGATGGTCAAAATCAATTTTATTGGTCGAGTGTGGTAACGGCTAGTTTCCAATTTGAGGAGAGGGTTTTGGGGATTTGAATTTTGGGGTTTGTGACCGTTAGGGCAAAGAAAGTAGCCAATATGTCCGTTTGACTATCTTTTTGTTTCTGCCAAACTATTTTGATCCGTGGTGACTCTAAAATTGTACTCCGTAATTCAATTACTATTGTAGTTTACTAAGTTCTTAAAAATTTATAATATTAAATGCTATGTACTAAATTTTTAATATAGTTTAAGATTTGTAGTAATCACCCACCTTAAATATTATTTTAATTGTAAATATATTTATGTTCATAATTTTATCATAGGAATTCACACATAATAATTATTAAATAACAAAAATTTTATATATGAATAAACCTCATATATTGTATATTTTTATAACATATTTTCCGTGCATCGCACGGGACAAATACTAGTTGCAACATAAAAAGATAAAAGAAAAAGGTTTAAATTCCTATTGCTTTGCAAACCTTTTTACAGTTTAAACAAACAAACTTAGATTAGAGAAGTAAATGTAGGCATCTAATGCCTCCCCCAAAGTAAATCACGGGTGTGTATGGGTTAAGAGTTTGTTAAATTAGTTCATACTATATAGAGTTAATACCCAAAATTGTCCTTGACTATAGTGGTTTTTCTCAATTTTGTCCTAAACGACTTTGATGACCTAATATAGTCCCAGACTTTTGTGTTTCGCTCAATTTAGTCCTCCGTTTGTTATTCCATCAAATTGGTGTTAAATAAAGGGACAATTCAATAATATCAATATTGACCTCTCTTTACTTTCAACCTGCGAAGTGAAAAATCTCTCTTTCTTACACGAATTACACCCAGAGTTACTCTCAGACCTACGAATCAAATTTTATATTCGCAACTTTAGAAGTGATTCTGGGAATAATTCGTAAAAAAAAAAAAAAAAAAGGGATTTCGCACTTCACATGTCTATGAATAAAGAGATGCCAATATTAAAATTAATGAATTGTCTATTTATTTAACAACAAATGGACGGAATAACAAATGGGAGACTAAATTGAGCAAAAACACAAAAGTCTGTGACGAAATTGAGTAAAAACACAAAACTCTGGGACTACATTAAGTCACCAAAGTCGTTTAGGACAAAATTGAGAAAAACCACTATAGTCAAAGACGATTTTGGGTATTAACTCATACTATATACTTAGGCTTCACTATGTAGCTGTGAACATAATTGAAATTGACATCGTTTTGAATAGTTAAATTTTAGTTTTAAACTAATAACATGTGATTTAAGTATAAGGGGTTTGGTTTTTCTTAATTAAGGGTTGATAATCAAAGTATGAGTTATTGGGAGAGCTTATCCCATAATTGATCCGACAAAGCTCGAGTCCAAAATGAACTATAGACTTAATTGAGTTATTTTTATGTTGGGATGTCTAGTTGAAATTGTGATGATTTGTTTGACATTTTCCTTTACCTTAAAACTAATGGGAGTGTTTAATTTTAGGAAGATATTAATTGATTTTTAAAAAAAGTTGGACGTTGCTATGTCGTCGCATACCAACGCCATTTAACCAACAAGAAATAAGGAAAAAAAATAGTATTTAAAAAAAAAAAAAAAAAAAAACCGGCGGCCACTCTGAATCCCCAACACACCTGCGAGGTGGTCCGTGGCCCTAAAACACGCGTGTACTTGTTTCCCTTCCTAGTTCCTTCTCATGCAAAAGACTTGTTTTTGCAAGTGAAAAAATCCTTAAAAAAAAAAAAAAAAAAAAAAAAAAAAAAACACCTCAACTTCACATCTGGAAAAATTAAAAACAATTGCTCCAGTATTTTGGTATGAAAAAATCTCAAAAAAATCATAGATGGGGATGGAGACCCTAAAATGCGTGTCCTTCATAGATTCCATTTGATTTAAAAGCAGCATAGTTGTGGCTTCTCAAATGAGAGGTCTTAGGATCAAAACCTAGTGTGGAGGCATTAACTCTTTGTACTTCAGTAGGTTGAGAAAGTATGAATGAACATGTACTACATTGTAATAGAGTCGGTAGCTTTCAAAAAATAAAAATAAAAAATCAACTAACTTAATTGGCATGAGTGATCGTGCATTCTCATACGTTTGGTTCGCGGAATGAATTTTGAGGGAATATGAATACTATTCCATAGGGAATGGAATAGATAAAGAATAAACTAGAAATTGTATTTTATTGTTTGGTTCGGTGAAGGAATAGACTTTATGAATGTTATTATAGTGTTTGGTTGGTTTAAGGAATAGAAATGGAATATATGTGTAAAAGACATAACTACCCTTATACATAGGGGTGACCACGGTTCCGGTTCCAGTTCGGTTCTGGCTCGGAATTGCCGGTTCCGGTTCCGTAGATGGCGAAACCGGAACCGGAACCTTATAGTAAGGTTCCGGTTCCGGTTCCTTTTCATCTCAAACCGTAACCGGAACCATATTGGTTCCGGTTAGGAACCGGAACCGGAACCATACAGACGATTCGGCTCCAGTTCTGATTCAACAGTGCACGGTTCGGTTCGAACCGAACCGTGATCACCCCTACTTATACAGAATATATAATAATAATAATAATAATAATAATAATAATAATAATAATAATAATAATAATATTATTATTATTATTATTATTATTATTATTATTATTATTATTATTATTATTATTATTATTATTATTACATAAGATTTATAAATAATATTATTCAATATAATATTGATACGGTTTATTCACAAGGATGTATGTATGAACAATGATGTATGTAGACAAGAAGAAATAACTCAAATACTCTTTTATTCATTGATGTTCTTGTTTCTTTCTAGAGAGAGTTGAGAGTGAATTGTGTGTAGAGAGAGAGGGTAGTGGAGGAGAGAGAGGGAGGAGCCCCAAAAATGGAAGGCTAAGACCCCTTTTATAGGCCCAAGCTTGGGTGGGGTTGACTTTGACTCGTGGACCGGGACCTGAACCGTTTAACCCCGACCCAAACAGGAGCACAGAGCGTATGGGGAGAGCCTGAACTAACCCAGGGTATATTCCCCATCAAATATCAATTACAATATTGTAAATCTATGTCTTTTCACCAGAAGCGATCTTGTGCCTGGCCTGGACTTCGGCGATTAAGCGTCTACAGGCCGGCAAACCCCTTCCGCGACCATCCCCAGCATGGTGATCGCTACCATCACTTTGGCGTCTGCGAAGTCTCGCGTCGCGACCCTGTCTTCGTCGTCAGGGGCTTTGCCGGCGACTAGGACATCGCATGCACGATCGGATGGTGTAGTTGGTGTTGGGGATGTGTCGCGATTGTCACCCACTGCTCAGATTGTTGATCGGAGAAGTTCGGAATTTCCGGACTTTGTTGCGACGCCGGCAGTTTCCCGGCGACCTGCGACTACTGACAAAGAAATGAGCGTTGGTGATGGGCTCGGCGTGGTTGGGGCTGTTCTTCCCACTGGTCAAAAGTCCCCATACACTATATAAAATCTATTAGAAGAGAATGACTTTGCACCCATACACTCCCCATTTCCTACTATCAACTTTGAAATATAGTCAAGTTGAAGGATCAAAATTCAACATTTGTTTATATTTTTTCTTGCAATTATTATTGTATGTATCTCCTACTCCTTAATACATATACTTTAATGTAATACATTTAAGAGATTATGGTAGTGATATTTTTATTAGAAAAATACATTGTGATATTTATTTTTAAATACGATACATTTACATCGTTATACTCTTAATGATATGGAGATATTATGTTCTTATATGTATGTTGTACCTTAAAAAAATTATACTCCATATTACTTTTTCATTTCAAATACAAATAACATTGTAAATATTATCATTTCTAACTCCCCTTTCCCACCCCAAAAAAAAAAAAAAAAAATGCTCGAGTTTGGTATGGTATTTACTATTTAGCCTACACTGTACAAAATGGTAACATCATTACTTTCTTAGGAATGACCAAATGACAAGTCATAGATAAATTATCGACTACGGTACCTTTACAAAAAGTGTTCAAATTCATACCAAACATTATGGTTTTATATTCATTAATCACATATTAACGGGGTCAGAGACCAAAGGGATTAAATTTTATGGCAAATTATTGTGTGGACCACGATACAAAACAATATCGTTGAATATTATGAGTAAAAATAATGTATATTATGTGTTAGAATAATGTACATTACGTGTTAGAATACTAAAATTTCTGGGGTAATATAATGTAAATTATGTTTTAGAATAATTTATATGATGAGTTAAAAAATGTATATTAGTGCAACGAGTCACGTAAAAAGATAAATGCAAAATCACGTCGTTTTTCGACCATGGTCCAAACAGCCGTAACTATTTGAAACTTTATACCTGAATTCATTTTTATTTCCTAATACAGTGTATTTGTAGTCCACGTAAAAGCTGGCCTGGCCTATACAAAACAGATTAAGTAAATAATTATATATAATTTAAGGATGAACTTTTAACCAAAACCAAAATGGAGTACAGGTTGATTGTTCCAGGCAATTTTACATATTAAGAAATAAATTAAAGAGCAATTCACAAAACCAGCTTAATAATCCTATAAATATATTTGTTATAAGCATGAGAACATAAAGCAAAGCAGCAAATTTAACGTTGTTGTCGATCATATCCTTGAATTGAGAAAGTTAGCGATGGCGGCGGCGGCGAGAACAAGTAAGGGCAGGCAAAGGGTTGAGATGGTGAAGATGACAAACGAGAACAACCTTCAAGTCACGTTCTCGAAGCGCCGCGCCGGACTTTTCAAGAAAGCCAGCGAGCTTTCCACCCTTTGCGGCGTCGAGGTCGCCATTGTCGTTTTCTCGCCGGGAAAGAAGGTTTTTTCCTTCGGCCACCCGAGCGTGGAGGCGGTGGTGGAGAAGTTTCTCGGCGGCGACAACAGCAATCCGGTGGGTAACGAGGCCGGCGGGGTGGCGTCGCCGACGGAGCAGCTGATTGAGGCTCACCGGAGTGCGAGACTCCGGGAGCTCAGTATGGAGCTGGCGCGCCTGGAGGCGATGATGGAGTCGGAGAAGAAGAGGGGCGAGGCCATTGATGAAGCTGTGGCGGCGAACCGTGAAGCTCAGGGATGGATTCGAGCTTCTCCCGATGAACTCAACTTGCAGCAGCTTCAAGCTCTGAAGAATGGCATGGAGAATCTGATGGTGGAAACTCACCGGAAAGCTCAGCAGGTTATGGTGGCGATGCATGGAAATAATGGGTTCCCTTTTAACCCATATGGTGCAATTATTAGGGGGGGCTCAACTTCTGCACTTGGTGGTGTCGCCGCCGGAGCGCTTCCTTTGAATGGTGGTGTCGCCGCCGGAGCTCATCCCTTTACTAGTGGCGGCGCCGCCGGAGCTTCATCAAGTAGCTACAATGTATTCACTGCAAGGGGGGATGCAAGCACCAGTGAGGGCGCTAATCTTGGAATTAGCCGCCAATTTTTCTAAACATCTAAATATGGTAATATTTTTTTTTAAAAAAATAATGTCTTTATTTGATACTATTATTTACTCTTTCTTTTTTTTTTTTTTTTTTTTTTTTTTTTATTGTACTCCATTATACATTACAATGTAAGGCTGGTATTTTAAAAATTTTCAATCTATTATATACAAATTGAATTAGATTTTTTTTTTAATGTTCAAATGTATGTTCATATATTATTATCGATACGTTTGATATTAATTTTTGATTAAGTAACGATACATACAAATTTTTTATTTTTTTTTTACAATAACATATTGAATAAGAAAGAAGTCAAATACAAAAATAATAACATCAAATAATAATAATGGTAATTTTTTGGATGCATTAGAGAGAAACATTAGAAAAAAAAAATTGAAAATAAAGAATGTTAAGATATAATCCATTCCAGCTCGTAAGTTTCTTGAATGTTAAAGAAAATCGACTTACATGTGGACTCCCTTTCAATAAGTCTATGTCAATTTGAGCATGATATGGGAGCATTATTGAAAGTCGGGTTCACATGTAAACCGCTTTTCTTTTAAATTAATAGGTAAGAAAACACCCGATTTATCTTCATGAAGAATTTGTCATAGCGACCTGAGGGGCCATCAATGAGTTGAGCCATAGTTCTCCAGGAATGATGCATTTATAAAGAAGTCCACATCTATAGGTTCTATCATTTTCTTCTTCTTCTTCCAAAAGGTTGAATTCCAATCTCAAGGGTATGGACCATGGTCCACTATATAACAATTGGCAAATGCTCAAGAAATCTTAAAATATTAACTTTGATTAATCCATCTAATTCTGTAAATAATGTCTTCATTCTTCTAAGAAAAAAATAACACCATTACATCATCTTCAAAGCCACCAAATTGTCTGGACAAAACCGGCTCCCCACATGCAAGTCGCATAAGTGATTATTAAGGAAAAAATTATCAGCCTAAAGCATACACAGCTAACATGATACAACAGCAACTAGGGTTTTAGGATGGGACAAAAATGTTTTTTTTTTTGGTATCCTTCTATATAGTTTGTATAAAATATAAAGGTTTACTCTTTTAGGCACGCAAGCGGGGATAGCTCAGTTGGGAGAGCGTCAGACTGAAGATCTGAAGGTCGCGTGTTCGATCCACGCTCACCGCAATCTTGGCATTTATTTTTGTCTAAAATCTGATGATCTATATTTTTGTTTTTGTTTTTTTTTTTTTTTCCCTCACTAAATAACTAAAATTCAATATTTAATGGATAACATTTTTTTTAAACAAATAAAACTTCGACTTTTAAAAACACAATTTATAATAATGTTTAAGGAAAGCTTGGAATTTTCAATTGTTGCCATAATAGCCAAACTTTTTTTTTTTTTTTTTTGAATGCTACTGACTCTATTACATTGTAGTATCTGTTCAAACATACTTTCTCAACCTACGCCTCTACTGAGGCTCGATCTCATGACCTCCCACATGGGAGAGGTCATTACATGCCATCTGAACACAAAGTGCTTGGCTCATAATAGCCAAACTAAAATTTAATATTTGGATAACAATTTTTTTTTTTTAACGTGGGCTTTTCAAAATACAATTTTATAATAATGTTCAAAGAAAGCTTCAAATTTTCAATTGTTGTCATAATAGCCATTGTATAAGTTCATGAGTTATATATAATCTCAGTAGTGTCGATTTGCTAATGTTAACTATAAGTCTAAAATTTGAAATCCATCAGTATAAAACTTGTTTGGTGATAGTCGTAGTAAGCAGGGAATGGAAAGAAGGTTGAGAAAGTGAACTCTTCTGAGATGTGGTTCTCTAAAGATGACGAATGAGAATTGAGCAATGCGTGGCTAAGCACAAGGGCGTAGGAGCACTAGATAGTTAAGTCTCAAAGCTAACCAAGGAAGCATAATCAAAGTAATACAAGTAAAAGTAAAGCAACAAGCAAATGTAAAGAAAGCAAGTAAACAAGCTAATTGGAATCAAGTGAATGGAGAACTTAATTGGACTAGGTGTTCCTTGATGGGATACAATAGAATAACCCTAGGTATAGGAAGTAATCACGATTCTTGAAAGATGTTTTCCATTGCCAAAGCCACTCTTGCGGTCTATCTGGCCTATCAAGTAGTAGAATCCCCCTTTTTTTTTTTGAATGTTACTGACTCTATTACATTGTAGTATCTGTTCAAACATACTTTCTCAACCTAATGAAGCACACAGATCAGAGTCAACAACGCCTCCACTGAGGCTCGATCTCATGACCTCCCACATGGGAGAGGTCACTACATGCCATCTGAGCACAATGTGCTTGGTCAAGTAGTAGAACCCTACTAGTTGAGACATTTCATCGAGCACCTTAAATCTACATCTTCTTCTGAATTCCGTCTCTCGACATAAGGTGGGAATTGCAAGTGGAATAGACTATAGTGTAGTCACAATCTCTTGGAAACTACACGCCTCCTAGATCTCTTGTAAAATGTGACCTTCATTATACAAGAGTATACACAAAGTTCACTTCCAACAAAAATTCAAGCCAATGCATCAAGTCGTATCACTATCTAACTGCAATCAAAACATTCTAGTATCCTAACAAGTAAACATAATCATAATTCTCTAAGAATTAGCTACACATTGTCACATATGCATAGTGAAGATGAAAAATCAATGGAAGCATTTGAAATTAAAATTAATACTCAAAATTGTCCTCGACTATAGTGATTTTTCTTAATTATCGACGAAAAAATCCGTTGTTAAATTTAGCGACGGAAAATATCGTCGCAGTTCCCTTGCAAAGTTTCTCATCCAACGAAGTGAACGAACTAATTTATTAAAGTATGGAAGTGATATTGAGATCAACCTCATCTAAGTTAGTCGGATAGTAGGTTAATTAGTTTGATAACCATGATTTTCTTAGTCTTAAGCTAGTCAAGTTATGCTTGGATTAACTCGATCACTCTCGAGACTCCTCTTAACCATTATACGGATCGGACCGGAAACCAATTTACTAAATTAAATTATCAATGACAAACATGTGCACGTACAAATCTATTATATACCTACACCTAAAATTATCCAATTTTATCATGATATGTATTTAGATTCTTTATGTAAGGCATATATATCAATCAAACTTCCCATCACAAGAGGAATTATAAGTTCCTAAACAAATAACATGTCTAATATGTTAAGATAATAACAGTGTTTTATATGTGCTACTAGAAATAGAAATTATAATATAACATTATTTCATGATTAAATAACAAGAAAAAAACTCGTGCCAATTACACCTATAAGGAAATACCGTACACAATTCATAGGAATATAATCCATTTCGAGGCTTACAAAACGTTATAAAAACGCTCCTCCATCTTCAAGAATTCATCTGAATCCTTTGCCCACACAAAAGGCAAAATTCTCCCAATTGTCTGAATCCTTAACGGATCAAACATGGCGAGGAAGTGTAAGGGGCGACAAAAGATCGAGATGACTAGGATGTCCAAGGAAAGCAATCTTCTGGTGACGTTTTCAAAGCGGAGGTCAGGTTTGTTCAAGAAAGCCAGCGAGCTGAGTGTAAGATTTTTCGTAATAATATATATTATATATTAGGGCATTTCTGACTAGACTTACGGTACTGGAAATTCTGAAATTTCCGACGACCATCTGAAAGTGATCTTTAATCAAGTTGAAAGCCTTGTTCCGACTACTTTTGGTATCCGGAAAAATCCTTGTTGCTATTTCCGACCACTTTTAGTATCCGGAAAAACCATTGTTACTATTTCTGACCACTTTTTGCTTTCAACTGATTTAAGATCACTTTCAGATGGTCAGAAATTCAATAATTTGCAGTAGTGTATTATTAAGTACTTTGGTTGGACTAAATACTAAAGTTGTTATTCAACCAGACTCTATGCGGCGTGGAGATTGCCATCATCGTCTTCTCCCCCGGGAAGAAGGTGTTCTCGTTCGGGCACCCCTGCGTGGACGCCATCGTGGACCGTTTCCTAGCTCGGAGCCCGGCGGCAGCGGCGGCACCGACCGCCGCCGCCACGAACACCTCCCAGCTGATCGAGGCGCACCGGAACGCCAGCGTCCGGGAGCTGAACGTGCAGCTGATGGAGATCCTGAACCAGTTCGAGGTGGAGAAGAAGCGCGGGGAGGAGCTGACGAAGATGAGGAAGGAAAACCAGGGGAAGTGGTGGTGGGAGAGCCCCGTGGCGGAGCTCCGCCTGGAGGAGCTGGAGCAGCTGAAGGTGGCCATGGAGGAGCTGAAGAGCGGCGTGGGGAAGCAGATGGAGAAGTTAGTGGTGGAGGCTTCAAACCCTAATCTCTACTTCGGAGCACCATCGTCGTCTTCGTCGAGCTCCAAGGGTTTTGGGTTGTTTGATGATGCCAAGGCTTCTGGGCTTGGCCTCTCTGTCACCCCTCACCATCTTCATGGTTTTGCCAGCTTTGGCTATGGCGGTCGTGGCTTCTTTTGATCATCATATCATCCCATATTGGCTTACATTAATAATTCATTATATTTGATTATTATATATATTTATTCTTCAAATATTAGTAAGTTTTATGAGCTTGTAATAAATTTGTTCTTCTGCAACATGTGGTATGATGAACAATATAATACAACTTTTTAAATATGAGGGCATATTTTTTTCTTCTTTTAATTGATTTATCAATTCATACTGGTGTGTTTCTTTCACAAAAAAGTTAAAACGAAATTTTAATCAATTGTCATAAACGGACTCAAATTTTGCCCCCTACTAAAATAAGTGTACACAAATCTCTATTCACCTTTTAGTGAAAATTTTGGATCGCATAAACATATTTATTTCTTACCATGATTGTCAAAAAATACTCAAACAATTATGTTATTTATATGACCACTATTTTTTTTTTCTTTTGTCGGTGGACTATTAGAAGCCTTAGTGGATAATAATAATAATAATAATAATAATAATAATAATAATAATAATAATAATAATATTATTATTATTATTATTATTATATTATTAAGATAGAAGGTTAGTTAACCATAAATAAGGTTGGATTATCCACAAGGGCAGCTCAATTAGTCATATGGGTAAAGTTTAAAAACAATGACTCGGGATCGAGTCTCACCAGCAGTATGGGAGCAACCTCTCACAGAGTGAGGGGGCTCTTTATGCGCAGTAAACGAAGGTCTAGCATCTGTTTTCAACTGAGTTACCATGATTTACATCCTCTACATGCTCTGTCGGACTCTTTGTGCGCAGTACTAAACGAAGGTCTAGCATCTGTGTTCAACTGAGTTACCATTATTTACATCCTCCTAGATGTTCTGTCGGACGGGGCGTGAGGGACCATTGGGATTGAGAATTCAATCTTTGTGATGAACAATAAATCTGGTTGGATTTTCCAACGTATATTTTAGTATTTTACCTTATCTATGTAAGTAGATGGTAATAAGTGACTTCAATTTTTAACTAAAAAGGGTGGAAATTATGGTGTTTTTAGTAGTGTAGATAAAATTTATTTTCTTGAGATAATGATGGCATGATGCTAAGGCATTAATTGGCTTTGAGTTCAGAGTTCAGTTCAGATTTCTAATCCCAAAATTAGAATGTTGTTAATATTTCAAAAACAAATATACGGAGTAGTAAATAAGTGGATATATATGAATTTTTCATTACTTTTCTGCCAAGACAACTCCCATTCATCTTTTAATGGTATGAATCCTATATCTTGATTTACCAAAAATGGAAAAGCTACTACCACTACTAACTTTCAGCATTTGAAACATGTGGAGATTAATTTATATAGCACATTTTCAGCATTTGAAACATGTTAATCTCAATTTCTATTTTTGGTTTTTATATATGTTCACAAAACATTGTTTTTTCTTTGATTTGCGGACCACACCTGAAAGTACACTTTCACCCGGAAAGTATGTTTTTGGTGAAACCGTCTTGTGACTACTGACTACTGTTGCAAAAATCGGCCTAGACGGCCACCTAGGCGCTAGGACGCCCCTAGGTCGTGCCGATTTTTCCTCCATAAAAGGTCAACTGCCTAGACACTTAACTCGCCCAACTCGGCCTTGCTAATCTTTTTGCTATATATATACTCCATCCGTCCCATTTTATGTGTCTGGTTCGGTTAACGAGCCTTGACTGAAGTTATTTTTAATCCAATTTTTCATAATATTAAATTTAATATTAGTTTATAAAATTTATATATTTAGAAACTACACTAAAAATACTATTAAACACAAAAAATTAAATTTAAAAATAATTAAAGAATACTAAAGAAAATAAACTAAGAAGAAAGAGTTGGTTTGACCAATGAATAGTAAGTAAGACAAGATAAAATGGGATAGATGGAGTATATATATATATGTGTGTGTGTGTGTGTGTGTGTGTGTGTGTGTGTGTAATATGACATACACTCAGCTCGTACACGACCAATTTTTTTCTTTAGTTAGTCGCCTAGGCGCTACGTGCTACTCTACTGCCCGACTAGCGCTAGCGCTTACTGCAACCATGCTTGTGACCCTAGCCGGGCAAAGGACCACAAGGAAGTAGATTAGTATTGGTTACCCGTAATTACTTGACTCAAACAAAGAATGTCAATAGACAGCTTCCACAGGGAGTCGAACTTGAAACCATGTGGTGGTAAATTATGCTGTGGAAACATGTTCACCATGTGCATGGTGAACACAGGGGTAGATCCGTAATTTCTATACTGTAGATTCATAATTTTGTTTTTCATTTGTTGTTACAGATATTATGAATCTACGGTACAGAAATTATTAATCTACAGTATAGAAATTATGAATCTACAATACAGAAATTATGAATCTAAAAGTATAGAAATTATGAATCTACAGTATAGATGTTATTAATCTACAGTATAGAAATTATGAATCTACAATTTAGAAATTATGAATCTACATTTTCAAAAAAAAAATTATAAATCTACTACATAAAAATTATGAATCTACCCCTATGTTCACCATGCACATGGTGAATGCGTTTCCACAACATAAATATCCCCATGTGGTTAGCAAACTAGCTTCTAGACCAAATGGGCTAGGGTTGCCCCAAAAATTAGTTTTTCTTGACATTGAGAGAAATGGCACAACTCTTTATTGTTTGATGCCCCATATATAATTGGCTTCATATAAGCTTACTCATTTACTCGTCCATATCTCCAACTCTACCAGCCCGTGGCCTTTCACCTATCCATATATGATATATCCAGCCCTATCAACGTCTCGCGGTCTTTGGCCTATCCAGCCCTAGTAGCCCGTGGTCTTCTTTGTTGCCACTAGTAAATTTATGAGTTAGAATAATGTACATTATGTGTTAAAATAATGTACATTATATGTTTGAATAATGAAATTTCTGGGTAAGATAATGTACTTTATAAGTTAGAATAATGTACATTATTTTAACACATAATGTACATTATTGACCCTGTTTAGTAAAATAGTTAGCCTAGGCCAATTTTGGCTTATTTGACCACTATTAGCTATTTCACTTGGTTAAAAAATAAATATTAGTGTTTAGTTAATTAGCTTTTTGTAACTCTAAAATGTTAAAATTCAAAAAGCTGCTCAAAGCAACTTTTTCAATTAGCTTTTTGAGAAAAGAAATTATGTGAAACAGCTAATAGCTAATTTACTAAACACCTTTCTACAATCAACTAGTTCTACCCTCTAATTAACTCAATAAGCTAATAGCTAACCGCCATTTACCAAACAGGATTATTATGCTTTAGAATAATGTACATTATGAGTTATAAAAATGTATGCTGCAGTGGGTCAGTGTGAAAAAAAAAAAAAAAAAAAAATTACGCAAAACAATGTCGTTTTTGGATCGTGGTGGTCCTTGCAATAACTATTGGTTGCCACTGCATTCAAGCTTCCATTTTTCATGACATTGGCTGCTAGAGTGGATCAAACTATCTAAGTATGGATGCTTGTAGGCCATTTTCACAAAATTAAAGCTGAGAAAAATCAAGGCAGATAGATCAAGAATAGTGACAATCCATCCCTTGGATGCTGCATTGCCAAACTAACATCAATTGTTAGCTAACTGTTTAATTTCCTTTTAGTAGTTTATATTCATTCATCTGCAACCTGTTTTCTGTAATTACTTAAACTTCATTGTTCATCGAGTTTTGATTAATGCATGAATGAAAGAGTAAGTGCACTGGAATTCAAGATTTTGTGTTAGTGTTGAAGCATTATATACAGTTCATAGTTCAATACCAGTAAGTTCAGAAAAGCATAAACAGATTAAGAACAACAAAACCACAATTTGATATACAAGAGTTGATTATACAGAACCCAACTTTGCCAACATTTTGCCCACAAAGTTGTACAAGCTGTTTCTCTATCCATACTTCTCATATTCAAAAGCATTCATAGAACTTTTTGCAGATTCATAAACTAAATAGTGAATTAAACAAAAAATGAAGAAAAAGAAGAAGGAATTATAATAATAATTTGAGCTGCAGTAGAAATGGTATATTATACAGTTTCATTTGGCTGCAGGATCTTCTGTGTTACTTCCTTCGGTTTGTATTTCCGGAAGGGTTTCGAGATCAGTGCGTACATCTTTCTCGTCCAGGGAAAACGACGAATCGGAGGAGTCAATCAGATCTTCGATTTCACCTATATTCTCAGTATTGAAGGACTCGAACTCTTCGTCTGCTCTGCCTGTTTCATCAACTGTTCGAGATTTCTCAGCATCAGTATCGATTGTCGTGGACCATCGGTCATCCTCGGTTGTGAACCGAGGATGACCATGTATGACCTTCTCCGAGACAGAAGATTTCGAGTGATTAGATTCAGCTGAGGAATCTGATTCGGTTGATTCTGCATCCCCGTTTTTTAAGGTTGTTAAATTAGACTCAGAGAGACTATTATTGACAACCAAAGCAGAATCATCTCTTTTCTGGATGGATAAATCATTTGCCTCCCCGGTTTTCTCGGTCAAATTTCTTTCCACGGGATGACCATTTAACCCTTCCGAGACATGCTCAGATTCTTCGTGGCCTATTGTGTCTTGACCATCGCTAATTTTGTTGTCGTTATTGACTACTCCTGCCTGTTCCAGAACATTTACCTCAGCGTTCTCGCTTACTTCCTCGATGCTATCATGAGTTACTGCACTTGAAGCATCGTCTGCTTTATATAGTACCTCTTGTGCCTCGTGCTTACTCCCCGAATCCTCATCGTTTTCATTGTCCTCGGAAATCTCGTCCCCGTTATTATCATCAGAATCTCGCTCCTCACTCTCCTTCTCATCATCACCCACCGCTTTGTCTTCTCGTTCAACCTCGCCATCATTTTTCTCCCGATCGTGTTCTTCTAAATCGTCATCTCCACCTCCTCTACCATCTTCTTCCAGGTTGTTATCTTCCGTGCCACTATTAGCCATTCCCTTCGAATCGGGGAGGTATTTTCGTCCTAAATTTGGACCTCCATCGCTGCTGCTTCCCGTTTTCTGAGACAAACTCGACTCGTTCCCATCAAACTGTTTCTTCTTCTCGTGGGACTGTTTCACTTGGTAAACCAGCCAAAGGCAAACGGCAAGCAACACACAGATTTGCAGAACGTTCTTCACCTTAAATCCTCTCGATCTGTTCATCCTCCCACTAGGCGACTGCTTGAACATGATGAGAGACAACAAGAACTATATCTCAATATCCCCTCCCTGTTTCATAAACGAGCAAGAAACACTAAATTATGCAAATTCTACCGCTACCCTTAACTATCAAGTACAAATAACCAGACAACGAAAGCTGTGAACCAAATAACCGCAACTGATTACATTCTCAAGGTCCAATTTATAGATAACATATCACGTGACTGCTGTAAGTCAAACACGCTTAACCACAGAGTTCTTTGGCTATCTGGCTGTCATATCCTACTTAAAACCAATTGATGATAAGTAGGTGGACATTAACCATTTAACAACATCCCTCCATGGTAAGCCACAACGCCACGTCTCGAATCGAACAGGGGCTTGAACTCAGCCAGCCCGGCCCCGACGCCCAACATACAATAACCAGAGAAAGAAAGCATTGAACCAAATAGCCATTTCTTCTTACATTCTTAAGGTTCGATGTCGAATCTTGCTATCTAATCATCTCAACCAAATAGCACAAAAATATGTATAAATGCATTTTCAAGGAAAAAGATTGTCCAAGAACTGCCACTAAATATCTATTAAAGGGAGCAGAATAAGCAATAAAATGCAATAGAAAGTACAAAACTTTATCATCACAATTAGATCTTTCCCATTACCGCAAAGTTTCTGCAGAGAGAATTCTTAATCTTCAAACACTGACAATGAAACTGGAAAAGAACAAAAATCTTGGAGTATTGATCTTTGCATCATTCACTAATTCCACACTCAAAACACTCAATAGACAAGAAAAGTAGAAAACCCCCTTCAAGCCTAACAAACATTCATCAAATTAAACATCAAAACTCCAAACCCATTTCCAAAAACATCCAATTTATGGTAAAGAATTACCCATTACTGCACTCAAATTCCTCAGCATAAACAAAAAATTGAAACTTTGGCCACTAATTCACATCACTAAAAACCAAAAGATACATAAAAGAACTGCAACAAGCTTAAAGATTACAACTTTGGGCAATTCTTGAACAACACAAAATACCTGGAGATGTGGGTAAGAGACTGAGGTCTGAAGAAATCAGCACAGTGACCACACAATAGAAAATCTCAGCTCCAAATCACAGAAATTGGATAAACTTTCTATCAACTTGTTTCTTGTCAACGAGTGCCCTTTAGCTTTTTAGACAGATATAAAGACAGAGAGAGAGAGAGAGAGAGAGGGCATTTCACATTTGACAGCTACTTTCTACTCTGCAATTTTGTTTCTAGTTCGGATCTACGAGAAAGATGAAGGCAAAGGTTTGTACGGAGTACTAAACTCAGTATAGCAGAGTGACAGAGGGGAAAGAAGCGTATGAGCCTTGGACGGAATCGGTTAATTTTCCATAAATGATACGTTTCTGATGAGGTTGTTTTGTCGTATGTTCTTGTTTCTACTTTCCACTTTCGATTTATTCAATTCAATAATAATAAATTAATAATACTACGTAATTCATTTTGATTGGAAATACATTATATTGTGTGATTAATGTTTCAATCATTCCAAAACTAGACAAAAGAATGAATGTCCATTCATTGTAAGCTTCAAGTTGCAACATGCAAAGTAGACAACCAGACATTTGTTATGAGATTTGGTTCATGAATGAACCTTAAAAGATAGGATAGCTAACAAGTAACAATTCACATAAATAAATATCAATTCCACAATTAATAGCAAAAATATGATGGATGGACTAATGATACATATATGGGTTATATAAAAAGCACTTTTAATATGGATCAGGTTGATTTCGAGGTGTTAAGTATTTTTTTATGTAAATCACAATGTGGTCGCGGTCTTTCTCTGTCTGTTTAACGATACAGGTCCACCCAGTTCGCTCCGAGAGGTACAGAAGCTGGCCCAGAGGAAATCATCACTTGTGGGAATCGAACTCGAGTTATCCCGAAATGAGGTGTTAAGTATTAGTTTATGATATTATGCTGTGGAACTGTGTCCACCTTGCAAGGTGGATACGGTTCTATGTTCATAATTACTGAATTATATGTTCATAATTATAAAGTTATATATTCATAATTTTTGAACCTCATATTCATAATTATTGAATTCCATATTCACAATTACATAACTTTATGTTCATAATTAATGAACTATATGTTCATAATTATAAAATTATATATTCATAATTTTTTAAATTCATATTCATAATTATTGAGTTTCTATATTTATAATTACTAAAATATATGTTCATAATTATAAAGCTATATATTCATAATTTTTAAAGTTTATATTCACAATTATTAAATCTCTATTTCATAATTACAGAAATATATGCTCATAATTATGTTCACAACTCTATGTTCATAGTTTTTGAACTATATATTTTCATAATTATGAACAGTTTGGGAACCGTGTTCACCTTAGCATAATTTGCCTGTTTAGTATTAATGAGCTTATTAATGTATTTTTTGACCAATCTCGCCATCTCGGTTAATAACAGAGCCTAATTCAAAAGTCTACTAATACTAGCCCGGTCCAAGAAATTAATTTAATTCATTAATGTGCTTTTGACAATTTTTTAATATAAAAGCGTTACAAATTTTGTAATATATTGAGAAGAGAAAACATGGAATAGCTATACCGGCAAAATCCTCAAATAGCAAATTGATATGTGAACATCTCAAAACAAAATGTCATATAGTCTACATACTAATTTGTACATAATTGTATAATAGAATGTACATAATTATATAACAGAATATAAATACACTTTTTTGAAAGGATAATGCATATAATCTAACATAATACATAATACACATAAACTCTTAACATAATACGCATAAACTCCTAATTCTTAAAAAATTCCCTATTTCGACTGTACATAATTGTATAATAAAATGTACATAATTGTATACTACAATGTACATATATAATTGTATAACAGAATACATAAACTCTGTCGTGTCAACTCCTCACCCAACTTAACAAAACGACGTCGTTTTGGGAGGGCATTGTGAGCCCTGATGCACAATATAACAATTGAGCTAGCTCGGCCCAAGAAATTAATGTGTTTTTGTCATTATAAAAAAAAAGGATCATTAATGTGTTTTTGTCATTTAAAAAAAAAAAAAAACATGCATCTACATAAAACGTGACATAGCTACACCAATTATCTTAATCCTCAAACAACAAAAGACTTAACCCCTTGGGAACATATATGAAGCCTAGTTCGAACATCTCAAAGCCGTCTAGTCTGCATATCTATTTGTCTTTTTAAGAATATGTCAAACAAAACAATACTAATCGTGTGTGTTGCGTACAGTTCAATCAGTTCGTTAGTAAGGTTTTTCAATCGCCAACGATGTTACCAGGAGGAGGATCATAGCTGCAAACAATGGAATACCAGGTACAATGTAACAACCAATACAGTAAAGATATATAATCAATGTTAAGAGAAGAAGGCTTGATAAGAAAAAAAAAGAAAAAAGTTAAATAAGAGTTAGAGGAAAATTTGCCTAAATTATTGCTATATATAATAAACTACATACGTAATAGTTTTTGTTTATTTGTAGTGGTGGTTTGGTTGTACATGACTTACTTTTGTGATTAACCTAAGCCTCTTTCAATAATAATAATAATAATAATAATAATAATAATAATAATAATAATAAGTCCCGAAACATAGCGCAGTTGGTTTGTATGAGAAAAAGGCATAAAGATGCTAAAAGGTCTGGATAGGATTTGACCAGTTGCGCGACTCGCGACTACAGTGACTCTAGAGGTGGAGTCTTGTGGGCTTAGGATTAGTCCGACACCTAAATTAAGATGTGGTCGAAGTGATGGAACATGATTCTCGACCTCAAGTCATGTGTAGTATACGTAATTTACAGACTATTACACATAAGATGATTGGTATTCCTAGTGGCTAGTGTAGTAATGTTTTGCAACCGTGTGCACCATGCATGGTGTGCACGGTTCCAATTCATAATTTCTATAATGTAGATTAATAAAATCTATAATGTAGATTCATAATTTCTAAACTGTAGATTCATAACTTAAATACAGTAGATTCATAATTTCTATATTGCAGATTCATAATATCTGTACTGTAGATTCATAATTTCTATACTGTAGATTCATAATTTCTGAACTATATAATTATCAAATTATGAACATATAGTTATTTGATTTATGAATACAGAGTTCAACAATTAGAAATATGAACATCAAAAATTATGAACATATAGCACTATAATTATGAATATAGAGTTCTGTATTTGTGAATATAGAGTTCAATAATTATGAACATATAGTTCAGTAATTATGAACATAGAATAATGTGCACCATGCATGGTGCACACGGTTGCACAGCATAATTTGCCCTACAAATTCCCGGAGCGTTATGTTGTGCAAGTGTGCAACCGTGTGCACCATGCAAGGTGCACACGGAATTGGATCCATAATTGCTATACTATAGATCCATAATTTCTATACTATAAATTCATAATTTCTATACTATAGATTCATAATTTCTATACTATATATCAATGTTGCAGTAGGCGCTAGGCGCTAAGCGCTAGTCGGGCGCCCGGGCAGCGCCTAGCGCCTAAGCGTCCTAGGCGGCGCTAGGCGGATGCAAAAAAAAACAGTGGCAGACTTGCAGTTTGACAATTTTAATGAGACTGTTTTCAACATTCAATCAAATAACACATCCAAATAAATGAAATAATGATTCATAAGTCATAACATCAAAACAATATTAAAAATTAAAAATATTCAAATATGAAATACTCAAATATTTCAATCATCCAAAGATTCAAAGTATCAAACTAGTCTACGGGTGTGTGTGTGTGTGTGTGTGTGTGTATGTGTGTGTGTGTTATATATATATATATATATATATATATATATATATATATATATATATATATATATATATATATATATATATATATATATAATGATAAAAAATTAGCCAAGCCGAGCTGATTGGGTTAACTTGATCGAAATGGACGAGTTAACTCGGCTAACTTAGACGCTAGGCGGCCAAGTCGGCCGAGTTAGGGGCTAGACGGACGCCTAAGCGGCCGGTCTCCTAGGTGGGCGCCTAGGGGGAAAATCGCCACGGTCTAAGGGCGCCTAGCGCCTATACAAATTTTTGCAACAGTGTTGTTGATTCATAATTTCTAAACTGTAGATTCATGATTTCTATACTATAGATTCATAATTTCTATACTACATATTCATAATTTCTAAACTGTATAGTTATCAAATTATGAACATATAGTTCAGTGATTTCTGAATACAGAGTTTAACAATTGGGAATATAAACATAGAATTTTGTAATTGTGAATATAGAGTTCAATAATTATGAATCTATAGTATAGAAATGATGAATTTATAATTTAGAAATTATGAATCTAATTTCGTGTGCACACGATTCCAGAACATAATTTGCCCAAATTCCCCTCTTCCTCCGTTGTCTTATTCCCTAAAAATACACACACAAAGTTTCTTAAGTTGCAACCTGTGGGCTATGGTCTACAAATTGGGCTGAGCTGTATCAAGAAAGCCCAAATAAGTTTCAGACAAACTAATTAAAGGCCCAGTTATGTGGCAAATTATATCGTGCACCACGCCGCACATAGCAATGTGCGCCCAGGCACGAAACGCGCGCGTTTTATGCTGACGTCATGATGACCTCACTCCGTCCATCTGAACAGACCAAACCTCATTATGTGTATTTAGTTAAAATTTTATGTGTATTGTGTTATGAGTTTATGTGTATTCAGTTAAGAGTTTATGTGTATTATGTTAACCAAACCCCATTATGTGTATTCAGTTAATTTGAACATCGAAGTGCAAGTAAAATGTATTACAAGTGCATGTAAAATGTACTATAGGTGCAAGTAAAATTTACACTGAGTATCAATACTAAGTGCACCTATAGTTATAAGTAGTTACACTTATAGTTATAAGTAGGTGCACCTATAGTTATAAGTAGGTGCACCTAGGTGCATTAATGTTTGCGGCAAGTGAATGTTAACAAGGCAAAACTACATGCACTTATAGGTGAAAGTAGGTTCACCGATAGTTATAAGTCGTTGCATCTATAGTTATAAATAGTTGCACCTATAGTTATAAGTAGGTGCACTCAGGTGTATGAATGTTAACAAGACAAAATTACATGCACTTATAGGTGAAAGTAGGTGCACTCGTAAGTGTTTTTACTTGCACTTCGATGTTCAATTATTTACGAAAATGCCACCGCGTTTTTTTAATCTATTAGATCTGGATAGGTGTCGCGCGCGAATTTGTCCGCATATTCCCTCCTCGGCACGTATTCGCACCTGAGTGCATCCATATATATATATATATATATATATATATATATATATGCGCTAAGGATCCTGTGATGAGAACACTACCATAAGAGAGAAATAAAAACCAATCTCACATTACATCAATTCACTTATATCCATGGGGCCTAATTGTGTTGATGAATATTATATTCACTTTCTTGCTATAGATAGTCTACCTAGAATCGAAATATTTGTGTTGATGAATATTATATTATATTTGTGAGGTGACCATTATTGTTTTATTTGTAAGCCATAGAAATGATTAAAAGCAATCCACTCTTTTAGGATAGATACAGTAGTATTTTTCATCCATTCTTTCTAACTATTTTGAACCAATTTAAACGTCTCGTTTTGAAAACCTCTACTGTTACCAGACAGTTGCACTTGTGGGGAAGAGTGGGAGTGGGAAGTCGACAGTGATAGCATTGCTGCAGAGATTTTATGATTTTGATTCGGGGCGAATAATGCTAGATGGAGTTGATATTAGAAATTTGAACCTGAAATGGCTAAGGAAGCAGATGGGGCTTGTAAGCCAAGAACCAGTTTTATTAAATGACACCATCAGAGCAAACATTACCTATGGGAAAGAAGAAGATGTAACAGAAGGAGAAGTCATAGCTGCAGCAGAGCTGGCAAACGCTCACAAGTTCATCAGTGGCCTGCAACAGGTCAGAATTAAATGAGTGTTTGTCTTATACTCCTGCGATTTGGGTTAGACTCATTGTATAGGGATTAGATGTCTATAAATAAATTGGTTCTTAAGCTTAACATGACACGAAATATGCAGGGATATGACACGGTGGTAGGGGAGCGAGGGATTCAGCTGTCTGGGGGACAGAAGCAACGAGTGGCCATTGCCTGAGCCATTATGAAGAGCCCGTGAATACTTCTGTTGGACGAGGCGACTAGCGCACTAGATGCTGAATCGGAGAGGATGGTTCAGGATGCACTGGATAAGATTTTGGTGAATCGGACCACGATAATGATAGCACACAGGCTGTCAACAGTTAGAGGAGCTGATGTAATTGCTGTAGTTAAGGATGGGGCTGTTGTGGAGAAGGGAAAGCATGATATGCTTATTGCTAAAAGAGATGGTCACTATGCTGTTAGAAATAATTATTTCCTAACAATGATTTATATAATAAAGGTTGTAATTCCATAAGGTACTCACGTTGATGATTAGTGATGTGTAAAGGCGGAATTACTGGGTGAAATTCCCTCCCTCTCATTCTGTTAAAATTTAAGTTTATAAGGGTTAAAAGATGTATAATGGATAAGGTTATGGGTTTCACAATCCTAAAGGGATTTCTATTCCTAAAGGAGGTCACATTCCTAAAGGAATTTCTATTCCTAAAGGAGGTTCCCCATTCCTCTTGAAAGAGGTTTCTCATCACATCTATAAATACCCAGGAAAACTCTAGGGATCTTAACGGTTTTCAAATCTCTAAGTTTTCTAGTCTCCGTATCATCAGGAGGTGAATAAGGTATACGGATCAGAGAGGTGAAGCATTATATTCTTGATTCATTCAATCTAGAGATTACATCTTCAATGGAACCAAGTAAGTCATATCTTTCCTATTTAATTAAAAGTCCATGATCATGAACAATGTTTAGTTGATTGATTTGATTTAAATGCGATCATTGTTAATTGTGCTTCCGCATTTAAGTTATAGCGCATAAAGGATTATTTAACATTTGGTATCAGAGCCTGCTTGTAAATTGATTAATCACTAACATTAGGGTTCATGATATTTGGAGATTTTTTAATTATAAGGTTTATTGATTGTGGGTTTGTTGTTTATTGCGTCATATGTACGTTCTGCATCGTTGATGATGGATTGTTATGGATGTTAACAACAATTGATTTCTTGGAATTAAATATCTTGTGCGAATATTTGATGGATTCACACACTGTTCATATACATATTTAATTAAAAGAAAAACTGATTTCTTGTGCGAATATTTGATGGATTCACACACTGTTCATATACATATTTAATTAAAAGAAAAACTGATTTGCATGTTCTGGAATCTATTGTGCAATGTACTGTTCTCTGGGAAGTAACTCATATACATATATGTATGCAAATGTTGTTTTGAAATTGAATCAAATAGGATTAACATATATATATATATATATATATATATATATATATATATATATATATATATATATATGCATATATACGTACTGTTCAAAAGGAAAATTATAAGCTATGTACGTAGTGTATGTTCTTTGCTATGTTGGAATAATCAACAAACATATACGTCATACGTGGATGCATGTACTGCTCTATATATATGTTTGATACTGGATTATTTATATGGATTGTTTATTAATGTGGTTGTCCATATTACTTGTTATTGCATGATTTATGTGTTATATGGTATGACACTATTAATCATGTATTATATATATGTTATAAGAGAACGACATAAAAATTAAGGTTTATTTTGTTTGGACAATTAAATTGAGTTTATTTGAGTTATTTAAAGTATTATGGACTCACTTTAAATTTTAGACTCATTTAATTTGTGTTTATATTTGAGTCTATTTGAGTTATTTAAAGTATTATGGATTTACTTTAAATTCTAGGCTCATTTAATTTGAGTTTATATTTGAGCCGTTTGGTTTATTTAAGGCATTAAGGATTTGTTTTAAATTATAGGTCCATTTGGGATCAATTATGGTTGGAGGTTATATCCACTATTAGTTTATATATATGTTTATAAATGAATTATTAGCATAAAGCGAGTGCGTTAGTCGCCAAAGCGGCCCACTCAAGGTAATAGCTAATAATCATTTATGTTTATGTTTATAACATATATATAAATTAAGGTTTACTTACATAAATGAGTTATTAGCATAAGGCGAGTGTGTTAGCCGCCAAAGCGGCCCACTCATGGTAATAGCTAAATAATCATTTATGTTTATGCTACAACATAAATTAAGGTTTATTCACATAAATAAATTATTAGCATAAGGCGAGTGCGTTAGTCACCAAAGTGGCCCACTCAAGGAAATAGATAAATAATTATTTATGTTTATAAATGTTTACCTACACAGGTATTTTGCATCATTGAATGACACTAAAGGATTGATAAACATTTGTGATCATTAACACATGGTTCTAGCGGTTGCCCAAAGGTAGATCAGACATGTGATTATTGACAATTTAGGAGATATTCTTGTTTTATTAATATGTAGTGCATGTCCAAAGATGGCCTACATATTAAATTGAAATTTGATGAATAGTCTCATTCAAGTATGTGTGAATGATGCATGTCGGTAAATTGACATTGTATTTAAATTTGACCCAAAGGCGGATTTAAATGCAAACTTAAGGTCTATAAATTATAGTCTGAATAAAGGTTTGTTACTCAAAGCAATTGATGAATGTGAGATAAATGTTTGCAGTGAACACTATCGTATTACGCTATAAGGTGACCGTTTTAATGTCAGTGATAATAGCAGCAAATCTAAAAGTAGTAAAGAAGGGCAAGCATCTTATGAAGGTGCAAGGTGATTCTGTAACAAACCTGGGCACAAGAAGGCTGAATGCCTGAAGAGGAAAGCTTGGATGGAAATAAAAGTATACATTCAGTTTCAGTATGCTTTGAATCCAATCTTGTTAAGGATCCTTCTAATACTTGGTGGTTAGGCACTGGTGCTACAACACATGTTTATAACATTAAACAAGATTTTTGATGTTTTAACCTCACATGGAAAATGAAAAGTGTCTTTTCATGGGAAACATGATGAAAGCTAGAATTGAAGGTATTGGAACTTACAGAATTAAGCTAGATACAGGTTTTTTGCCTTGATCTTGAGAGTTGTCTGTATGTCCCAAATTGTTCTAGAAATCTTGTTTCAACAGCTAGGTTGGAAACATTGGATTTTTACTTTAAGATTGGAGACAAATGTTCGTATCAACAAAACCCTTTATGGTTCTGGTGTTTTGTTGGATACACTATACTGTTTCAATCTTAATGATGACTTTGTTAATTCCTTGTTTAATGTGATGTTTGTGTTAAAAGGAGTGCACTAAAAGAATCTTCAACTGACTTGTGGCATAAAAGGCTTAGTCATATATCCAAATAAAGGATATTGAGACTTATTAAAGTTGAAATTTTGTCTCAATTGGATTTTACTGAATGGGATGGTTCATGTGTCGATTGCATAAAGGTAAAGCAAGTCAGACATGTACTCAGCCACAAGAAGCTCATGATTACTTGATTTAATACATACAGATATATGTGGTCTCTTTTGATGATCCGTCTTGGAGCGGTGATGAATAATTTATTACCTTTATTGATGATCATTCTGGGTACTGTTACATCTATTTACTGTGTGAAAGATCTCAGTCTGTGGATGTCCCAGAGACATTCATATTTGAAGTTGAGAGTCAGTTAAATAGAAAGGTAAAGACAATTAGATCATATAAAGGTGATGAGTATTATGGGAAAACATCAAAAGTTGGGCAAATTCTCGGTCCATTTAAAGAAATTCCTCGAATCTAAGGGCATTTGTGCATTATACACAATGCTAGGCACACCACATCAAAAATGGTGTGGAAGAAAGGTGAAATCGTACTATAAGGGAAATGGTTAGGAGTAAGGTCAATAACTGTACATTGATTGTTTCATTGTGGATATATGCATTAAAGACAACAGCATATTTACTCAATAGGGTTCCTAGTAAGGTTGTTTTTTAAAACACCTTATGAATTGTGGACAAGAAGGAAACCTAGTTTGAGGCATCTTCACATTTGGGGCTGTCAAGCTGGAGTGAGGATATATAATCCACATGAAAATAAATTGGAATCCAGAACCATTAGTGGTTATTTCATTGGATATCCAGAAAGGTCTAAAGGGTACATGTTTATTGTCCTAATCATAAGTACGAGGATTGTTGAGTCTGGTGATGCTCGCTTCATTTAAAATGGCGAAGTCAGTGGGAGTGTGGGAGCTTGTAATGTTGAGATTAAGGAGTCATTGATGGTTACAGATTCATCAAGTGATCCTTTTTCATGTTGTTGTTCCTATTGCTCAGTGTAGTGTAGCCTTATGGAAATACTTTGGAACAACAACAACTAGATGCTCAAATTCCACATGAGGAAGCTATTGTAAATGAAGATGAGGTTGAAACTCAAGATGATGATCAAGTGAAATCTCAGCAGGAAGTGGCATTAAGGAGATCTACTAGATAGAAAAGATCAGCCATTCCTGATGACTATATTGTTTATGCACTTGAGCATTGATAATTATCCAGTCTCATTTAACCAAGCCATGCAGGATAATAATTCTCCTTGAGAATTATTTTGGTTTTGGTGGCTCATTCTGTTCTTGAGCTCCACCAAATGGTTGTTAAAATCGCCTTTCTGAATGGTAAATTAAAAGAGGAAGTATACATGGATTAGCCGCAAGGCTTCATGGCCACAGGAAAGGAAAATCTGATATGTAGATTGAAGATGTCGATCTATGGATTAAAACATGCTTCTAGACAATGATACTTGAAATTGTCATATGGTTTTGATCACTGTTGATCAGTGTATCTACATAAAGGTTTAATGGAAGCAAGTTTGTAATCCTAGTATTACATGTTGACGACATTCTTCTTGCTGCTAATAATAAAGGGATGTTGCGCGATATTAAGGAATATCTTTCTAAGAACTTTGAAATGAAGGATATGAGTGAGACTTCATATGTGATTGGAATAAGAAATATTCTGTGATAGATCACACAATGGGATTTTAGGTTCATCCCAGAAGACTCACATTAACAAAGTTTTAGAAAGATATAAACTGGAAATCTGCAAAGAGGGTCATGTGATACTTACAAGGCACTAAGGATCACATGCTCACCTATAAAAGGAACGAATAACCTAGAGGTTATAGGTTATTCGGATTCAGACTATGCCGGATGTTTGGATACCCGAAAATCCACATTCGAATACTTTTTTTCCACTTGCTCATGGAGCAATATCTTGGATGAGTGTGAAGGAGCCTGTCATTGCTACTTCCACTATAAAAGCAGAATTTGTAGCATGCTTTGAGGCTACAATTCAATAATCATAGCTGCGTAATTTCATTTATGGTTTGGGCATTGTCGACACTATAACCAAACCATTGAGGATTCATTATGATAATACAGCAGCCATGTTCTTCTCAAAGAACGACAGATATACTAGTGGTGCCAAGCACATGGATTTGAAATTTCTGTCTGTTAAGGAGAAGGTACAAAATCAAAACAGTATCAATAGTGCATATTGGCACCGATCTTATGATCACGGATCCGTTGACTAAGGGATTGGCGCGCACGACCTTCATTGGCCATGTTGGAAGGATGGGCATACTGGTAAAGTCCTTGTATAACGGTTAACTCTGCCATACATGTATGGATTTATGTTTGATAGCACATCAGGTTGATGATACTCTTAGGTATCTATTCAGGTTTTGATTTTGTTATGGTTGATGTTGATCACTTATTTATGCATAATTCAGAAGTGATAACAATGGTCTTGTTTAAGACATAAGGAATAAGGTACTTTCGGATTTTACCTTATTATTATGGTTCGAATTCTTATTAACTGTGATACATGGAAGGGAGCGGGACGCTATGTCAGGCCTGTAACCGCCATGATTCGGTTAATAAAGTTCGATAAGGTGGTGACTTTTACATTTTCATATTAAGTGAGCTCAAATTAAGGATTGAAAATTGTAAAGTCACGCATATATGAATCAAGTGGGAGATTGTTGGAAATAATTTATTCCTAACGTTGATTCATATAATTAAGGTGTCATGCTCATATGAATCAGTGGGAGACTGTTAGAAATAATTATTTCCTAACAATGATTTATATAATAAAGGTTGTAATTCCATAAGGTACTCACGTTGATGATTAGTGATGTGTAAAGGCGGAATTACTGGGTGAAATTCCCTCCCTCTCATTCTGTTAAAATTTAAGTTTATAAAGGTTAAAAGATGTATAATGGATAAGGTTATGGGTTTCACAATCCTAAAGGAGGTCACATTCCTAAAGGGATTTCTATTCCTAAAGGAGGTTCCCCATTCCTCTTGAAAGAGGTTTCTCATCACATCTATAAATACCCAGGAAAACTCTAGGGATCTTAACGGTTTTCAAATCTCTAAGTTTTCTAGTCTCCGTATCATCAGGAGGTGAATAAGGTATACGGATCAGAGAGGTGAAGCATTATATTCTTGATTCATTCAATCTAGAGATTACATCTTCAATGGAACCAAGTAAGTCATATCTTTCCTATTTAATTAAAAGTACATGATCATGAACAATGTTTAGTTGATTGATTTGATTTACATGCGATCATTGTTAATTGTGCTTCCGCATTTAAGTTATAGCGCATAAAGGATTATTTAACATATGCTTCCCTAGTGGCACTCCACAAAGGCCCTTCATCAGAACCCTCACCAGCAGCAGCAGATGTATGCAGCTTATAGAAATTTTGTCAAGGCAACTCAGTTAGTTTCTGGGTGGTAGATTGTGTGTAAAGACACAAGATCAAACCTGGCAAATGTGGGTTGAAGTCATAATCCATATGTTCAGCAGCTGAGTCAAATGACTACTAGCTGAGCTGATCTAGCATTGAGCTTTGTGTATGTCATGCATGCACTGTATGTAGAAGTCATAAATTAAACCATTTAGGTATTTATTCACCAGCTGAGTCAAATGATTACCAGCTGAGCTGATCTAGCATTGAACTTAAGGGATGGTTTGTGTACTTAAGGTGCGTTTTACGCACAATTGCACGGGAAGCCTTCCCGCACCTGAACCCATATATATATATATATATATATATATATATATATATATATATATATATAACATTCTTTTATATTAATAATGAGATGTGTAATTTATAATGTATTTTCTATTCTAACTATTTTATTATTTTATTATTTTATCAAATTAATTGTGTTTCATATATTGTTATGAATATTTTTATAAAGTTTTGATATGTTTTATTTTTAGTCTATATCCAATAATATTTATGGCTATACTTGTGTGTGTGTGTGTGTGTTTTTTTTCAAATTATTTTTTTTGTTGTAATGTTCCGCCCCTTCTGAAAAAAAAAAAAATCTGGTTACGCCCCTGAGTATCAACTCGTTTACCAGCTAGAGCTAGTATATTAGCTCATTTGTACATCAACTCATTTATCAACTTGAGCTAGTATAAAAAAACTCGATAGACCTTAAGCAGTAAAAATTGAGCCAATCAATACTCAAAACAAAGTCTTAAACTCTAAGAGCATCCACTATAGAAGATTATTCCAAGTTCTTTCTACATGAATTCTTTTACGCCAAGGAGCATAACATATAAGGGAATGAGATAATTCAAAAAGATTCATCTTGCGTCTCACTACCCAACCAGCGGGCGCGTGTGCGCAACGCGCCCGGCTGGGCGATTAAGAGTGGCCGCTAGCCGGCGGCCACTCTCAATTAAATGAATTCTAACCGTTGCTGGCCGAATTCTAGAACGGCTCTTTCCAAAAAAAAAAAAAAATTAAATGTGTAAAATGTGTGTCTATAAATACCACTTGTCTTCACATTTTATCCCACCGTCAATTCATTCATATTATTCTCTCAATTTCTACTCAATTCTTTTTATCACAATGGAAAAAGACAATTCTACCAATCAAAATTCACAATCCAATTTCCCTTTTTCTCAATCATCTTCCCAAAATTCTCAATGTCAAACAAATTTTCAATTTTCACCAAATTTTCAATTTTTACAAAACTCTCAATTTTCACACGAGGCGATCATGGAGTTTCAACAATTATGCTAGAAGCGGTCCCATCGACAGACTTATGGATATGTCATGCATTCTTCGGCAATGCATTTTTGCAAGTGCAATCTTTAATACTAAGTATGCAAAATGTTAATAAATGTAAAAGCCTGGAAAAGTCTTAGAATTGCCGATTTTAGTGTTCAAATTTACATAGTAATTACGAGAAAGCCATCTCATTTAAAAAAATTTTTTTTTTTTGATCTAATCCATCCAATTTTTCCAGATGTGAAACTGATATTTATACTAATTTCTCTTCTAAGAACTTTTTTTTTTAATGCTACTGGCTCTATCTGTTCATAACTACTTTCTCAACCTACTGAAACACAAAAAACCAATAACCTCCACTGAAGCTCGAACTCACAACCTCTCATATGGGAGTTCAACGCGGGTTTTAAGAACTTGTTTCATTCTCTTTTAAACAAAAATATTAACTTATGATTATTTTATATAATTTTAAAATAAATAAATAAATACTTGGCCTAACATGTGGTAGCCCACAAAAGGCCCAGATATGACCTAGGTAATATTGGGCAAATTATATCATAACCGTGGTGCATAATCGATTATGCATCGCGCATCAAAACGACGTCGTTTTATTTAATGAAAAGAAACAGAATCTTTGTAAAAAAGAACTCTGTTCTTCAGTTTCATTTTGTATACATTGCAGTTTCAGTTCAACACAACTACAGTTTCATTCAATATTTATACACTCAAATATGTGAAAATGTTATTTAATTTTATTTTATATACACTATAGTTTTATTAAAACACAACTACATGATCATTTCAATATAATTATAGCTTCATTCTACAATATACACTCAAATATGTGAAATGTTATTCAATTTCATTTTTTATAAACTGTAGTTTCATTTCACCACAACTACACTATCATTTTGATATAACTGCAGTTTCATTTAATAATATAAAAATAATACGTGAGACAGTGTCGGTTTAGACACACTGTAGTGTCACTCCGTTATAACTGCAAAAACAGCGCCGTTTTGACGCGCGGTGCATGATACAACGACTGATTTAGGGTGGTCTCAATCTGTGCTAGCGTAAACTTAGGATCTATTCAGAGTCGGACTTTGACAATCTCACCTAGTGTTACGCAAGAAATTTTCCCCTACCCCAATAAAATATTCGAATTTAAAATAATTATAAAATGAATCCTACATTCAAAAGTTTTCAATAATTATAATAAAATTTGCCCACATTTTTATTTATTATTGCCCTCAACCATTTATAGATCTTGATAGACGGCTAAGATCAATTCTCACTTTTTATGTTCTCATCTATATATGTATACATATATGTTGCAATTAAAAAAAAATCAAACTCCAAGTTTGATCTAAGCTTGAATATATATATATATATATATATATATATATATATATATATATATATATATATATATATATATATAGAGAGAGAGAGAGAGAGAGAGAGATAATTGCACTCAGGTGCGAATGAAGCGCCCAGGAGGGAATATGCGAATGAATTAACGCGCGACACGTGTCCAGATCAATGGATTAAAAAAAACGCGGTGACATTTTCGTAAATAATTGAACATCAAAGTGCAAGTAAAATGTATTACAAGTGCATGTAAAATGTACTATAGGTGCAAGTAAAATTTACACTGAGCATCAATACTAAGTGCACAGATAGTTATAAGTAGTTGCACTTATAGTTATAAGTAGCTGCACCTATAGTTATAAGTAGTTGCACCTATAGTTATAAGTAGGTGCATGAATGTTTGCGGGAAGTGAATGTTAACAAGGCAAAATTACGTGCACTTATAGGTAAAAGTAGGTGCACCGATAGTTATAAGTAGGTGCACCGATAGTTATAAGTAGGTGCACCGATATTATAAATAGTTGCACAAGGCAAAATTACATCCACTTATAGGTGAAAGTAGGTGCACTGTAAGTGATTTTACTTGCACTTCGATGTTCAATTATTTACGAAAATCCCACCTTGTTTTTTTTAAACTATTAGATCTGGACAGGTGTCGCGCGCGAATTCGTTCGCATATTCCCTCCTGGGCACTTATTCGCACCTGAGTGCATCCCTATATATATATATATATATATATATATATATATATATATATATATATATATATATATATATATATATATATATACTAGTTTTTTACGAGCATTGTGCGATTGGGATAATGCCCAATGTTTTTCTTAAATAAGTATTTTAAAATATATCAATTCAAGATTATATTAGAATTGTTCCTGCATAGATTATATTAGAATTGTTCATGCATAGATATTATATTACAAATGCAAGATAATATAGTCAAGATTTATTATAATTGTCAATAAAATAATTGTATGGGTATGGTTGAAACCAAATACGGGACATAAGGGAGAGCAAATAAAAATTAAAGCATAAAATGTTAAATATATACTAATATTGTTTGAGAAGATTCCGGCACTACGATTTGTGGTTAGAGTTCTATTAATACTTTAATATTTAGATTAATGTTGTAGTTATAATTCAATATTAGACTTTAATACTAGAATTAGACTAACGGTGAATTAACGGTACTTAATGAAAAGTTAACGGATCGGATCGGATCGGATAATCATATAATTAAGGATAAATTAAGAAATCTCAAAAAATTAAAGCTAGATCTACAAATTTTACACACACACATGTATATATATGCACACTACATAAATAAATAAATTTAAAATGTATTCACAAAAATATATACAAAAAATTAAAGCTAGATCTACAAAACAAATCGACATAAATAGAAATTTTAAAAATATATACACATATCTTAGCTTGATTTCAACACTATAGTGAAAAAATCTCCTGCAAAAAAAATAAAAAATACAAAAATACAAAAAGGTTCAAACTAGCTACTAGATCTATAAAAAAAATGATATAAATGGAAGTTCTACGTATATATATACATACCTTACTTGATTTCTACACTATTGTGAGTGCTTTAGCAAAAAAATCTGTGGAAAGTGGTAAGAAAAAAAAAAAAAAAAAAAAAGAGAAGTATGGAAACTGGGCAGAAAGTGTACTGCGCAGGGGTAAGTATAAAGGAATTTCCAACCACCGACAAGTGGTCGGAAAAAGTCAAATTTTGAAATAATAGCCCAGCGATGTTCCGACCACTATTGGGACGTGTACGCAGGCATGTAAGGCGGATAGCTGGCCGGTGGATAATACATTGGTGTCCTAGGCCAACAACCATATTGAGGAGGTGGAACTGGATATGGATAACTCGCCGGGAACGGATATTGTTGACCGGGCGTTGGATACATCGGTTGAATATAATTGATCGGGTTGGGAGCTGCCGATCGAGGAGGTGAGAGATTCAAGTTCAGGTCAACTGTTTGACCCGGCTGCTGTGTATAATGATGACCGGATGAACTAGCTTCCTCATCCTCCGGTGCTTGGTACATGAACGGAAACATGATGATGATCGGGATCTGGTACTCGTCTACAATAGCTTTTCGTACCGAGTCCCCACAGACGGCGCCAAAATGATAGTACTAATATCCACGTAATGCGGTCAAAGTACTGAATGAGAACAAATAATAATAGTAAAGGGGGATTTTATTGATCAAAAGGAGTCCTAGAACAATCTAGATGGTTATCCCGAGGGCCGACTGACTGCGGTTGGGCAGCTCTGTAAATAACCTATTGATCGTCCAAAATCCCCCTCACTCTAGCCGCCGTGGGTACTTATAGCCTTTGGCCGGAGACAACCCTCCGGCCTACCGGCATGCTACCCACGTTGCGTCCACGCGTCTTCACCCGGCGAGCCCTCTATGTCAACACATAACATTGCCACGTGTCTCTCTTCATCATCTTTGTCTCTTTGCAAAGTAAAGGCACAATAACCGGGGTAAAACATCGATCGGGAAACCTAGCGGTCGGGTCCGACCGCTCTGGCTAAACGACACCAGACCTAAAGATCCTGCACAAACAACAAGAAAGGCCTAACTCATGTCGGTCGGAAAATATATCCTATCAACAGGAAACCTTCTTTATTATGATACTACATCAAAAAATTAATCACCATTATATTACTAGGGTTGCTTCATATCGTGTATTTTTCTTGGGCTTTCTTGATCCAATTACTTTCTTAGACCGGTCCATGTGGCCCAGGCCTAGTATACTATCCATCACTATCTATAAATTAATCAATTTAATTTTAAAATAAATAAATTAGGATTCCATGGTTAATGATGAAAAGTTTGATAAACATTTTTTTTCCCACTTTCTTGCTATAGATAGTCTACCTAGAATCGAAATATTTGTGTGTTCCTTATTAAATGTGTTGATGAATATTATATTATATTTGTGAATTGTGAGGTGAGCATTATTGTTTTATTTGTAAGCCATAGAAATGATTAAAAGCAATCCACTCTTTTAGGATAGATAGAGTAGTATAAATAGCGTATAACCCAATGTGAATGGCATTGCATCTTAGATTGCATCTCGATCGATCGATCATAAGAATAAAAAAAAAAAAAAAAAAAAAAAAAAAAGATCGAAAGAAGAAATGGGGGAGTTTTCTTTTCTGCAGGTGTGTGTGGCCATAAATATAATTGGGTTAGCCGCTATTAGCCAGGCATCTTTTGGAGAGTCGGCCTGTGATTCTGGCTGCATTGAAGGGTTTCTTGCTGCACATAACAAAGCACGAGAAGCTGTTGGTAGTCCACCTCTTAAGTGGAACACCACCTTAGCAGAATATGCGGAATCCTATGCCACCAAGAGGGCTGCCGACTGTTTGCTGGAGCACTCAGGAGGGCCGTACGGCGAAAACATCGCGATGGCCGGTTCTGAATTGTCTGCGGAGGCTTCTGTGAAGTTGTGGATGGATGAGAAGCCATACTATAACCACAATACCAATGCTTGCGTCAGCCAAGAGTGCCTCCATTATACGCAAGTGGTTTGGGGCAACACCACCACTATTGGTTGTGCTAGGGCTACATGCAAGACTGGTTGGATGTTCGTCACTTGCAACTATTACCCTCCCGGTAACTATGCCGGCCAAAAACCTTATTAAACCTACACCTACAATTTACTTACTTTTTTTATTTTGTGAAATGCACACAATGCATGCATTATAAAAAAATAATAAATTAGAATATCATATCTGATGTATATATTATTATGAAACAAATTAAATATTATTGTTTCATGCATAGATAATGTTTTCAATTAAATTTCAACTTTTTCAATTCCTTCTTGCTATTTTTTCGGGTGTTCAATAGTGTATATATAATACTTGATATCCCACTGCACCATTATATTGTGAGCTTAATCATACTTGTAGTAGCAGGGTATTTCTCTGATCTTATCCAACAACACTCTTTAAACTGCGTGGTTAGTATGCAATTAAAATATATAACATTGGCTACCGTTTCAAATCTTCTCTTGTTAGAGAAACACTAAACCTGCTTGCAAAGATTTATTATACATAATTATGCTCATATTCAAAAGTTATCTTCATGCTAGGGTGACATCAAAACTATTTGGTTAAAATATGCCTTTTTGTCTCATAAATTAAAATCACTTCTTTGACAAGTCATCTAATTAAGTACAATTAACCAAAATAAAAAGAGTATTTAGGGCATTTATCACACATGAATTTTGTTGAATTCATTAACAGTTCCACATTATTATTGCAAAATAAACCAAAACAATATAACATTAGAAACAAAAATATTAACTTATGATTATTTTATATAAAATTCAAATAAATAAATAAAAATGCATGACCTAGCATGTGGTAGCCCACAAAAGGCCTAAATTTGGCCTAGGTAATTTAGGGTGGTCTCAAATCTCAATCTGTAGCGTAAGCTCAGAAAACCGGACTTTGACCATCTCACCTAGTGTTACCTAAGAATTTTTCACCTACCCCAATAAAATATTCAAATTTGAAATAATTATAAAATGAATCATACTTTTAAAAGATTTCAATAATTATAATAAAATTTGCCCACATTTTTTTATTACTAATTTTTTACCTATTTTTTTTTTTAAATAAGTACTTTAAAGTATATCAGGGCAAGACTATATTGGAATTGTTCATGCATAGATAATTGAATGTTAAATTTGTGTATTTAAATAGACAATTTCAAGTTTACAAATGCAATATAATATAGTCAACATTGATTATAATTGTCAATAAAATAATTGTATAGGTATGGTTGAAACCAAATACAGGACATAAGGGAGAGCGAATAAAAATTAGGGTATAAAATATTGAATATATACTAATATTGAAGAGTGATTGCCAAACAAGGACATTGTGAGATCGTTTCCCACTTCAATTTGTTGTGTGATTTGAATACTCATTTTGTCAACAATCGTTATACCCGGCCTACACCACGGCGCACGTAGCACTGTGCGTCGCGCCTCCCAAAACGATGTCGTTTTGGGAGGCGCGGTAGGAAGTTGCTGTGATTATGTATATTTGTTCACACAATTATGTATATTTGTTCACACAATTATGTATATTTGTTTATACAGTTATGTACATTTTTTATACAATTATGTACATTCTTTTTATACAATTATGTACATCCGAATCAGAAAATTTGTGTGTATTATGTTAAGAGTTGATGTGTATTATGTTAAAAGTTTATGTTTATTATGTATTATGTTAGATTATGTGTATTATCTTTTAAAAAGAGTATGTATATTTTGTTATATAATTATGTACATTCATGTATACAATTATGTGTATTCTAGTATAACATTATGTACATTTTTGAACAGGGGTTTTTTTTTTAAGAAAAAATAACTGCCATGGGGCGAGAAATTTCAAAAAAAAAAAAAAATTAAAATGACGTCGTTTTGCATCTGGGCGCACAGTGCAACGCGCGCCGTGGTGTAGGATATAAATTGCCTTTTGTCAATAAATCCCCCAAGTAGTTAATATGATTGGCTTAATTATATATTTTTTAAAACAATTATTATTATTATTATTATTATTATTATTATTATTATTATTATTATTATTATTATTATTATTATTATTATTATTATTATGTCATTTTACATGTTAATCTAAATAGCTAATTTTTTCAAATATCGTTTTACAAATCGTTGATATAATTTGCTGGTTAGATTCGCTAATATAATCCGGTAACGCTAACCGCTAACTGCTGATTGTCAAATAAGGATATTGCGAGGTAGTTCTCACTTCAATTTGTTATGTGATTTGAATACTTTCTTTGTCACAAATCCCTTAAAGTAGTTAATATGATTATATATATATTTTTTAATTTTTTCATGATATTAATAAAATACTTGGTAAATAAACATATAACATTATTTTGTATTATAACTTTGATATTTAATTAAAAAAATAGTGCACAAAAAATATAATAGACAATGTAATGTGTATAATCAATTGATGAATTTGAATGTAAAGAATTTTTACATTGGAGAAATATAAAGACAATATAACTAATAAAATTATTTCTCTTAATTAATTTATTGATAATGAATAATTTTTTTTAATACAGACATTGTAGGGACAATGTAGCAAAGTGCTTCGGAATTGATCTCAATCTTTTAAGAATTTTCGTTGGTCGAATATAATCAATTGATGAATTTCAATGTAAAGAATTTTTATATTGGAGAAAAATAAATACAATATAACTAATGAAATTATTTCTCTTATTTTATTTTTTATGCCCTTTCAAAAAAAATAATTTTTATGAATAAAGACATTGTAGACACATAATTCTAAATTAAAGAAATGCATATGTATTATTTTTTGTTGTAGCTACTAAATTATTCTTATTTAATTTCATAAGAGTAAAATATAGTACTAATTATGCCAACTTTGATTGGAATGAGGTTCGAACATAAGACCTTTCTTATTAAAATCAATGAGTAAATTAACGGTGAACTAACAGAAATTAACGGAAAAAATAATATTTAACGGAAAAGTTAACGGATAATCATATTCATTAAGGATAAATTAGGAAAATCTTAAGGAAAAATTAAAATCTGATCAATCTGAGCCATTCATTTGATTAAAAAAATTGACCGCCATTTTTTCTACCCATTATAGGTCTAACTCTCTTGGGCTCTTATTAGTATATATATATAGTAGATAAAAAAATTGACCGCCATTTTTTCTACCCATTATAGGTCTAACTCTCTTGGGCTCTTATTAGTATAGTAGATAGTAGATAGGCTAGCCCTCATCTTGATAGACGGTTAAAATCAATTTTATGTTCTCATTTGATTTTATCCCATATATATATATATATATATATATATATATATATATATATATATATATATGTACATACATATATGTTGCAATCCAAAAAAATCAAACTTCAAGTTTGGATTGCAACATATATGTATGTACATATATATATATATATATATATATATATATATATATATATATATATATATATATATATATACACATATATATAGCGTTCAGGTGCGAATGGCTTGTCCGGGAAAGAAAAAAGAATGCATGCTATCTGTCTACGTGTGCAGATCTAATGGATGAAAAACACTGATTTTAAAAAAAATACGGTGGCATTTTCGTAAATAATTGAACATCGAAGTGCAAGTAAAATGTATTACAAGTGCAAGTAGCAGTTTCATATAGTGCACCTAAGTGCAAGTAAAATGTATTACAAGTGCATGTAAAATATATTAAGTATAAAAACTAAGTGTACCTAATGTTATCGGTAAGTATAGTTATAAGTAGGTGCACCTAGGTGCATGAATGTTAACAATGTAAAATTATATGCACTTGTAAGTGAAAATAGGTGCACATGTAAGTGATTTTACCTGTATTTTTTACTTGCAAAGGTACACCAGCTACTTGCATTTATAACACATTTACATGCATCAAAGTTCGAGTTATTTACGAAAATGCCACCGTGTCGTTTTTTTAAAATTACATCTGATTCATTGATTTTGACACGTGAATGGCTGGCATGCATTCTTATTTCTCTCCTGGCCGCCTATTCTCACTCGATCGTGACCCTATATATATATATATATATATATATATAT
Organism: Ipomoea nil; assembly: GCF_001879475.1. Classification (NCBI taxonomy): domain Eukaryota; kingdom Viridiplantae; phylum Streptophyta; class Magnoliopsida; order Solanales; family Convolvulaceae; genus Ipomoea; species Ipomoea nil. Next base: position 1,587,150 of record NW_017616745.1, read on the forward strand.
ATATATATATATATATATATATATATATATATATATATATATATATATATATATATATATATATATATATAGGGAAGGGATCAGGTGCATTTGTGGCTTCCCGTGCGGATGTGCGGTAGATTAATGTGCGTGAGGTTTATACTTAATGTGCGTGAGATTTGTACTCAATGTGCCTGAGATTTGTACTTAATGTGCGTCATGTTAATATGCGTTAGTTTTGTACTTAATGTGCCTGAGTATTGTGTTTAATGTGCGTGAGATTTGTGCTTAATGTGCGTGCATATTTCAGAATTACGAGCTCAGAAGGAAGCAGAACAGAAACTCACACACATTAACGCCCAATCTTCTTGTTACTTCTTCCTTCAATTTGGCCATGGATTCTGGATTATCAGCTACCTTCAATGCAGTTGAATGTTTATATAAATGACGCACGCACAGTAAAATTTGCACAGCAGCTAAGTGTGGATTTCTGTTGTATTATTCCCATAATTCTTAACCACCATAGCTCGCCTCCGCATCATCATCATCAGGGAGGGGGCAAATGGCTACTGGGGATGGGGAAGAAGCTGACATCAATATTTTCTGCTGCATTTTACACATTCACGCACATTAAGTACAAATTTCAGGCATATTAAGCACAACACTCACGCACATTGAGTACAAATCTCACGCACATTAATCCACCGCACATCCGCACGGGAAGCATTCAACCGCACGGGAACCTTTCACTATATATATATATATATATATATATATATATATATATATATATATATATATATTCTTGTGACAAACAACCATATTATTTGTTATGGAATGAGTAAAGTATGTATGGTTTTATATGTACGTACTATACCTTCTTTGAATTAATATGGCTCTCCATATTGCTTGTTATTACATGATTTGTATAGTATATAGTTTGTCACTATCAAATCATGAATTATATGTTATAAGAGAACGACATATAAATTGAGGTTTATTTTGTTTGGCCATTTAATTTGAGCCTATTTGGTTTATTTAAGGCATTAAGGACTTGCTTTAAATTATAGGGTCATTTGGGATCAATTATAGATGAAGGTTATATCCACTATTGATTTGTATATATGTTTATAAATGAATTATTAGCATAAAGCGAGTGTGTTAGTCGCCAAAGCGGCCCACTCATGGTAATAGCTAATTAATCATTTATGTTTATATATATAAATTAAAGTTTACTTACATAAATGAGTTATTAGCATAAGGCAAGTGCGTTAGTCGCCAAAGCGGCCCACTCATTGTAATAGCTAAATAATCATTTATGTTTATGTTACAACATAAATTAAGGTTTATTCACATAAATAAATTATTAGCATAAGGCGAGTGCGTTAGTCACCAAAGTGGCCCACTCAATGTAATAGCTAAATAATTTTTTATGTTTACAAATGTTTATTATACACATGTGTTTTGCATCATTGAATGACACTAAAGGATTGATAAACATTTGTGATCATTAACACATGTTTCTAGCGGTTGCCCAAAGGTAGATCAGACATGTGATTAATGACAATTTAGGAGATTATGATTCTTGTTTTGTTAATATGTAGTACATGTCCAAAGATGACCTATATATTAAATTGAAACTTGATGAATAGTCTCATTCAAGTATGTTTGAATGATGCATGTAGGCAAATAGACATTGTATTTAAATTTGACCCAAAGGCGGATTTAAATACAAACTTAAGGTCTATAAATTATAGTCTGAATAAAGGTTTGTTACTCAAAGCAATTGATATGTGAGATAAATATTCGCAGTGAACACTATCGTATCACGCTATAATGGTCTCAGTTCTGATGTCAATAGTAATAACAACAAGTGTTTTTTTTTTTTTTTTTTTTTTTTTTTTAAAGAAGGTGTTTTTTTTTTTTTTTTTTTTTTTTTTTTTTTTTTAAAGAAGGTGTTTTTTTTTTTTTTTTTAAAGAAGGTGTTTTTTTTTTTTTTTTTTTTTTTTTTTTTTAAGAAGGTCAAGCATCCTATGATGGTGCAAGTTGATGTTCAGAAAGTGCAGAAATGCTATTCTGTAACAAACTTGGGCACAAGAAGGCTGAATGCCTGAAGAGGAAAGCTTGGATGGAAATAAAAGTATACATTCAGTTTACATTCAGTTTTTGTATGCTTTGAATACTTGGTGGTTAGACACTGATGCTACATAACATTAAGAAAGATTTTTTAAGCAAGATTTTTTATGTTTCAACCTCATAGGGAAAATGAAAAGTGTCTTTTCATGGTCGGGAAACATGATGAAAGCTAGAATTGAAGGTATTGGAACTTACAGAATTAAGCTGGATACATGTTTTTTGCCTTGATCTTGAGAATTATCTGTATGTTCCAAATTTTTCTAGAAATCTTGTTTCAACAGCGGGAAACATTGGGTTTTTACTTTAAGGTTGGAGACAAATGTTCGTATCAACAAAAACCTTTATGGTTTTGGTGTTTTGTTGGGGATACACTATACTGTTTCAATCTTAATGATGACTTCGTTAATTCCTTGTTTAATGTGATGTTTGTGTTAAAAGGAGTGCACCAAAAGAATCTTCAGCTGACTTGTGGTATAAAAGGCTTAGTCATATATCGAAAGAAAGGATATTAAGACTTATTAAGACTTATTAAAGTTGAAATTTTGGCTCAATTGGATTTTTCAGCCATGCCACTTCAACTTTTTAATACAATAATGTTAAAAATATTATATATATATATATATATATATATATATATATATATATATTGGTTAATTGTACTTAATAGATGACTTGTCAAAGAAGTGATTTTAATTTATGGGACAACAAGGCATATTTTAACCAAATAGTTTTGATGTCACCTGAAGATAACTTTTGAATATGACCATAATTATGTATAATAAAGAGTAAATATCCAAAATGGTCCATCGACTATAGCTAAATTCACAAATTGGTCCTCGACTTTTAATTTCAACCAATTAAGTCCTTAACTTTGCAATTTTAACACAATTTGGTCCTTTGTCTATTTGACCGTTTGTTGACTGCACTTTTTTAGGATATATATGTAATTTCATGGTCCATCGTCGGTTTTTTAAGGTTCCGGTTGCATTTCTAGACCGCACTGTTACATTTGAATCCACTGCCGGCGCGCACCCTATGCCGGAGAGATTATAGCTTTTGATAAATAGATTCGGGATCCCCAAGCAGCAAGCGGAGAAGCACTTTCCCCCTCCGACTCCGAAACACAGCGTTGTCACCTCCAAGAGCGTTCTCTAAGCTGAACTGGCTCGTGATCCCCAAGCAGCAAGCGGAGAAGCACTTCTCCCTCCAAAACAACGATGTCACCTCCAAGAGTGTTTGAGCTTTGCAAGTGAAACTACATATATATCCTCAAAGATCGCGATCAACAAACGATCAAATAGATGGAGGACCAAATCGTGTCAAAATTACAAAGCTAAGGACTTAATTGGTTGAAATTGAAAGTTAAGGACCAATTTGTGAATTTAGCTATAGTCGAGGGACCATTTTGGGTATTTACTCTATAATAAATCTTTGCAAGCAGGTTTAGTGTTTCTCTAACAAGAGAAGATTTGAAACGGTAGCCAATGTTATATATTTTAATTGCATACTAACCACGCAGTTTAAAGAGTGTTGTTGGATAAGATCAGAGAAATACCCTGCTACTACAAGTATGATTAAGCTCACAATATAATGGTGCAGTGGGATATCAAGTATTATATATACACTATTGAACACCCGAAAAAATAGCAAGAAGGAATTGAAAAAGTTGAAATTTAATTGAAAACATTATCTATGCATGAAACAATAATATTTAATTTGTTTCATAATAATATATACATCAGATATGATATTCTAATTTATTATTTTTTTATAATGCATGCATTGTGTGCATTTCACAAAATAAAAAAAGTAAGTAAATTGTAGGTGTAGGTTTAATAAGGTTTTTGGCCGGCATAGTTACCGGGAGGGTAATAGTTGCAAGTGACGAACATCCAACCAGTCTTGCATGTAGCCCTAGCACAACCAATAGTGGTGGTGTTGCCCCAAACCACTTGCGTATAATGGAGGCACTCTTGGCTGACGCAAGCATTGGTATTGTGGTTATAGTATGGCTTCTCATCCATCCACAACTTCACAGAAGCCTCCGCAGACAATTCAGAACCGGCCATCGCGATGTTTTCGCCGTACGGCCCTCCTGAGTGCTCCAGCAAACAGTCGGCAGCCCTCTTGGTGGCATAGGATTCCGCATATTCTGCTAAGGTGGTGTTCCACTTAAGAGGTGGACTACCAACAGCTTCTCGTGCTTTGTTATGTGCAGCAAGAAACCCTTCAATGCAGCCAGAATCACAGGCCGACTCTCCAAAAGATGCCTGGCTAATAGCGGCTAACCCAATTATATTTATGGCCACACACACCTGCAGAAAAGAAAACTCCCCCATTTCTTCTTTCGATCTTTTTTTTTTTTTTTTTTTTTTTTTTTTATTCTTATGATCGATCGATCGAGATGCAATCTAAGATGCAATGCCATTCACATTGGGTTATACGCTATTTATACTACTCTATCTATCCTAAAAGAGTGGATTGCTTTTAATCATTTCTATGGCTTACAAATAAAACAATAATGCTCACCTCACAATTCACAAATATAATATAATATTCATCAACACATTTAATAACGATGAGTCACTTTAATTATTATCGAGAATTTCATTATAATAACTTATGCAAATTGAATAATGTTAATAAATATAAGATGTTTAACAATGCTGTATTATTTGTTGAAAATTTATATAGTAATATAATGGTGATTAATTTTTTGATGTAGTATCATAATACACAAGGTTTCCTGTGTAACAATATGTTTAACACTGATGTGTTTGTTGAAAATTTATAGTCTTTGGTGTGATCCTAGACAACCTTTGACAGGCCCAATAATATACTTAATTTTGTGTAATCCTCCAGAACCTCTCAGGTAATTTAATTAGGAGTAATTACAATTGGTATCAATGGAATATCGAACCTTAAGCATTAGGTCCCATGAATACCGGGACAGAGCCAGGATTTGTTGGTGCGGGGGCCGAGTTCACCGCCACTCTCGACAGGAGCTAGTAATTTTTTGAATTGAATCAAACTAGCTTCAAACTTTGATAATTCATATTAAGCTCAACTCAATTACATGTATCATTACTAAACACTAAGCACTACCAATTAATCAATTGGAACCAAATAATAACGACGAGTATCGATAATTTCATTATAATTAATAACTTATTATAGTAATATCCTCCCCACCACAAAGAATTTGCTTATAAAGAGGGTGGATGTTGAACCAAATTGTGCCATGTGTGGTATCATCCATGAAGACACTATGCATTCTTTGGTGTTATGTGATTTTGCAAGCAACATTTGGAGCCAATTTAGCCTTTCAATTCCTAATATTGTGACAAATGTTTTTCATACTTGGTTTAGTGAAGTCTTGAATATTGTAGACACTAATGGAATTATGTACACATCTGCAATTCTATATTATATTTGGAGGGCGAGAAATGGTGCGGTCTGGGATACTTAACTTCCATTGCCAAGAAGAGTGATAGCGGCCGCCACTACCGCATTGCAAGCATGGCGTCATGTTCATCCGGACAGCGGCCTCCAGCCACCGGCCGAGACCGCTGAACCATCCGACGCTGCCTTGCTTGCCGAGACCATCCATGCCGCTGCCAACCACGAAGTCGCGCCACTGCCGAGCCTGCCACGAATGTGCCGGGTCGATGCTGGTTACCGACATGCAACGAACAGCGCAGCGGTAGGAGCCGTCCTTCTAGACAGGAATGGTGGGTACATCTCGGCCTTTAGTGCTTCTCTCTCGGACTACTTCTCTCCACTTATGGTTGAGGCATTTGCATGCAAAGAAGCGTTGTCATGGTTGAGGGATTGCAGAGAACGGTTTATAGTGCTACAAACGGATTGTCTAATGCTTCAACGATACCTATCTTCGGCAGCTTCCCCAGTTCGTTCGTATATCGGCTATGCCATCGATAGTTGTAGGGTTTACACATCATCATTTGATTATTGTTTAGTTCAGTTTATTCCTAGATCTGAATTTTTTTTAGCTCATTTGTTATCTTCATCAGCTTTTGATCAGACTACTACTTTGTATTGGGATCAGGACCCACCTGATTCTATTTCAGCTTATTTTGAATAATACCAAGTTTGGTTGCTTTCAAAAAGAATAATGTTAATAAATAGAAGATGTTTAACAATGATGTGTTTGTTGAAAATTTATATAGTAACTAGTTTTACACGCGCATTGCGCGAATGAGTTAATGCCCAATATTTATATTTGAAGTATATATACATGAATGTTTATGTTAATATAAACAGGATTTGTCTTTGACAAAGACATTATCGTAGACCATCATAGAGAAGTTCATTATGAATCATATTAAGTTTGAAATTAATATTGTGGTTCATAGAAGGGACTGCGTTAAATTAAGTGACATATTACCGCCATGATTCTTATTAGTTTCTAACTTAACGATCACTTATGTTCTGACCAATATAACAAAGGAATTTCCTTATACCATGCATATTATGTTTCACGTTCATTATTAAATTTATGACTTATGAGTCAAGTGGAGAATGTTAGAATAATTATTATTAATATTATTCTATTTGCTCATTGTATTATCCTATGACTCATAACCATTTATTTATATTTAATAATGAAATAATTATATGATTGGCCAGTTAAAGATAATGGCAGTTTCAACTGCTCATCGGACCTCTCAGGTTGATGGAACCGAGAGATTATTATTAGCCACTCTGATTCTCTGGTCCTCTCCCAATCTTCTGAAAGAAATTAAACTCTCTTCATCTGAGTTAGACTAAGGAATGTTGAAGATCTGGAGGGAGAAACCAAGTCTCTAGTTCAAGAATTCACGGGACAACAATGGAGCTAGGTATGTTCACTAAACGCCAATTGAATACAGTATGTAAAATCATGTGTTCTGAAGATTTGGTGTTTATAGGTTCAACTTACCAAAAAAAATGTTTATCTTACTTTTCATCATTAAGCATGGAACCACGCACCTTAAGATCTGGTGTGAAGGACGCACCTTAAGTACACAAACCACGCACCTTAAGCACACAAAAAAAAAAAAAAAAAAACACCTTAAGAACACAAACCACGCACCTTAAGAACACAAACCACGCACCTAAGGTTTTAAAAGGGTTTACAAGTTTCACCCAACTGACGCACCTTAAGCATACAAATCACGTACCTTAAAAAGGAAAACAACGCACCTTAAGAAGAAAACCCACACACCATAAGTTTCAACAACTACTCACATTAAGCACAAAACCCGCGCCTTTAAGCACAAACCTCACGCACCTTAAGCACAAAACCCACGCACCTTTAAGTTTCAACAACTACTCACATTAAGTACACAACCCATGCACCTTAAGCACAAAAACTCACGCACCTTAAGCACAAAACGCACGCACCTTAAGCACAAAAACCACACACCTTAAATTTGATCTAGATGCAAAAATTACCAAATCGCCACCGCATTTTTTTTTTAAATTGTAGACATTGATTTAAGCAAGATCAATGACTCAGATTTAACAGCAAAACCGCACGGGAAACAGTCAACTAAATGGGAACTGAATCTTATATAGGAATTAAGGTTCAAATTGGCCACTGAACGTAACCTGAAAATGCAATTAGGTCACTGAACGGAAAAAAAAAAAAAGTGCAATTAGGCCACTGAACACTCCAAATGTATGCAATTTCACCGGATAGCAGGTTACCATCAATTTTAGCAGGTTACCTGCTTACGTGGCAGCTGAGTTGCCATTTTTAATAATTTTTAAATAATTTTTAATAAATTTTAATAATAATTTTTTTTTAAAAAAAAAAACGACGGGGTCGTTTTATTTTTTTCAATTTTTTAAAATTTATTATTAAAATTTATTTAAAATGCCAACTCAGTTGTCACATAAGCATGTAACATGCTAAAATTGATGGTAACCTGCTATCCGGTGAAATTGTATACATTTGGAGTGTTCAGTGGCCTAATTGCACGTTTTTGGAGTGTTCAGTGGCCTAATTGCATTTTTTTTTTCGTTCAGTGGCCTAATTGCATTTTCATGTTACGTTCAGTGGCCAATTTGAACCTTATTCATTATATATATATATATATATATATATATATATATATATATATATATATATATATATATATATATATATATATATATATATATATATATATATATGAAATTGTGTTGAAGCAATAGGCTCACTATTAATAATTAAGCCATAAAAAACTATGTTGAGCCATAGCAAGACTCAAAACCTTGACCTCTCTCAAGGTATAACATGCACCCTGCCAACTAATTAAACTAATTCATCTCTTGTTAATATTTATTTGTGTTTTTGTACTAATACTAAAATCAGCACTATATATACATATCTACATACTAAGGTTATATATGGGATGGGGGTGGAGGTGGGGGAGGAGAGCAACTGCCCCCACTGTCGCTCCGCCCCTGCTGATACTAACGAGTTGATATACTGGCTCAGTGGATACATTAAGCTCAATGCTAGATCAGCTCAGTTGGTGAATAAATGGTTTAATTTATGACTTTTACGTACAGTGCATGCATGAGATACACAAAGCTCAATGGTATATCAGCTCAGCTGGTAATCATTTGACTCAACTGGTGAACATATGTGTTGTGTTTGTCTCATATATGGATTAGGAATATGAGTTTGTCTCATACTAGGAGTAGGAGTGAAACGGGGTAGACCCATTGTGCAGGGATTAGATGTCTATAAATATATTGGTTGTATCCCTGAGGGTTGTGTCACCTGAATCACCATCACAAATAATAAGAGAATACTTTCACTCCCGTGGATGTAGACACATTGCCGAACCACGTAAATCTTGTCTTCTTTACCTTTTTGTCATTATTATTTTCTTGTTCTTGTTAATCTCAACAAATTGGTATCAGAGCACTGTTGAGATGACCAGTTCAAGCACAAAATTCGAGGTATCAAAATTTGATGGTACAGGGAATTTTGGGTTATGGCAATCTAGGGTAAAGGATTTGTTGGCATATCAGGGCCTTCTAAAAACCTTGAAGGCGGGAAAATCAACTAATCTGGAAGAGGCTGATTTGGAGGAGTTGAAGAACCAAGAAGCTATGAACGTGGTTCAAGCTGATGACTCTTATTATAGTGAAGGTGATGTTCTAGCAGTAACTAGTAACAAGTTCGAACATTGTTTGGACTTGTTTGGCGTTTCTAGATGCTAGATGAGAAGGTGGGGAGGGGCGCTGTAGGGTTGGGCAGTGCGGATACCAGGAGGGGTCGTGGACCTGGTATCGATATGGGTCAATATTGGCTCGGTATGAGTCGGGCTTGTCATGAGTCACGACTGGTACGGATTGGGCTTGTCATGAGACATGGACCTGGTATGGGCCGGGCTTGGCATGAGTCACGGCTGGTACGGGTTGGGCTTGTCATGAGACATGGACCTGGTATGGGCCGGGCTTAGCATGAGTCACGGCTGGTATGGGATGACTTCTCGGGACAACGAAGAAGTTCGTGAACATGCACTGGGAAACTTTTGATGCTGCGTTGTGCGTGTTGCTGGCCAGTGGTAATTGCTGGTTAGTGGAGAATTGGGCAAGGCACACGGGTTTAGTGTGACTTTGCAGGGGCGCTGTTGTGTTAGGGGCAGCGTGGATACCAGGAGGAGACATGAACCTGGTATGGGCCAGATGCAGGAGGTCAGCTAAACGGGACAGTAAGTATGAGTCGCGGCTGGAATAACAGGTCGACGGCTGATGGGCGAATGACTTGGGACAAAGCGGTTCGTGTACATGCTGGAAAACGTTTGATGCTGCGTGGTGCATATGGCTGGCTAGTTGGGATAAACATGGTTGTTCCTATCCATGTGTATATGTGAGATAAATATTTTTCTCCTAAAGGGCATATTTGCGAAGGTGGAGATGGTTAGATAAGTCTTTTCTCCTATGGGACATATTTGCTAAGGTGGAGATTTGTTGAGTTATCTTTTTCTCCTAAAGGGCATATTTGCGAAGGTGGAGATAGTCTTTTCTCCTAAAGAGCATATATGTGAATGTGGAGATGGTGAGATAAGTCTTTTCTCCTAAAGAGCATATTTGTCAAGGTGGAGATTTGTTGAGTTATCTCTTTTCTCCTAAAGAGCATATTCGCCAAGGTGGAGATTGTTGTGTTTGTCTCATATATGGAGTAGGAGTGAAACGGGTAGACCCATTGTGCAGGGATTAGATGTCTATAAATATATTGGTTGTATCCCTGAGGGTTGTGTCACCTGAATCACCATCACAAATAATAAGAAAATACTTTCACTCCCGTGGATGTAGGCACATTGCCGAACCACGTAAATCTTGTCTTCTTTACCTTTTTGTCATTATTATTTTCTTGTTCTTGTTAATCTCAACAATATGGATTATGACTTCAACCCACATTTACCAGGTTTGATCTTGTGTCTTTACTCACAATCTACCACCCAAAAACTAACTCAGCTGCCTGGGCAAAATTTCTATAAGCTGCATACATCAGCTGCTGCTACTGAGGGTTCTGATGAAGGGCCTTTGTGGAGTGCCACTAGGGAAGCATAGTGACCATCCCTTTTAGCAATAAGCATATCATGCGTTCCCTTCTCCACAACAGCCCCATCCTTAACTACAGCAATTACATCAGCTCCTCTAATTGTCGACAGCCTGTGTGCTATCATTATCGTGGTCCGGTTCACCATAATCTTATCCAGTGCATCCTGAACCATCCTCTCCGATTCAACATCTAGCGCGCTGGTCGCCTCGTCCAACAGCAGTATTCTCGGGCTCTTCACAATGGCTCGGGCAATGGCCACTCGTTGCTTCTGTCCCCCAGACAGCTGAACCCCTCGCTCCCCTACCACCGTGTCATATCCCTGCATATTTTGTGTCATGTTAAGTTAAGAACCAATGTATTTATAGACATCTAATCCGTATACAATGAGTCTAACCCAAATCGCAGGAGTATGAGACAAACTCAACAATAAAGAACACAGAGAAAACACTCATTTAATTGTGACCTGTTGCAGGCCACTGATGAACTTGTGAGCATTTGCCAGCTCTGCTGCAGCTATGACTTCTCCTTCTGTTACATCTTCTTCTTTCCCATAGGTAATGTTTGCTCTGATGGTGTCATTTAATAAAACTGGTTCTTGGCTTACAAGCCCCATCTGCTTCCTTAGCCATTTCAGGTTCAAATTTCTAATATCAACTCCATCTAGCATTATTCGCCCCGAATCAAAATCATAAAATCTCTGCAGTAATGCTATCACTGTCGACTTCCCACTCCCACTCTTCCCCACAAGTGCAGCTGTCTGGTAACATTAGAGGTTTTCAAAACGAGACGTTTAAATTGGTTCAAAATAGTAAGGAAGAATGGACGAAACATACCTTCCCTTTCAGAACTGTGAAGCTGAAACCACAGAGAACTTTGACATCTGTTCTAGTTGGATATGCATAGCATACATTTTGAAACTCAATTTCTCCCTGCACCGAGTCTAGTTCCAAACCAGACTTCTCGTCGAGGTCCATTTTAGACTGTCTATCTAGAAGCCCGAATATCGACTTAGCAACAGTTTTTGCCTTTCTGAAATCTTGGGTGAAGGAGCTTAATTGAGATAGTATAGAAGTTGTAAAATACATTGCATAGAAAACCTGTCAGATGAAAAGAAAGTGAAAGAACTCTCTTTCAGTACCAATATATTGCTGAAGAAATAGGATTGTATGGTATGATGCTTACGCGAAAATAATCATCAAACGTTGCTTTGCCACCCGCCACGAGATGTGCACCAAAATAAGAAATGCTGGCGTGAATGAAGAATATCAAAGTACAGGTTAGACCAAAGCTCATCCCTGTTATCAATCCTCTCTTAATTCCTCTCCTCTTTGGTTTCTCGCATTTTGTGTTGTACAGTTCCATGACCTTCTCTTCTGCACAGAAGGATGCAACTGTTCTCATGTTTCCAACTGCATCGCTGGCAACTTGCGTGGCATCCTCGTACAACATCTGAAACAATTGAGACTAAATTAAGAAACTGTCTTTTTTTTTTTTTTTTGGTTTTCAGGTGAATAATGTTACAGGTGATCAAGAAACTGATAGCAAACCTTTGTGTCGGTACTGAACCCTTTTGTGTGTTTGGCTTCAACGTATATATTTGCCCCGATTAGTGGGAACATGATGAAGGAAAACACTGATAGCTGCCAGCTTGCTCGAAAAGCAATGACTAAACCAAGAATACAAGAAACAAGATTTCGAATCATCTGGATAAGGGCATCACTGATTAATGTTCTGATTGTAGCTGCATCAGAAGAGAGCTTTGCTGCTATTACTCCACTCGAGTTCTGTGGCTCATCGAACCAACCAATTTCTGTATGAACGACCTTTTCGAAGCACATGGAAGCAATTCGATTGATCAGTTTACCTCTAGCCACCCCGAATAGGCATGACGTTATCAGAGTAGAGAGTAATGACACCACTCCAAGAATCACCAGCATTAGTGCCCAGAATGCTGAATCTTTCTTCAGTTTATTTGGTGGCAAGTAATATGTTTGGATCATATTGGCCAAAAGTAAGCCAAAAAGGGGGAAGATAGCTCCATAAATGAGAGCAAAAGTGGCAGCTGCTGCGAGCGTTGGAAGTTCTGGCTTGCAGAGTGAGGCAAAGCGACAAAGTGAAACATCTGCAGCCTTTTCGGGTGATTTTTTGGATGAAATCACATGTCTTGAAGGATAATTGTCAGGAACATCTATTGACATTGAACCCGAGCTCCATTTTTCCAACTCTATATTGGATTCTGCTGTCATATCCTCACCTCCCCGCGATTCTTCTGCTTTATTTGCCTCTTGCAAGTGCAGAAGCCGAGAGTAGGCTCCTTCGGGATCCTTGAGAAGTTGAGAATGAGTGCCTGAAAGCCAAAAACATTGAAAATAGAAGAGAGAACATATGGGTTTATAAGTTCACGGGTTAGACTAGCTAATTGATTGGATTTATCTTTCAGTGTGGTTTGGCCCATGTGAGTTGAGATAATCAGATACCTTTTTCTGCAATCTGGCCTTGATGAACAACTGCAATGATGTCCGCGTTTCTAACTGTGCTTAGACGATGAGCAACTATGATAGTTGTTCTATTCACCATAACTTTTTCCAGTGCTTCTTGTACAGCTCTTTCAGATTCAGCATCTAGAGCACTCGTTGCCTCGTCTAGCAACAAAACCCGCGGTTCTTTTAAGATTGCTCGAGCTATGGCGATTCGTTGCTTCTGTCCACCCGACAGCTGAGTTCCCCTTTCCCCTACCATGGTGTCTAGTCCCTACACAAAAAAAAAAAAAAAACCAGCAGCCTTATGAATGAACAATATCTGTCAATGAACATAGTTAGCGAAATGATTGAAACCTGAGGCAGATCTTTAATGAAGTTTGGGCACTTTTTTAAGGATTACAAATCAAGAACTCACATTGAACCGAACAATACAGCGAAGGTTACTATGATAACTTCACCGCCCGTATAGCCCTTTTCCAAGACCAACCTCCCACCATACCAGAAAGACAGAGAGAAACTGGAGAACAGAATAAACATGAATGTCCCAAAGCCTAATCCCTGAGCAAGATGTTGATAAACCTCAGACTTGTAAGCCTTGGCAAGCGATGCTTTGTAGCTAGCCACCGCTTTGTTTTCCCCTGTAAACGACGCAACCTGGGAGAGAACAACAACTCAAGTAAACTCAGAACCAGACCAAATGGCATCATGGGATGACACGAATCATTAAAGCCTCAGAACCATACCATTTTAATTGAACTAACAGTCTGCTCTACTACATTTGCAGCTTTAGTATAAGCGGTTTGTGCACGAGATGCAGTTTTCGCCATGAAGATGAACGAGATCGCGAGAGATAGCCCCACGGGGGGAAGAGTGGATAACATAACCAGTGCAAGATGCCACCCTCTAACTAAGGCAACCACAAATCCCGCTACAAATTCTGCAACCAGCTTAACGAACTTCCCCACCTATGCACACAGTGAAAAGTTCAGAGACGATTTAAAACTATGAATTCTCGAACATTTGGAACGATGGGTAGTGTACCTTTTCGCCCATAGCATCTTGCAGGACAACAATGTCACCAGACATGTTTGCAGTAGTTTCACCTGTGCTTATTTCCTTGTCAAAAAAACCGATTTCTTGTCTTAGAATACTTGTCAAATAAAGGTTCCTTATTCGGGCAGCCTGTCGGTCTCCTGTGACCATCCAGCAAGCCACCTCTGTGTACAAAGATGGTTACTAGGAAATACTTTAAGAGGGAGATATGATCACTGGCTAAAAGTACTTACGAGAAAACGAGGATGCCCCCATAGCAAAAGCAGCATAGACAAATTTCATTGACACCTAAATTTGACAGGTTAGACATTGAGATAAGCAGCACATGACAATTAACATTATTCTTAAAGTCAATACCTTGGAAACTGCTGGAACAACGTTGTTTCTATCCTGGTTGTGTCCAAAGGCATCTATCAGCTCTCCGAGCAAGACAACCATCATTACCTCACACGCACCACTCGCGATGGAACCTACTGTGCCGATTCCCATCAAGATTTTATCTGTAAAATCCGCAAAGGAGAAGAGCTTGTAGAATGGAATCCAGTTCTTGCTTGCCTCTATAGTCATGTTGTTCTGCTTCTTCTCATTCCCAGTATGTATGTTGTTGCAGGCAGTTTAAGTTATAATGGACCATGTTCTTTAATCATTATGGACTAGTTTAATTACAATAAACAACAAATGAATAATGGATTATGCAAGAAAATGTTGTCTGTCAGAAAACTTGGCAATGAGGAGTTCTGGGCATGTTGGCTGCTGGCATACCAAGATCTTGACTTAGATTATTATATGAGAGAATGTTAGTAAAAAAAAAGGAAAATTATTCTGGAAAGATTGTTTCTGGATTTATACTTGTAAACAATTTGGGTCCAAGAGATTTGGAGAGAATAATGTGGAGAGAATCTTGGGATACTGCAGTTGGTTACTACTTGTATGATTGAAAGCAGAATATATTGAATCCATGTTAGCTCTTTCAACTCTGATCTGTCATTATGTTGAAAATCACAGGCTAACAACCTAAGAGGATCTAAACCAACTATATCAACCTAAATAGTCCTGTACAACTATTAGACTTGGTTACATTGAATGAATCTAGAGCGGGAATGTATGTGTAATTGCTTAGGCCGGGTCCTATCATTTTATAGGGGTAGCAACAAAAATAGAGTTTACATTAAATTTATATATAAATAAATAAATAAATAAATATATATATATATATATATATATATATATATATATATATATATATATAAAATTAAAATTAATTAAATAATAGAAAAAATACTAATATCATATAACTTAAAATAAGATTTATAAGTTTTTAACAATTCTAAATACAAAATAATAATCATAAAAACAATTCTAGATGCTTTCCTAAATTCAAAATAATCAATAAATGCATCAATACCTTCATAGATAAATAATCATAATTTATAAAAATAAATAAACATTTTTTTTTTGAAGTACCCATCAAATATCATTAAATGGCACTTCTTCCCCCTAAGTTATATACTTATAGCACTTTCTCTCCCTGAATTATTCAAGTGGCTGTTTTTTCCCCTAAAATGTTAAATGGACATATTTACCCTTAAAATAAATATTTAAAATAAATATTTCATTTATTTCCCTTCTCCAACAAATTATGACAATAATTTGGTTCAAACCAAACAAACACTATAGCAACCAAACCGAAATATTCCAATTACAATTTAGAATCGAAACTCGATATTTAGAGTTTATTAAAATCGCGAACCGGAACGGACGATTCATTTCCGAACTGAAAAAAATAAAATACATTTATTGTTGAATTTATACTATTTAAAATAAAAAATAAAATTTTAAAATAAAGACGGTTCAAAATCGCGAACCGGATCCAGAACCGCCGATTCACGGTTCAAGATCCAATTTTTTTTATTCATAATTTTAATAAATTGAAATCCAAATATTAGGTTCTATATCTAAATCATAACCTGAAACTTTTAATTCAATTGCTATAGTGTCCGGTTCAGTTTGATCTGAACTGTGGTCATCCCTACGTATACGCAATAATTTGTTGGAGAAGTAAAATAAATAAAATGTTTACTTTAAGGGTAGAAATGTCAATTTAATATATCAAGGGGAAAAATCACCACTTTTAGAATAATTGAGGGGGCTAATGTGCTTATCTAAATAATTGAGGGGGAAAAATGACTATAAGTATATAACTCAGGGGGGAAAAGTGTCATTTGCTCTCAAACAAATGAACAATAAACTTGGGAGGGGAAGCTTCCCAAACCCGAGGAACTAAGAGTTAATAGCATTCGCTGCAAGTGCATGATCATAGACCGACGAACAAAACTAATCTGACATAAGCTTAAAGAACTAAACAAGGAAGAACAAATTACATCACAAATATAACCAAGGTATGAACTAAAGGTAGCACGTCTAGCCAAATTCGTACAAAGAAACTGATCGACAGTGAACAATAGTCAACTCTCTGTCCTTAATCCATGAGAGAGCCTCTTTGCAAGCTCATGCCTCTGCCATGTGTGCATCATTTACTCCCTCCAAAGAGTCATTTTCCGCAGCCACCCACTGACTGCCCAACGTTCTCAACGAATAAACAATTTAAAATCACATAAACTTATAAACAATCACATTGTTATTATAATAAATAATAAATTAATTATTAATAAAAATTTATAAAATAAAACTTAACGAAAATAGCAAAGCATGAAATATTAATTATTGTTAGCAATAAATAAAAACATTTTAAAACTTGATAAAATATATTTATTGTTGTAATTCGGCCTACTGATTAGCTCAATCTACCGGGATTGTTGTACGGTAACTCGCCAATTATATGTATATATAATATTGTAATATGGAATGGGAGAGTAGAGAGAATAGTAGAACACATGATATAAGAACTTCAAAAAGGCTCATCTTATTCATCCTTCAACATGTATATATATACAAAATAATACAACCCTTCATTTCCTAACATAATGAGGGAGTTGAAGATAGGGCAAATGAAAAGCCTCAATGATAATGGCCATTCAATAATATATTTATAACACTCCCCCTTGGCCATTATCTAACAATACTCATGCCTCGTTAAAAACCTCGCTAGAAAAACCCAGTGGGAAAAACCTAGACGAGGAAAAGAGTACATGAAGTATGTCAAACCATGTGTTGCACTGATTGCCTCATTAAAAACCTTAGCCTAAGAAAACCTAGTGGGAAAAAAACTTAGCTAAGGAAAAGAGTACAACCATAAATCTTCCGGGCATAATCTTCAAGATTTCAAGGGTCTTCAGGCTAACCACTCAAGTGCACCAACATTGGTTGCCTCATTAAAAACCTTAGCCTAAGAAAACCCCGTGGGGGAAAACTTAGCTAAGGGAAAAAGAGTACAACCATATGCTTTCAGAGCATAATCTTCAGGATTTCAAAAGTCCTCTAGATTTCCCATTCTAGCACAACTAGGGGTTGTCGCTCCCCCTGAAGATAACAATCTTCTTAGCCAACGCATCCTAATTTTATAAACATATTACTCAAAAGTGGATGTAGGGAGAGACTTAGTGAACATATATATCTGCAAGATTATTCACTAGGGCAAACTTTCTCAACAAGAATTTTACCACTCTTCTGGAGTTCAAGTGTGTAGAAGGACTTAGGTGCATGCAATATGTTTTGTAAGGTTCCTCTTAACAAAACTATTACTTGTTTGTGCAACACAATCTTATTTGTCCTCATATGGGACATTGGGGTTAAAAATATAACATAACCAGTTTTGGACTTGGCATCATAGGGATCAAATAAAAGAGCCATTGCCCAAGTAGCCCATCAAAACCACATATTGGTTTCTCACATAAACGTCAAAATCTTTGTACATCGAAGGTGCTGGAGGATATGTTAAATACCATTCCAATTTTCATTGTAGGGTGAAACACTAAATGTTGCTAGCAATTTCATCGCAAATTCAATATCAGGCCTGATGCGATTATGGAACTTCTAGTTCAATAATAGTGCTCCAATAGGAATGAAGTAATGGACTTCCAATCCCTAAATATCCTCATTATCATCTTCGAGTCTAAATGGTCTTTTATCTACTTCAAGAGATTATTGGACAACCGTTTGTGTGATAAGTAAATAATACTTATCCATATAAAACATCTTCAAGACATTTTTCAAATAGGCTAACTGGTGTATAAAACTTCTTCAAGGAGAAGCTCGATCTTCAGGTCGAGACAATACTTGGATTTCCAAGTCTTTTATTTCAAAAACTCCGTCTTTCGGCATGAGTTGATATCACCAAGCTCTCTATGTGTTTCAATGATATTTAGACCATCAATATCGACTATGATAATAAACAAATAACTCCATTAGCAATTCTTTAACGAACACGTAATGGTACATATTTGCATATTCCTTCTTCGGGAGGAAAAATACACAGTCAACTCAATCATTCAATATGCATTCCTTCTTCAGGAGGAAAAACACTCAGTCAATAATATTCAATTCTTACAAAGAATTTTGTAATTTAATGATACACGTTGCGATTTTCACTTTCCACATTCCAAAAGTGTTGAATCCATCGGGGATTTACAAATAAATATTAGCGTCTAATGACCAGTAAATTACAGTCATGACGTTCATCAACTGCATATCTAAATTCATAATTCACTGCCAATAATGTTAATTTGCGGAACGTAATGCCATATGTTGTGGAAGAGAATATTTGATCAAAATTAATTCAGGGTCTCTGCGAAAACCCTTAAGCTACCAGTCTCGCTTTATATCAGACCACCATATTGTTTGTATTGCTCTTTCGTACAAACACCCATTTGTAACCTACAGGGTTAACATTAAATGGTGTACGTGTTATAAAGAGAATACAGTTTTAGCGAGCTGAGCTGTACATGCCTTAATTGCTCTGTTATACATAAAAAATACCAAGGCACAACTGGTGCCTAGCTCTGGATCCAGATTCTCATATAACGAGAACAATTTGTAAAGGCAATTCTGTTGTCGACAACTATAACATTTTTCATAAATTTCTCCCATATATATAAAACAATGGCAATTTCTAATTCAACCAGACTCTAGACATTTCCCAAAGATATTTTTATCTGGTCGTTCCGCATCCCCAGTATTATGATTTTGGGTGCACCTAAAATTTTACTGGGGTTTTCGCCTTCTGGACGAATGTCTTCAGGACATACTTCTTTAAGCGATTTCAAGAGTGACACCATTTTCTACTAGATTTAGCTTTCCGCGAATTATACCAACATGTCTCCACACTTCTGGCGTCAAGGAGCATTGGTAGATACATATGGTCCAAGTTGGGAAAAATTTGTAGGACCTAGTCACTCTTTTTATGATCAATATATATATTGGCAGATTAATTATCTTCTGAACTTCTAGTTCAGTTTACTTCTTCTGAACTTCTAGTTTAGTCTACCTAGTACGTGGATTTAAATATTGAAGATCTTTTTCATCAATCATCCATAGAATTTCTCGGCATTCTATTAAATTTGAACTCTTATCTCCCCCTAATGTCGTGAAATGATCTTCATAAAGTGTGCAATCAGTGTACCTAATTATATATTGATCCCTTATCATGGGCTCTAAGAATTTAAATAACAGACGGAGGTTTATAATCAACATATATATGCCCACAAAGGTACGCTATGGTGGTGATATAGGAAAAAGACTGCACACTGTGAATAAAACGCAGATGGGAAACGTTTGGTTTTATACCACGTACTAGGTTCTAGGGGGAATAATTATGATATGCAGTAGGTTAGATTGTGATAACCACAATAACATATAAAACTGATGTCCCCAACAAGAAAATATATAATTGCCCAAGGTGACGCACTTTAAAAATATATCGCAACATATAAAGTACCCAAACCATATATGCAATCATCTAAGAGTAACATATATAATCAGATATGAAAGCGTACATAACAAATGACATTATAAGGGTACACAACAATCATAAGGAAGTTTGAAGCTTGTCAAATAAAATAGATCTTCAAGATCTTCTACAAATCCTTATCCTGAACTTTACATTAGTTCACTCACTGGTTTGAGAATTGCTTCGTGCAAATTCACATGATATAATTCACTCCCTCATTTGCTTCGGGCAAACTAATATGAAATAATTTATTCCTTCGTTTGCTTCAGGCAAATTGATATGATATAATTCATTCTCTCGTTTGCTTCGGGCAAATTGATATGATATAATTCGCTTCTATCTTCCAAACCAATAACATCTAAATCAATCATATCATGTATGACAATAAGTCAAAGATCATTTTTATAAAGGAGTATACCACTCCTTAAACAACACAGAATTGCACTAAGCCATATTCAGAAAGAATTTAGTCATGTTGACATCATAAATTTAGTCAAAAGAATATTCTCATAATTTGTTGATAATAGCAATCCTTCCGGGATTGATAATAATTCAATCTTGAATTAGCAACCAGTCAATTCCATATGAGAGTCATGTTGCATGCATGAGAAAAAAAATTCCATAAATAAGCATGCAAACTAAGAGAAGTAACTCTGAGGAGTAAACTTCCCGAATAGTAAATTTCGAATATTTAATCCAAGTAGTAAAATCAGCAAAGTAAAATCACATTGCCCTCATAATAATTTGCATCCAAAACAATAACTTTGCACTCAAAACACATTTGGAGTGTATATACTACTCGGTTACGCAATCAGTTATTGCGGCCATGAATTAACTTTTCGAGTGCTTCAGGCAAAAACTAACTTCTCAAATGCTTCAAGCATGAGTTAACTTCTCAGATGCTTCATGCTTCAGGCATAAACTAACCTTTTTATCCATGAATATATTTTCATGAATTACCCAAACATTATCATGAAACCAATCATTTCTTCATCAATACCTCATCATTTCATTATCATCATGTATCACAGTATTTGCTTCCGGAAAATTACTTAAAATCATCAAGATGATGCGCATTCTTCGACGACCAAATGCACCCACATTGTTAGCAAACCTGCCTCTGGCTAGAATTTTGCCTCGATGAGTTTGGTCGTCCTTGAATATATTGACCACTTTGTTTCTTATTCTGAGCTCGAAACTCATATCACACCGGTTATAATTTTGACTGCAACCCCTTATAAAGTTGCTCAACTGGGTAACATTATGTGCTTCAGGCACCTGTGCAAAAACCGACCAGACATGCATTTTGATTCTTCATCAACAACTAGTTATGTTTCTTAGCCACAAGGAGTGCTAAAATCAGCTTAGAATGCTTCTCATAATTTGTTGTCTTGTACTACTGCTGGAGTACAAATTACTCGCATGAAAAGTTGGCAATGTCTTTCCAAATAAATATTTCTCTGAAACTTCTTGTTTAGAGTTTCACTTGCGAGACTATTTTGTACATAGCTGAATTATAGTTAATCGCTGAATTACAGTATAATCTCAAAATTAAACATGAGATTAAACTAGTCAAAATGTGTCTGAGGAAGAACATTTGATGACTTCTGGTCGGAATAGTCCTTCAAGGACTTCCATTAATTCAAGGGGTTCTTTATCAATCAGATACTCATTTTTAAGGTCGTGGTGACGTATGGAAATGAGAGCTTGTGCCTTCTAGGCATTAGTGCTCTGTGACTTAGCAACAAAAAACTTGGCTCAATTCTTTAGATGCCGAATATATTTCAATATCAAGAGCCCAAGCTAACTAACTGCTTCATTCATAAGTGATCTTAATAAATTCACATTTTCAATGAAAGGTATGATCTACAAGATCATCATTTGATGCAACTTATACTTACAGAAACAGTAGTTGATATTCATGTGAAAAACATGTCTTGTAAGCAGATTTCCAATAGAACGTGAAAAGGAAATATTTCACATGTTCTCATATAGATTCATACTTCTCCATGTAGTCAGTTTATATGTATTTTTCAAAAGAAGCATAAATGCCAAAAATGGAGAATAGTACATAATCAATCTACAAGATCAATATAGTAAATATTATCTTTTCGTAAGTCATGAAGTCATTTTAAGTGAATATAGTAAATTCCAATAATGGAGAATAGTGCAAGAATCACTGTTTCACTGGTAAATATCAAACACGTGTATATTTAACCCATATGTATATATACAAATGAACACATTTACATTTGCACGTATATACATACAATTTAACATATAACCACGTGTATTTACCATTTCAAAGCATCATGACATATGTAGAACCTAACTCATATACATGAATTGAGAGAAATGGTAAATAGACGTGGTTATATGTTAAATTATATGTATATATAATATTGTAATATGGAATGGGAGAGTAGAGAGAATAGTAGAACACATGATATAAGAACTTCAAAAAGGCTCATCTTATTCATCCTTCAACATGTATATATATACAAAATAATACAACCCTTCATTTCCTAACATAATGAGGGAGTTGAAGATAGGGCAAATGAAAAGCCTCAATGATAATGGCCATTCAATAATATATTTATAACAAAATAGAAAACATAATTAATTGGATAAAATAGTTGGAATTGATAACATATTTTAAACCACACATCCCCTCTATTGGTATCATATTTATAAATATTTTTTTCTTTTAATTAGATCAATTTTAATTTTTTTAAATTAATTTGAATACGATGATGCACAATATAACTTTTAAACTACATTGACTAGATAATTCATAAAAAATAAAAAATAGAAAGAGTAAATTAAACTACTCCGTATCTTTTTAAAACATTTTTCATAACTAAATCATCACAAAATATGTATTACATATACATAACTCATTATAAAGTTCACAAAATAACACATGTTTTAAAAAAAATGACCTAAGGATATACATATATTTCATAATAATAATAATAATAATAATAATAATAATAATAATAATAATAATAATAATAATAATAATAATAATAGAAATAAAATTTAAAAAAAAAAATAAATAAAACATATGGGAACCGAACGTTCGGCTCCCCTTAATATTGTCACTTTTCCCACATCGATGGGAAAAGTGGCATGAGAGCCTTGAGTCTCATATAAAAGGAGCCTTAAGGCTCCAATTTAAAAATTAAGCTTGCCCATCCGTTGATGGGCAAACAGTGAGCTAGCGAAACTGGATCTTGTTATTCAAGGAGTTGAAATGTCTCTACAGTAATTTTTTTTTTTTAAATATAGATGTGTTTTGGAGGAATCATTCTAAAAACGCTAAGTGAAAATATTATAAATTACAATGTTTGTATTTTCAGTGGTTTGGAACAAATTGTTGCTTCAAACTGTTGAATAACCAAACACTTTCTTTTACATTTTGATCTTTGGGTTACATCATATTTACCAAACGTCCAATATCTTTGGGTTACATTATAATTAAAAATTTTAAATTTTTACTACATCTAAGTTCCTTAAATTAGGAATTTCTTTATCCATAATAATTTATTCAACAATAATGGTTGAACTAAATGAACACGGAGCAAAACACCTAAAGGACTGGTACCGTTGATTCATTCATTGATCTTGTATATATGTGCATTCATTAAATATATTTATTACATTGTATTCACATACTGTGAGTTACATATTTAAATAAACAAATTCGACGCTAAATTACTTATGTATGAACTTCTCATATATAATCTTGCATTCATATACTTTCAAATATTTATTTAATTATAAACATTGGGCATTTACGCATTCGCACAATGCGCCTGTAAAACTAGTTATGTAATAATGTCTCTAAATTCATCTTGTAAAGAGTAAGGATGAAAAATGTAATATAAATGTATATTTGAGGGTTCAACCTAGTGACCTTTAAGATATAGTATCCATGTAGTGTGACATTCCAACAAAGCTACCATGATTTACATCCTCCCATAAATGTATATTAAATATTTATACTAAAAATATATTGTATATATAAAATGTGGGGAACGGGTGGGTGGTGGATTATCCTGCAATAGTTATGCTGTGCAACTTAATGCACCATGCGCATGGTGCATACGATGAAAAACGACGTCGTTTTGACTAAAAATGCGCGTCCCACTTTAAAAAAAATTCAGGTCCGATTCTCGGCAATAGCATTATTGTGGATATATAGTTATGAATTTGTGGATATATAGTTATGAATTTATGGATATTTAGTTCATTCATTGTGGATATTTAGTTCATTCATTGTAGATATTTACTTCATTCATTCATTGTGGATATATAGTTATGAATTTATGGATATATAGTTATGAATTTCTGGATATTTAGTTCATTCATTGTGGATAGTTAGTTCAATCGTTGTGGATATTTAGTTCATTCATTGTACGTGGATATTTAGTTCATTCATTGTGGATTTTTACTTCATTCATTCACTGTGGATATATAGTTATGAATTTGTGGATATATAGTTATGAATTTATGGATATATAGTTATGAATTTATGGATATATAAAAATGCTATTGCCGGGAATCGAACCTGATTTCTTCTTTAAGTGGGATGCGCATTTTTTAACCAAAACGACGTCGTTTTGCATCGAATGCACCATGCGCATGGTGCATTCGATTGCACAACATAATTTGCGATTATCCTAGGCAAGGGCCCAGCCTGTCCTTGCCTGGGCCGAACCTAGTGATACTATGGAGACAAATTTGTATTTAGTTAGGTAACTTTCCAAATGTTAATATTTAGTATCACATATGACTATTGGACTTGATTACATTGAATGAATTTGAAGTTGGAAGGTATGTTTGATTGTAGTGCAGTACTATATAGACAATTGTTGACAATATTTGGTACAATCCAGATATTAAAGTTTGCAATTCCATACAACTATTAGACTTAATTGGTTACATTGAATGAACCTAGAGCTGAGGGTATGTTTGATTGCACTGTATCTACAATTTTAATAAGAGCCAATAATGTTAGGCCTTTAACTGGAATAAAAAAATGTCGGTCCTAATTGTTTCTTAAAATGAATGGTTCACATTATTTTGATTTTAGTGTTTCTTAATGATTTTCCTTATTTACCCTTTATTATATTATTTTCTTCCCTTAAATAACCTTAAATTCCGTTAGTATAAACTTTCTTAATGGAATATTCCGTTAACTATTTATTATTCTTAACTTACTCATTAATTTCTATCAGTTGTTATATTATAGACCGCGGTGCATAATCGATTATGCACCGCGGCCCATATACGGCGCCGTTTCTTTAAGTAAAGAAACGGCCCGCCGTTAGAGTTAACGGAGTCCGTTTGTTTGATGTATTAAACACCAACTGACACTACAGTATATTCAAACCGACACTGCAGTTATATCAAAATGATACTATAGTTATATTGAAATGAAACTGCAGTGTATATAAACTGAAACTGAATAAAATTTCACATATTTGAGTGTATATTGTACAATGAAGCTGTAATTATATCAAAATGATCATGTAGTTGTGTTTTAATAAAACTATAGTGTATATAAAATAAAATTAAATAACATTTTCACATATTTGAGTCTATAAATATCGAATGAAACTATAGTTATATTGAAATGAAACTGTAGTTGTGTTCAACTGAAACTGCAGTGTATACAAAATGACACTGAATAACAGAGTTACTTTTTGCAAAAGGGTGCGAAACGGCAGAAATAAACACGGTTAATTTTCATTTAAAAAAAAGACGCGCGGTGCATAATCGATTATGCACCGCGGTGCATAATATAATTTGCCAATTTCTATAAGAAAGGTCTTAGGGTCGAATCACATCGCAATTAGAGTTGGCATAATTGTTAAACATATACTACGAATATGTTACAAAGTATTAAAAAAATTTAATATAAAATTTAATATAAACTTTGGTCAAATAATTAGCCCATCTAAATACATAGCATTCAATGATTTTAAACCAGAAACTTTGAAAATCATTTGATTTTCTTTCATTTTAAAAAAATAAATTTAAGTTAAGTTTTTTTAGTTATATTATCTTTATTTTATATAATTCATAGATTCATTACTTTCAAATTTATTATATTTACTACATTATCTATTGTCTTCTTTTTACATTATCTTGTAATTAAATATCAAAGTTATAATACAAAATATGTTATATATATATATATATATATATATATATATATATATATATATATATATATATCTACAATTTTAATAAGAGCCAATAATGTTAGGCCTTTAACTGGAATAAAAAAATGTCGGTCCTAATTGTTTCTTAAAATGAATGGTTCACATTATTTTGATTTTAGTGTTTCTTAATGATTTTCCTTATTTACCCTTTATTATATTATTTTCTTCCCTTAAATAACCTTAAATTCCGTTAGTATAAACTTTCTTAATAGAATATTCCGTTAACTATTTATTATTCTTAACTTACTCATTAATTTCTATAAGAAAGGTCTTAGGGTCGAATCACATCGCAATTAGAGTTGGCATAATTGTTAAACATATACTACGAATATGTTACAAAGTATTAAAAAAATTTAATATAAAATTTAATATAAACTTTGGTCAAATAATTAGCCCATCTAAATACATAGCATTCAATGATTTTAAACCAGAAACTTTGAAAATCATTTGATTTTCTTTCATTTTAAAAAAATAAATTTAAGTTAAGTTTTTTTAGTTATATTATCTTTATTTTATATAATTCATAGATTCATTACTTTCAAATTTATTATATTTACTACATTATCTATTGTCTTCTTTTTACATTATCTTGTAATTAAATATCAAAGTTATAATACAAAATATGTTATATATATATATATATATATATATATAGGGTGAGGTTCAAGTGAGGCCAGGGTATTAGGTGAGGATTGTGGTCAAATTGCAGCCATCAGATCAGGCCAATTAACGGCCCCGATTGCACAAGGAGTCAATTGACGCGTAGTGAAATTTTGGTAACTAAGTTTACTAGTAATTAATAGAAGGGGTAAAAGGGTAAAACCAAAATTGATTGTGCAATTAAATAAAGGAAAGAGCGAAACGTTGGGGAGGAACGTGTAGGGTTAAAACGGCAGAAGTTCTGGGAAGCTATCGGGATTGCACATTCACCATAGACGAAACCGAGAGCTCAAGCGACGACTAGTTGAAGCGGTGGGAGATAGTACACAATCAGGAGCTATGGCGAACGGAACCTCGAGAAGAAGTCAACGGTGTGCATCTGTTGAGGCAACGAGCAAATTCCGTAAGCGAAACCTTGTATATGTTTTTGGATTTTTTTTTTTTTTTTTTGTCGCTAACTTGCATGTAAAATTGGAAAGAATTTTTGTGAAATTCCATGTTCGAATGGTTTGTTTCTATGCAATTTTGGGTTATTATTATTATTTGTGTATAAAAAAATTTTATGGCTCTGCTGTCTGTGTTATGCGAATGAAGAAGCTTTGAATTGTATGGTTTTTTGTGCTTGGGTGTGTTATTGTTTTTTTTTTTTTTTTTTTGAGTACAAACCACTGTCATAGACAGATTGTGTGGTTTCTGTTCTTGTTATTTTATTTTTGTTGTGTTTTTTACTAAAAACGCTGGTAATGGGGGTGGATTCAACCGTGGGAGTGGTGGTGGGTCTAGGATGCTGGAACTGTGACGACGGGTGCGACATTATGGAGACGGCGGTGGGGTTTCAAAACGTAGTTGATTTTTATTTTTTTTGGGAATTTGACTCAAACACGCCGCTAGTGGGGGGTTGGTTCAGGGGTGTGTATGTGAGGGCGTGGGGGTGCGGTGAGACAGGAAGGGCAGAGAAGTGCATTTGAGTGCGATAGTATAGAGACATAGGTGCATATTTTAAACGTAGGTTAGTTAGAGTGTAAACACCGCTAGACATTGTCCATTGAAGCATAGAAACCTAATATTTTTGTTTGAATGTGCAGTGTACGTCAAAGTTGACATCGTAATCAATTGAACAAAAAAAGAGAGGGGAATACTAAAAGCAAAAGACAATTTTAAATTGGTTGGGAATATGTAATGTGCATTTGTTGATTTAAGAGGGGCGCATGTATTTAGTAATAAGGTTTCATGACTGGAGGTAGTATTTGTGCAATTGAATTATGCATGTGTGGTACGGTTAGAGTGCATGACAGTACTTGTACTTGGTGCATTTTATTACACTGCACAGTAATTTAAGGAATATGTGGAATACTTAATGTGCATTTGATGAGTTTAGAAGGGTGAATGGTATGCAGTAATAAGGTTTGTTGACTAGAGGTAGTATTTGTGCAAGTGCATGTATTTAGATACCTATGTGCATTCCCTTGATCAGTTTGTGTGCAGAATCTTTTTGTTTGGGCGATGATTTAATGGGAATATGTTAGAGAGTAGATACGATGCATATAATCAATAGTGATTACATAATTGAATATGTGTGATGAAGGAATGAGAAAAATGAGGTGAGGAATGAAGTTGGTTGGTTTAGGATGATGTTTAATAGGGAGATTAATGAATACATCTAGTTTCTATGGTACACCTCATTTATGTGCATATGTGGTTTTAACCAACATGCAGTGGTTTGGGTAATTGAAGTTAACTCCATTTTGCAGGCAAGAATGCAAAAAGAACACAACATTCAACATCGAACGCCATTAATTCGAGCCTAGATGATGATTTTATAAGTCCGCTAGTACGAGCTACACGAGCAGAAAACACACAAACAAACGATGCTTCCGAATACGAATTCGCAACGTTTGAAACGATAAATTAACTTAAAGTTGTAATCTCTGTTTGAATATTAAATGAGTTTATTTATTTGTAAGTGTAATAACTGTGAAAATATAGGAAGTACGTTCCCACATGCAAAACAGAGGTTGTGCATCCGCGAGTTTAACCAAAGTGCAAAAATGCAAAAGCAATGAATGTATTAAGATTATTATTTTTCATATTACACGTGTGATGGATTGTGCATTAGAGAGGATTGCATATTGGAAGTACGAACTTAAGGGAATGTGTTAATTTTTAACAATATCGAACACTCGTTAATTAATATTAAAGTTTTGCTTCATGGTTTTTCACGGTTCAGTACTTGTGCATCGGTGAAGTAGTACAATGTGCAAGTATGGACAAGTTTCCAGGAGTGGTTTGTGCAACGTTGTGAATTATCATTGTGTCAGTGCGATATTAAGCGACGAAAAATATTAAAAAATAAAAATAAAAACACCGGAGAAGAACAGTGCACAATAAACATAGCGGGAACAACATCCATGACAGAGAAAGAGAAGAGAACAGTGCGACGATCGGAGAAGAAGTCACCGGTTAGCAAGCACGAAGCTATGGCGAACGGAACTCCAAGAAGAAGTCACCGGCGTGCATCGATTGAGGCAACAAGTAGACTTCGTAAGCATCAACGTTTAAGTTCTTTGTGATTATGAATTTATTCTGATAGAATGTGTGCAAAATTGTATTGCATGTTTGTGAAATTGAGTGCTAGAATATAGTGTGTTAGAGTGGAATTTAATTGGGTAGGGTTATCACTCCATATTAATTCACGTCACTTGATATTCCTATCCAGTTAAAATGCACACGAAACTGTCACTGCATTGCATAGACGAGCATAACTTGTTCCTCAAAACACGTTAAATTTAGGTGAACTACACACCCATCTTACGTATTTCTACCACCGATCACACACAACCCCATGACCAACTACAAAAATTGGTAACATGATAAATAAATAAAAAAAAGGAAAAAATAAATCATAACTGCAAACGAGCCGAATAAACTCAGCTAGACTCCATAAATGCACAAATACAGTCAACAACGGCGCACACAGCAACACAACAACCCAGTAAAACAAAAAACAAAAAAAAACAAACAAACAAACTATACAGTACCTAGACTTGCTAACACGCTAAAAAAAAAAAGAAGATGAAAACAAATGAAAATTGCATACGAGCCGGGAAAGCACAAATACAGTACACCACGATGGACACAATGACATACATGTTGACTTCATAGCAACAACCAATCTCCACAAAATACCGAAGAATGAAGGAAAGCTTGGGAAACTTCAGAAGAAAAATGACGCCAGACGAGAAAGACTGTGAAACGGAAATGATTAGAGGAATCCTACATTACCTTAATTATTCATCCTAAAAACATGCATAATAAAACTAATCTAATTAAAACTAGGAAAGATAAATAAACTCATTTACTAAAAAATCCCTACCATGCAAAAAGGAAAGAAAAAAAAAATAAAATCACATCCACACATCTAAACAAAATTCATGGCTAAGATTAATCCTCACGTCCTCACCTAAGGATGAGTACTCATTTGATCCTTAATCTATATATATATATATATATATATATATATATATATATATATATATATATATTTATTTATTTATTTATTTATTTATTTATTTACCAAGTATTTTATACAAATATAATAAATATTAATATTTTGTTCAATATTTTCACATGATAACCTATGACACACATCTCACAACATATGAAACATGTAGGGGAAATTAAACTACCACTATCAAATATCAACATGTGCTTGTAAGATAAATAGTTCATAGCACAACTAAAATCTCAGTCATATACACAACAAGGCAAATCTAAAGCTTCCTACACCATAATCTCATTACATGATGAATCCCTCTATGCTACCAACAATAACTTAATTGCACATGACATAATACCAATAAAAAAAATATAAAAAAAAATAAAAAAAAAATAAAAAAGAAGAAGAAGACGACATGTACTGAAGATGAAGACAATGACAATGCTAACCAAACGAGAATTAGAGAAATTTAAACCAAAAGTTGTATTTATTTAGACTATCGCTTTTAGACTAAGTATTTAGACTAGTGTTATTACAAAGTTGCAAATATTTATTTTGGAATAAGGTTCAAATTGGTCATTGAACGTAACATGAATATGCAATTAGGACACTGAACACTCCAACAACGTGCAATTAAGCCACTAAACACTCCAAATGTATGCAATTTCACCTGATAGCAGGTTACCATCAATTTTAGCAGGTTACCTGCTTACGTGACAGCTGAGTTGGCATTTTTAATAAATTTTAATAATAAATTTTCAGTGACTTAATTGCATTTTCAAGTTACGTTTAGTAGCTAATTTGAACCTTATCCCATTTATTGTTGTGACACTTATATATAATCAATCTCTCATATATTATCTTGCATTTATATACTTTAAATTACTGATTTAAATAAATAAATTCAATATTTATTTACCTATGCATGAACATCTTCTATATAATATTACATTGATATACTTTGAAATATTTATTTAAAAAGAATCATTGGGCATTATCTCATTCGCGCAAAGCGCGTAGAAAAATTAGTAGTACTATAAAGATAAATGTTGATAGTATTTGATATAACTTAGGTATTAACGTTGATAATTTTGTACAATTACGGAGTATTATATTAGACTTGGTTATATTCTATAACTGCATGTACGTCTTATTGCATTATAGTACTATAGAAATAAGTTCGTATAGGTTTAGCTCACTAGTTCAATATGTAGCATTTAGGAAAAAAAGATTAAAGTTTGAACCTCGACAGAAGTAGACAGATGCTACTTCATTAGGTCGGGGTCTAAAGATTAAACCTTTTAGGAGAAGAAGTAGACAAATGTTACATAATTGTACTTGGCAAAAAAACATACAAAAGAAGGGGAAAAAGAAAGAAAAAATCTCACCCGCCAGATCTTGATCTGGTTTCTTGTCTTGAGAGTTGAATGAATATAGTGATACTATGGAGACAAAACTGTATTTAGTTAGGTAACTTTCCAAATGTTAATATTTACGCACATACGACTATTGGACTTGATTACATTGAATGAATTTGAAGTTGGAAGGTATGTTTGATTGTAGTGCACTACTATATAGACAATTGTTGACAATATTTGGTACAATCCAGATATTAATTAAAGTTTGCAATCCCATACAACTATTAGACTTGGTTACATTGAGGGTCCGTTTGAAAATGAGGAAAATAACTTCTGAAAAATATTTTTAAAAAAATGAGCCAATTTTCAGAAAACATTTTCCTTTCTTGTGTTTGACTACACAATGGAAAACTATCTTTTGATGTTTGATTTATTTTCCAGAAAATAAACAGAATGGTATACTTAAACATTTTAATTGTTATATACCGAAAAATATATTTTTATTGTTTTTTGTAGAATATAACAATTTTTATTTCAAATTCCATGCTACATAAATTTTGGTTGTATTTAATTCTAATGTCTTTGCTCTCAATCTATCTTTCTAGTATTAAAACTATTGTCACAATATGACAATTTGAAACCACAATTACATGTTAGAAACAACATAAAGGAATCAACAAAATCAAGTCTTGAAAATTAAAGTCCACAAAGTCTTAGGATCCAATATAATCAAGTATTAAAGATCCAACATAACCTACCAACTACAAACCATACATACATAAAAATAAGTCTTAAAGATTACAATCCAAGTCTTAACATTCATGTTAACCAACAAAAAAGGCATACATAATTTAATCCGAAAAAGAAATAAATTTCTCAATCCATTTCCTCTTCAAACTTGCATTCTTCGCCTTGAAAATCCTCGTCTGAAACTCATTTGTCATCAAGTATTCAAATGCCTTACATAGGTCATCCTCATGAAAGCCACCACCTATGCTCATCACATCCGCAAACAACCGATTTCAGCAATGCCAGTATTCAAAGATTTAATTGCCGTGGTAATGCTACCAAGTTGAGGGGCAGATAGCCTGACCGTTAGCCTTGAGATACGCGGCGCTCGATCATTATTGACCGTATGGTACACTTACCGGGATATATCCCTATCAGTAGCATTTGGGAGAAAAGATTAAAGTTTGAACATCGACAGAAGTAGCTAGATGCTACTCCCCGTTAGGTCGGGATCTAAAGATTCAACCTTTTAGGAGAAGAATTAGATAAATGTTACATAATTGTACCGGGCAAAAAATCATACAAAAGAAGGGGAAAAAGAAAAGAAAAAAGAAAATCTCACCCGCCGGATCTTGATCTGGTTTCTTATCTTGAGAGTTGAATGAATATAGTGCGAGGGAAGCGAGAAGTGAATTCCGGCGGGTCGGATCGACAGCTCCGACTGAGCAACCGACCACCATGCACCCTCTTTCTAAGAAACTGAAACAACCGTCTTCATCTTCCTCCTTTTTCTCCCCTTCTTCCCTATTTCTCTATATAATCTGCTTCGCCGCTCTCTTTTTAAGCTTCTCTCTGTTCAAGACCGCTCCTTCCTCAGCTCAAAACAACCATAGTACAAACCGGGAAGCATTGTTCTCGCCGTCGTGCAATGTTTCCGATGGCCGGTGGATCTACGATCGGACAATCAAATCTCCTCGTTACGATAATACCTGCAAGGAGATATACAAGGGATGGAATTGCATTGGGGGCAAGAAAAATAATGCGCTCGATATCGTCAAGTGGCGCTGGAAACCCTACGGGTGCGATCTCCCTCAGTTCGATGCTCTGCGATTCCTCGATCGCTTCAGAAACACCAATATTGGTACTTTTTCTCATTTTCGTGCTTGTGTGTTTATGCTAATTTTGGTTTTAATTGCGGATTATTATACAATTATTGCTTTATTTTGATGTTCGTTTCTTAAATTAGTTCTATGATTTGATTACAAAGTGTAAGAGGAAAAAGGAAGCTTCTTTTTCTGTACTTGTTTATGCACAGTTTATGATTTTTGGGAACAATTAGGATTTTGTTATAGAAATTTCTTGATAGGAAGCACATTCAGTTTATTAGGAACATAAAAAGAGAAGCTTTTCTTCTTTTATTCTGAGGATTGGGAACTAGGAGAACTTTTATGAACAAGTAGACCAAGTTATTGATGTATTCTTAACAAAGTTTCCAACTTTGAGTTAATTGCAGGAAGGTTTGACTCTTAGTGCAACTGTGCAAGAAAGCAAGTTACTTTCTGTTTTGATTTCTGAATTGAGGCTCACTCATTTGAAGTGAAAATGTGAAATTGCATATGTAATTATTTGCGAAATAAAGTATACTTTTTATTTTATTATTCAAATCTAACATAAACTGAGTTTCTGGTACACGAATGTTTCTTTTTACTGAAAAAGATTACTCTGCTCTTGTGGCTGTATTATGCCAAATGTGGACCTTATGGATGCTTAACAGTGCAGGATTCGTTGGTGACTCCTTGAATAGGAACATGTTTGTCTCCTTGTTTTGTACTTTGAAAGGAGTGTCTGGTGAAGTGAAGAAGTGGCGTCCTGCTGGAGCTGATCGTGGCTTTACCTTCCTGAAATATAACCTTACCATTGCATATCACCGGACAAATCTTCTGGCTCGTTATGGTAGGTAAGCTAAAAGAACATTTTATTATAACAATTTTTTAAAGATGTGGTGTTTGCAATACTAATTTTTGTTGCCATTCAATGTAAATCTATGTACAAGTTTACCTTGCTATGATGTCCACCAATTTCATGTACTTTGTGGAATCTGATACTTTATAGTTCTGCAGCTGTATAAATTTAGTTTTTTGTATTATCGATTGAGACTGTTTTTCCTTTTCTCTTCATCCATTTTATGATGAACTTTTTTGGTACCATACATCTAAGGAGATCTATAAGAACTGCTAGATGTTAGACTGATACCAGAGGATGATGGCTTCAAAAGAACTTCATGACGTAATTGGTTGTTGTGAATGATTTTGTGTATAGTTTTGTTATTTAATGTAGCATGGTCTTTTTCTTCCAAACCTATAAGATATTCTTCCCATCTATCATTCTTTCCAAAAGGTTGAACCCCAACCCTAAGGGCCCCCCACACCCCGGCCCAACAGAGCATCTGGGAGGATGTAAATCATGGTAACTCAACTGAACATGAACCACAGAGGCTAGACATTTGCTCACTGCGCACAAGGAGCCCCCCTCACTTTGAGAGGTTGCTCCCACACTGCCGCTGGTGAGACTTGATCCCTGGTCATTCTTTCCAACTTTCACCTCTATGACCAGTTGAGCTGCCCATGCGGGCATTTTTCCCATCTATCATGTCTATAGAGATAGTATCATGTCTATTGACTTTGGCAAAAAAACTCAGTGGTACCTAACTGTTTATCATGTTAGTTGGATTTGGTATGCTAAACTCTGTTTGTGTTTGGGTAGGTGGACTGCCAATGTGAATGGTGGAGAGCTAGAATCTCTTGGATATAAGGAGGGTTACAGAGTTGACGTTGATGTACCAGATGGAACGTGGGCAAATGCTCCATTCTTCCATGATATTCTAATCTTTAACACGGGTCACTGGTAACTATTTTTGTGTATAAAATTGTGTCATCAATGTAGAATTCCTTGTTTGGATATGTAGATACAATGTGTGTTGTCCCTCCTGTATACACAAATTTTATTTGCTACTTATTTTCCTTATTATTGTTGTTTTAGGTGGTGGGCTCCTTCAAAATTTGACCCGGTAAAATCACCCATGCTTTTTTTCAAAAATGGCAATCCTGTGATCCCTCCTTTACCTCCTGATGCCGGCCTTGATTTGGTTCTTAAACATATGGTATTGCTCCATTTGTCTTTCTCAGATTTGATTATAATGGATAAAGAACGCACCTTTGAGTAATCTTGCAAGAATGATAGTATTGCTTCATTTTCAGACTACAATTCTTGCTAATGTCCTTCCTAGATATATCTGTTGGTTATGAATTTATAGCGATCCAAAGAGTTTAAACAAACTTTAAAATTGCTGTTTTCTCTTTATCTTATATGATTTATATTGCATTTGTACTTATGCTCCACAAAAAATTCACCGATTTTAGCATCACTCTTTGATAGATATCATATGTGGAGGAAAGAACTCGTCAGAATGCCATTTTATTATTTCGAACGCAGTCACCAAGACATTTCGAGGGTGGTGATTGGGACCAAGGTGGCTCCTGTAAACGCTCTCAGCCTCTGTCACCTCGAGAGGTAACTTCTATATATAATGTTAACGATTATCAGATCCCGATATTACATTTTCTCATGGAACTGCTCATTACTTTTCAGGTGGAGGAACTTTTCTCTATCGGAAACAACGGAACTAATGTGGAGACACGCCTCGTCAACCAACACCTTCACAAGGCCCTAAAAGGCACCAAATTTAGAGTAATGGACATTACTCGCATGAGCGAATTCAGAGCCGACGCCCATCCATCCACCGCAGGTGGGAAAAGGCACGACGATTGCATGCACTGGTGCTTACCGGGAATCACCGATACCTGGAATGACCTGTTCATAGCGTACTTGAACAGCCTAGTCACCTAGACTTCAGGAACCGACACATTCCAGTTCGATCCTTCTGTAGAATCGCCATCCACGGTACATTCTCTGCAAACTTCACATGTTGAGCATATATAATATATATAAACATAAATGTGTAATCCAACTATCAGCTTAGGATTTTAGTTGAGATGGAGCACATGTTTCAATTCACGTTATATCCAGTTATATCCAGTTCTAGGCATGCATCTTCTGCAACATTCACGTTGAAACCGTTATTCTTAAAGTCTAAAGTTGTTTCAGGCAGGCATGTGATGTGCTCTATCAAGAATTACTGCGGAAATTTTTCCGTTGACAGCGTTCAGTGACACTATTGCTTCACGTTCACAACAATCACCTTTTAGACTTTGTTCACTGAGAGTGAGGAAATTTGTAAAAGGTTAATTGCTTTCGATCAATTCAAAAGTATGCTAACATTGACCTTAGTATTTGTAAAGATAGAAAAATACTATTTGAATCGAATATTTATATTCTTATGTGACATGTGAATTATTGATCGTATCACAAGATAATTGAATAATGTCATGTTAGATATTAAAAAAAATAAAAATAAAAAAATCCTCCAACTATATGTCAAAATGTAATTAGACCTTGATATAAAAGAAAAGGCTTCAATTAAACCCTTAAATTGATTAAAATTTTGCAATTAACATATGTAACAAGTTATTTATATGTCAAAATGTAATTAGATTCTCGAACTAAAAAAAAATGTTTCAATTAAAACCTTAAATTGATTAAAATTGTGCAATTAATGTATTTAGCAGGTTACTAACAAGTAACCAGTTAATTTTGATTGCATGACATCCTATGTGGCATCCCAATACAAATAAACTAAAAATAAAAGATAAAATTTATTTTTGGGAAAATGGCACTTCTTCCCCCTAAGTTATATACTTATAGCACTTTCTCCCCTTGAATTATTCAAGTGGCTGTTTTTTCCCCTGAAATGTTAAATTGACATATTTACCCTTAAAATAAATATTTAAAATAAATATTTCATTTATTTTCCTTCTCCAACAAATTATGACAATAATTTGGTTCAAACCAAACAAACACTATAGCAACCAAATCGAAATATTCCAATTACAATTTAGAATCGAAACTCGATATTTAGAGTTTATTAAAATCGCGAACCGGAACGGACGATTCATGTACCGAACTGAAAAAATAAAATACATTTATTGTTGAATTTAGACTATTTAAAATAAAAAATAAAATTTTAAAATAAAGACGGTTCAAAATCGCGAACCGGATCCATAACCGCCGATTCACGGTTCAAGATCCATTTTTTTATTCATAATTTTAATAAATTGAAATCCAAATATTAGGTTCTAGATCTGAATCATAACCGGAAACTTTTAATTCAATTGCTATAGTGTCCGGTTCAGTTTGATCTGAACCGTGGTCATCCCTACGTATACGCGATAATTTGTTGGAGAAGTAAAATAAATAAAATGTTTACTTTAAGGGTATAAATGTCAATTTAATATATCAGGGGGAAAAACCACCACTTTTAGAATAATTGAGGGGGCTAATGTGCTTACCTAAATAATTGAGGGGGAAAAATGACTATAAGTATATAACTCAGGGGGAAAAAGTGCCATTTTCCCTTTATTTTTTTTTTTTTTTAAAAATAGAAAGTCATCCTATGTGGCATCCCAATACAAATAAACTAAAAATAAAAGATAAAATTTATTTTTTTTTAAAAAATAGAAAGTTGTTGGCTTCTCCGTAAGTTTAGACTGTAGAACGGAGAAGACGAGAAGTTATGACTACTCCGGTCAAATCGGACGGAAAAGACCGGTGGTTTCTCCATCTAGATCGGAAGGAGAAATCCGCAAGCTACTTCGTTCATGTCGAATTGGACGGCTATGTCATGTTCGACATGGACGAAGAAGCCAAGGCAGTTGCGGCAGTCAAATATAATTATTTTGATTTATTATTTATTAATTTTTTAAAATATTAATCTATGTGGCATCTTACGTGGCATTCATGTGACATGTGACTTGAAGGTAATATGTTATTATAGGTCAAATATGTGTAACATTTTCTTTGCGAATAAAATGCTACTCCCATGAATGGTCAACTTGTGAGCACCAAATATTAGACTTAGTATTCGTGTCTACAGAATTTATGGATTGATTAGTGCAGTTTAGGCTCGTGTTCTAGAACCTAGATTTTCGATTCTAGTGTTTTACTTGTGTGATACACCCAAAAAAAAAAAAAAAAAAAAAAAAAAAAAAAAAAAACATGAATTTGAATGACAAAATTGAAAAACAAAAGCAAAAGAGTTTTTTTTTTTTTTTTTTAAACACTAGTATTTTCATCCGTGCGATGCACGGAATGGATTTGTTATAATATATTAAAAATATTTGGATTGATATATAATTATTTAAATTAGAACATCAAATATTATATAGTGCAATTGAAGATATGATTTGGATTATTTATGTGTTTTGATGTTATCATTGTTTGAATTTGAGCAAATAATTGCTCAAATTAATAGCGAATGTGGAGATGTACGTATGCGTTGCTGTAACTTTGGAGATTTTATTTATCATTATTTAGTATTTTTTTTTATAAATTAGACAAATGTGTTCGTTCTCTAGCAACTCAGTTATAAGAATGAATTGCTATTTTAATTCATTTGTATGGAATATATATATATATATATTTTGTCTAGATATATAGCAATTTTGTCATTTAAAAAATATAATATCCCTGATTGTATTTACACATTATTGAAACCTCTTTGTAGACGACATTGGTAGTAACAACGCAATCCTGTCCATCATCGTATAGAGCTAATACCTTCAGTTCATCAGGATAGGTGACTCGGGTGAAAATATATAATGGTAGAGTATTAGTCAATTAGCGATCCTTTTATATTTTCAGTCAATTAGTAATATCAAATTCATTTCAGCAAATTATTCTTTTATATTTTTAGTCAAAAATTAGAATATCATATGCAGTGATAGTTTTACCTAATTTTTGTTCCATTTTTAATTGATGATGTATAATATTATTATTGAAATATTTCTGTTCCATTTTTAATTTATCTTTAATATTGTTTAAAATACGCATTTACTATTTATGATGTAGAATTATTATTGAAATGTTTCCATCAAATTTTAGTTTCCGTTTCATTTTTAATTAAAATGCAATGATCTAACCATTTATTTTTTTTTCATATTAATCAATTATGGATTATTTTTTATTTGTCAACTATTAGTATTCATTTCTTTTTATATTTTCAGTCAATTTGTAATGTCATATTCATTTTCAACCAATTATTCTTTCTTTTTTCAATCAATTAGTCAATTAGCCATTAGAAGATCAGATGGAGTGATATTTTTACTCAATTTTTGTTCCATTTTTAATTGATGATGTAGAATATTATTATTGAAATATTTCCGTTTCATTTTTAATTTTTGTTGCATTTTTAATTTACCTTTACTATTGTTTAAAGGAATAAGGTTCAAATTGTCCACTGAACGTAACCTGAAAATGCAATTAGGCCACTGAACGAAAAAAAAAAATGCAATTAGGCCACTGAACACTCCAAAAACGTGCAATTAGGCCACTGAACTCTCTAAACGTATGCAATTTCACCGGATAGCAGGTTACCATCAATTTTAGCAGGTTACCTGCTTACGTGGCAGCTGAGTTGGCATTTTTAATAATTTTTAAATAATTTTTAATAATTAATTTTAATAATAAATTTTATAAAAAAATTGAAAAAAATAAATAAAAAATAAAATAAAGTCGTTTTTATTTTTTTAAAAAAATTTTAAATAAAAATTTATTAAAAAATATTTAAAATTTATTAAAAATGACAACTCAGCTGCCACGTAAGCAAATAACTTGCTAAAATTGAGGGTAACCTGCTGTCAGGTGAAATTGCACATTTTTGGAGTATTCAGTGGCCTAATTGCACTTTTTTTTTTTTCGTTCAGTGGCCTAATTGCATTTTCAGGTTACGTTCAGTGGCCAATTTGAACCTTATTCCTTGTTTAAAATATGCCTTTACTATTGATTATGTAGAATATTATTATTTAAATATTTCATTTTCATTTTTAATTTACTTTTACTTGTAGAATATTATTATTAAAATATTTTATTTCCATTTCATTGTTTAAAATTGTGAAAGATTTATGACATAATTGTGATTTGATGTATTATACTGTATAATATTATTATAAAAAATAAAATGCAACAATATGATCATTTCTTTTTTCCATTTTAGTCAATTATGGATCATTTTTATTTGGGAAAATGGCACTTTTTTCCCTGTGTTATATGCTTATAGCACTTTTTTCCCCTGAGTTATTCATGCATTCACATTTGCCCCCTCAATTATTATAGAAGTGGCGATTTTTCCCCCTGATAATATTAAATGGACATTTCTACCCTTAAAACAAATATTTTTATTTATTTTTCTTCTTCACCAAATTATTGCTTATACGTAGGGATGACCACGGTTCGGTTCGAACTGAACCAAACACTATAGCAATCAAATTAAAAAATTTCGGTTATGATTCATAACATAACCCAATATTTGGGTTTCCGTTTATTAAAATCGTGAACTGGAAAAAAAATGAATCCTGAACCGTGAACCGGAGGTTCAAATCGGAACAACTACTAGCAATAGCTTAAATTAGAATTATAATATTTGTAAATAGTGTATGTTTTTTTTCCGCATTTATATTGACTCTCACATATAAGTATATATAATCGCGATTTGAGTTTTATTTTGAACCGTCGGTTCACGATTTTGGATCCAATTTGAACGGTTGGTTCAAACTTTCTTTTAAAATTTTATTTTTTTATTTTTAAAATAGTCTAAATTTAACACTTAATGTATTTTATTTTTTTCAAATCGTGGTTATAATTTGTTGGAGAAGAAAAATAAATGAAATATTTATTTTAAGGGTAAATATGTCCATTTAATATATCAGGGGAGAAAACTGCCACTTAAATAATTTATGGGGAAAAAGTGCTATAAGTATATAACAAAGGGGGAAAAAGTGTCATTTTCCCTTTTTATTTTCAGTCAATTATTAATATTCATTTCCTTTTTCAATTAACCTAACTTCAGTTCCTTTTTTTCATTTTAAATTTTCAGTGAATTATTAATATTCATTTATTTTTTCAATTTAACTAATTTCCATTCCATTTTTAATTGATGATGTAGAATATTATTGTGAAATATTTATGTTCCTTTTTTTCATTCTTTTTTTAATTTACCTTTAATACTTACTATTGTTTGTGCAGGAAATCAAGGTAAGTAAATTGAATTTTGTTTTTAATTATAGTATAAATAAATAAATAAATAAATAAATATATATATATATATATATATATATATATATATATATATATATATATATATATGAATTGGTTATATAGGGTATTATGTTAGTATATGAGAGCATTGAATATGGAAACAATATTACCAAGATTTTAGTTAATTTCTATTGTACATTTGCTTACAAAATAAGTTGTATTAAACTAGTTGGTGATAAACATTCAAAAATTCTACACTGTAATACCATACATAATATTACTAATTATGCTATTATGTTATTACCTAATTAATTAATGTCTTTTCTACACGGTATTATAAATACGTAAAAAAAAATACGGAGAATTTGTAAACAATAATGTTACCAAAAATATTATTATATTATAGAATATAACTAAAATGTCTTTTCTATATGGTATTATGTTATTACGTTAATACATGAATATGCAAACAATATTATCAAGATTTTAGTTAATATTAATTTTACATTTACTTACAAAATAAGCTTTATTAAATTATTAATTTGTGAAAATACAGCTACGCATGAAAGATGAATTCAATCTAAAAATAACAGTTTATATTTCTGTATGTGCACATGCACACATGTTGAAGGCTCAAAAGAATCTTTCAGAATTGTAAATTTTTTTTACTAAAAATAAGTACAATTTCAACTAATATATACTTACCAATAATATTAATTCCTATTTTATACTATATTATAATTCCATTTACTATTATATGTGAAGCATTTATTTTTTTAAGTTATACGAAAGAAACTGTGATTACAAAGAGAAAAATTGTAGTGAGGGGTTCTTAATTGTTTTCACCACTTCAAGGATGATAAGTTTTGTTCATATGAAGATGATATATAGTACTAATGTAGGTTGATTATTTATAATATATCTGGAAGTAAAATTTGAGCTCTAAGATCATATAGGGCACTCTTTGATCCTAAATCAATAAATAATTAGTTATAAACACATTTAGCAGTACCAATCTTATTACTAATACTCTCTATATATCTGCAGTATTGAATCTTTAATGTGAGATAAGAAAGAAATAATCAGTTAAATGATGCTTTTATTGGGATGCACTGAGACTATTACAATGCTCCATCACTTTGCAAATATCTACAACTTTGGCATTATTTTATACTTTAGATTATACTTTGCTTATCCTTTGGATTTTAATGTATTATTTTAAGCTAATTTATTTATTAACATTAAAAAAAAATACATTTTAAAGTGTGACAATTTATACTAATAAATCATTTTAAAAAGTGGCAAAAGATGATTAGAAAATTTGATGCCACTACATCAATTTTTTTTTTTAAAATTGTTTTATTGCTACTGTTTACCTCAATCATCTCATA
Organism: Ipomoea nil; assembly: GCF_001879475.1. Lineage (NCBI taxonomy): Eukaryota > Viridiplantae > Streptophyta > Magnoliopsida > Solanales > Convolvulaceae > Ipomoea > Ipomoea nil. The sequence continues at coordinate 1,630,343 of NW_017616745.1, forward strand.
AATTTCAATAATATTTCTTAGAGGGGTCTAATCAACACATAAACTGAAAACAAAAAATGACAATCATAAACAAAATATGTACAAAAATAAATGATAAAAACATTATGATTATGATAATGATTAAGACATAATAAATTTACCGTTCTAGAAAATCATAAAACTCTGGAAATCCTGATTGAAAAGGAGCTGTGTATCAAGAGTTACATATCTTGACATAAGTGGCTAATCAAAAAGAACATTCATTACTTGTCCTTATTCAAACACTTCCAAATATAAAGAAAAATTAAAACACTTGTGTTTAGATTAACTCTTCGTATCATTCTTAACTCTACACAATTTCATAAGAACAACCATAGGATTTGCAAGGCCAAAATTAACAAAAAAAAAAAAAAAAAAAAAAAAAAAAAAAAGGTTTCAACTCTTGATATATGTTGATCTCACACTGTAGCCTTCAATTAATTGTCCCTATAAACAAATAAACTACTTAATAAAAAATACATATACAAAATACAATAAAAATAAAAAAAAAAATTAGATAATTTACTTTGTATCCACGTACAATTAGAAAATCAATAAGTTAAGAAGGCTTCCCTGCAACGATTTTATCAAATGGGGAGTATATCTCAACGACCCTACCAATAACGTCAAACATGTTAATAAAAAAAAAATTCAAATGTACATTAAAATTGTAAATAAAACTTACCAACAAAATGTTTATCATCTACAGACTTCAAAGATGAAAATGATTTCAATAAATAAATTTGTCTAGGAAAGTTGTCATTTTTTTATTCTTTAACCAAAGTAGCATAGTTGAATTACAACATAAAATAATGAGTGCATATTTTGTAAATATATAGAAATTACTTATGACCATAAAATTTTTAATGGCATAAAATTTTCATTCTTTGAAAAGGTTACAGTACTTACAAACATGCTCCCTTGGTATTTGAGTATGAAGTTCCCTACAATGGAGTAAAAAAAGAAAAGTGTTATTTTGCAATTTATTTTTGCAGTATAGGAATCAACTTTGTAATGCATATTTTTCCCAATTTCATATACAGCACGAGTTCTAGAAAAAAAAAAAAGCAAAATAAAAAAAAATACCATTTGATCGTGAAATATGCACTCTCTAGATTTTATGAAATCACTCTCCTTTCTCTATAGGACTTCATATGGGTGCACACCAATCACCATCTAATAGCTCTGAAAATCTTCAACGGAGAAATATCATGGGTAAGGATAAACATTGGAGTCGTAGAAAAAAAAAAACAAAATTGAAAAAAGAATACCTCTTGATCGTGAAACATGTACTCTCTAGATTTTATGGAATCACTCCACTTTCTCTATGGGACTTCATATAGGTGCGCACCAATTGCAGTCTAATAGCTCTGCAAGTCTTCAATGGAGAAATATTCTGACAAAGATAAACATTAGAGCCGTAACAGTTGTATGTTAGTATACATATCTATATCTCTATATATAATTACTCAATATAAATAAATGAATAAATGAATATAAGAAAAAAATATTACCAATTAATAGATTTACCAATTAGGTTAATACGTAAATATGGAAACAATATTATCAATTAATAGATTTTAATTAATTTCTATTTTACATTTGGTTACCAAATAAGTTTTACTACAAAAGTTTGGGCGGGAAAATGAAATAGGAGGATTTTACTTTTATATATATAATAATATATAATATACTAGTATTTGCGCCCCTGCGATGCACGGAATGTATTTGTTAAAATATTTTAAGAATATTTAGATCGATATATACTTATATAAATTATTACATCGAATATTATATAATGCAATTGATGAATTGAGTTGGATCGATTTTATTTTCTAATGTTATCATTGCATGAATTCGATCAAATAATTGCCCAATTAATAGTCACTGTGTAGATGTACGCATCCAGTGCTGAAATTTTAGATATTTTAAATATGGAATAAGGTTCAAATTGGCAACTGAACGTAACCTGAAAATACAATTAGGCCACTGAACAAAAAAAAAAAGTACAATTAGGCCACTGAACACTCCAAATGCATGCAATTTCACCTGATAGCAGATTACAATCAATTTTAGCATGTTACTTGCTTACGTGGCAGCTGAGTTAATATTTTTAATAATTTTTAAATATTTTTAAATAAATTTTTATAATAATTTTTTAAAAAAAAAATTAAAAAAAACGACGGGGTTTATTTTTATTATTTTTATTTTTTCAATTTTTTTTAAAAATTTATTATTAAAATTTATTAAAAATGTCAGCTCAGCCGCTACGTAAGCAAGTAACCTGCTAAAATTGTGGTAACCTGCTATCCGGTGAAATTGCATATATTTGGAGTTTTCAGTGGCCTGATTGCACGTTTTTGGAGTGTTCAGTGGTCTAATTGCATTTTTTTGTTCAGTGGTCTAATTGCATTTTCAGGTTATGTTCAGTGGCCAATTTGAACCTTATTCTTTTAAATTTCAGTGTTGAGTGAATTATATATGGGGATCATATTTAATTTTGAGTGAATTATTAATATTCATTACATTTTGTAATTGGTCTAATTTGTTTTCCATCTTTAAACAAAGTCTTCCTTACACATTCTATACATAATTATACATCTTTATATATACGTATTGCAATGAGGTCGCATAATTTTGGATAAAGATGTGCTACAAAATCAGTAATAATTATTTTCTTTCGAATCATTCATACGTATTGCAAGAACATTATATTAACATCTTTAATTACACAATTTTCCTTATAAATTGTGGATACTAAATAATTCTATTCAATTTTCCATTTGTAAATATATATCTTTACATAACTATATTTCCAGTAACATATATATACTTTTTTTAAAAAAATTTGCAGTAACTTTACATTCTATAAAATATATAACCGAGATTAATATTTTTTTTTATCTCGACTAAACTTTTTTTTTTTACATGCTCAGTTAAACCTTATAATTACACAATTCTTATATTCTTAGTATAAAATAACATTTGATGTAAAAATTATTAATTTCCATATTGATTAATATTCTTTCCATCTCGGCAAAATCTTATATTTCCATCTCGTATTGCAAAACATTTTCCATCTTTAATTATAAAATTTTCCTTATAAATTGTGGATACTAAATGATTCTATTCCATTTTCCATTTTTAAATATATATCTTTACATAACTATATTTCAGTAACATATATATACAAATTTTTTTTTTATATTAGTCACTTTATGTTTTATAAAATATATAAATGAGATTAATATTCTTTTTATATACTGAGTCAGTTTGGAATCATTTTTCATTTCAGTCAATTATTAATAGTCATTTTCTATTTCAATTGGCCTAAATTTCATGTCATTTTTATTCTCAGTCAATTATTCCTTTTTAATACATATTAATTAATTAGTTAATTATTAATAACCCTTTTTTTTTTAATATTTTCACTGACTTTACATTTTATAAAATATAAAATATATAACCGAGATTAATATTTCTTTCCATCTCGGTTAAACGTTGAGATGCAAACTTCATTTTACATTTTTATTAATACATTTTATACCAGTAATTTTTATATTTTTATTAACTTATTAATATTCATTTCTTTTTCCAATTGGCATAATTTCCATAAAAAAAAAATTATATTTCCAGTAATTTAATAATATTCAAGTATTAATACTCATGTCATTTGTATTTTTTAATCAAGTATTAATCTTCATTTCATTTTGTGCATTTGAGTCAGTTTTGAAGCATTTTTAATTTTCAGTCAATTATTAATTATCATTTCCTATTTCAATAGGCCTAAATTCTGTGCCGTTTTTATTCTCAGTTAATAATTATTTTTGTAATATTCTTTTAAATACTATAATTTCACATATGAACATGGTGTGGATAAACGAATAAAACAAATGAATATTCAAAAGAATGTAAACTATTAAATCTTTCAATTTAAACAAAAGACAGAAATTTAAAATTTTAAATATAAAATCTATATGCTTATTCGTTTTATTGGATATGTTTATTACCAATTAACTATATTACCAATTAAATTATAAAATACCATACACATTCTTACCAATTATGCTTGACGGTAATAACGTTACCGGTAAACAATAATATAATAATGCTAAAAGAGGGTAACAATAGTTGTATTGCTTCTTCTCTCAGTATAGAAAGTACCGTCCTGCTCAGCTGAGGGAAGTTCTATTTATGCTAGGTCCTAACGGTAACAACATGAAGAGACATCCTTGGGGAGCTGAGCTAACGGCAGGAATATGAAGAGTCATGAATGAGGCGTTGAGGCTTTAACTCTCTCTCATCAATGGTGGCATCAATGGTGGCTTCAATGACATTAGATGTGACACCTGTTGGAATTCTAACCGTTGGAGCATCCATGCGGTGTCGGGTCAACTATGGTGCCGGGTCAGATGCACACTTATGATCCGGGTCGGGTGCTAGCCCTATTATCCTGTCACCAGTCCCCCCTACTCCTGAGTCTACGAATGTGTTTGAGTTGACTTGGGAGTAAGGCTGAATCAATCGTGATACTGTGCCATCCTGATTGAGTTAGGATATGCGATTTTGTTTTCCATATCCCTTCCTGCCTAAGCAATTTGAGCACCTTTCTATCAGCTCTTGTCACCATCCGTCGGTTTCTGCGGTTTAACATTACCATTTTTTTTTTTCGGCGTGGGCCGGCTTCGGGTTGGGGCGCCGCCTCAGCCTGGCTGAGGCGGGTGCCTCGCCTTGTGGCCGAGGCACTGCGCTTCGACCACGGCCGAGAGGCGCACTTGGCCGAGGCGTGCGCCCCGGCCATGTGGATGAGGCATCGCCTCGGCCGAGCCGTGCACCTCGACCCTTTTTTTTTTTTTTTTTTGAGTGGCCGAGGCGTCGCCTAGACCAGGAGGCCGAGGCGTGAGCCCCGGCCATGTGGCTGAGGCGTCGCCTCGGCCACTTGGCCGAAGCGTGCGCCTCGACCCTTTTTTTTTTTTCTTTTTTTTTTTTTTTTTGAGTGGCCGAGGCGTCGCCACGACCAGGAGGCCGAGGCGTGCGCCCCGGGCGTGCGCCTCGGCCTTGGGCTGAGGCGCGGCCTCAGCCATCTAGCCGAGGCGTGTGCCCCGGCCATGTGGCTGAGGCGTCGCCTCGGCCACTTGGCCGTGGCGTGCGACTCGAACCTTTTTTTTTTTTTTTCGAGTGGCCGAGACGTCGCCTCGACCAGGAGGCCGAGGCGTGCGACTCGGCCTTGGGCTGAGGCGCTGCCTCGGTCATCTGGCCGAGGCGTGCACCTCGACCTTGGGCTGAGGCGCGGCCTCAGCCATCTGGCCGTGGCGTGAGCCCCGACCATGTGGCTGAGGCGTTGACTCGGCCACTTGGCCGCGGCGTGCGCCTCGACCCCTTTTTGTTTTTTTTGTTTTTTTTTTTCCAGTGGCCGAGGCGTCGCCTCGACCAGGAGGCCGAGGCGCTACCTCGGCCATCTAGCCGAGGCGTCGCCTCGACCAGGAGGCCGAGGCGTGCACCTCGGCCTTGGGCTAAGGCGCGGCCTCAGCCATCTGGCCGAGGCGTGTGCCCCGGCCATGTGGCTGAGGCGTCGCCTCGACCCTCTTTTTTTTTTTTTTTTTTTTTTTTTTTTTCGAGTGGCCGAGGAGTCGCCTCAGCCACTTGGCCGAGGCGTGCGCCTCGACCCTTTTTTTTTTTTTTTTTTTTTTTTTTTTTCGTGTGGTCCAGGCGTCGCCTCGACCATGAGTGGCTGAGACGCTGCCCGGCCCCCTTATTTATTTATTCATTTTTTATTTTTTATCGAGGCGCCGCGCCTCGGCCTCAGCCGATAGCCGAGGCACCGCGCCTCGGCCCTTTTTTTTTTTTTTTTTTTTTTTTTAGAGTGTAGTGACGGTCGTGGTTGATTGAATGTGATTTTGAAAACCTTTTTATTTGAGAGCGAAGTAACCTGGGCGGACCATGATTACTAAATATTGTTTACAGGTCTGGGCGGGCCACGACTACATCGTATTACTGATAATATCTAATTAAATTTTCTGAGTTCCGCACCCGATCGATCATCCTTGCAAATGGTGTGGACTTGTGGATTCTTTCCGCCAATCTTTTTGCATGCTTTTACGTAACAACTGCGGGCTGCTCGCTGGTTTCCTCTGACGACCCCTATCCCATTCAGAGTAGGGAACTTCATACACAAGTGTTCCACCGACACTATGGCCTTGAGGTCCTCCAGTGCCGGCCTCCCCAAAATGATGTTGTGCGCACAAGTGAGTCTTACCACGATGAATTCCATGTCAAGTTTGCGAATGTTAGGGCTCGTGCCTATCTCCACTGGTAAGGCCACCGACCCCTCCGTCTCCACTGAATCACCCGTAAATCCAGAGAGTGGGGTACGTACTTCTTTGAGCTGGTTCCTAGGTATCCCCAACTTGGTGAAGGCATCGTAATACATCACATTGACTGAGCTTCCCGTGTCGACTAAGATGCGACGGATAATGACATCGTTGACGTCCATCTCAATCACCAGGGCGTCACGATGGGGTAGCGGGCCCTCTGGGAGGTCATCATTAGAGAAGGTGATGGCCTCCTGTCTCTGTTTCTTTTCTCTAGGAAGACTCGCCACTTCTCCCACGTATATCTGTCGGCTCCACTTCTTTCTTTCTGCGGGCGTGTCGCCCCCTGCGGGTCCACCATAGATAAAGTGCATGGTGTGCTTCTTTTGTCGTCTGGGCACCACCTCGGTTTCTTTCTCGCTATCACTCTGCTCAGATATTTGGTCGTGGTCTCTTTTTTTGGCGTTTGAGGTGGACGGCTCGGTGCCATCCTCATTCATCCAGACATTTTTTGGTGGATTGTGTTGCGGCTGTTGCTGCTGCTTGGATCGCTTGACGAAATGTCGGAAGTAGCCCTGCTGGATGAGGTCTTCTATTTGTCTCTTCAAAACGTGACACTCATCCGTATCGTGTCCGGCATGCCTATGAAACCTGCAGTACTTTGTTTGGTCTGCCTTTGGGGAGACCTTCATGCACTCCTCGGGGAATTCTACCATTCCCATCTCCTCAGCATGCTTTAGAATGACACTAACGGGATGGGTAAGAGGAGTTAAATTACGCAAGGGGACCAGGCGAGGTCGTTCGTAGTCTCGGCCCTTCCCTGCGGTCGGGTGGTTCGAGAGTGGTGCCTGGCTGGGCGGACCAGCTTTCCCAGGTTTCCCGTTTTTCCTGTCGTCCTCCTCATCTTTCTTTTTCCTGTCGACGTCCTCTGCCTCGGCATAGCGGCTAGCCGTCCTCATCAAATCTTCGTAAGAACGGGGGTGGTGGGCGTTCAGCTGCTTGTGGAAATACCCTGATCTTAAGGCATGGATAAATATTGGGATCGCCGCCTTGGAGTCGAAGTCGTAGACATTATTGACTTCCTTTTTCCATTTGATTAGGAAGTTTTTTAGGCTCTCGCCTCTATCTTGCTTCACTACACAGAGGTGAGAGAAGGGTTTCTTACGCTGTATGCTACCGGAGAAGTATGTTAGGAAGCTCTTGGACAACTCCCCAAAGTTTTGGATCGACCCATCTGGGATGGTGTTGAACCAGTCTTGGGCCGCTCCATCCAGGGTGGACAAGAACGCTCGGCACATGATGGCGTCCCCTGCCCCGATCATTACCATAGCAGCCTTGTACCTCGTCATGTGGACACGTGGGTCAATGGCCCCCGTGTACTCCTTGATAGCGGGCAACCTAAAGTCCCTCGGCAAAGGTACGTCCATGATGCTTGGGGAGAATGGTGCTGTCATCCGTACCTCGGGTTCCGGCGACTGCTCCCGTGCCTCCACCCTTCTTGCTAACTCCTCAATTCTTCTCTGCAGCCTCTCGACCAGGGCCGACTCGTCAGGGTGCCGGCGCGGGGCCGGCTGCCGCTCCTCCATGTGTCGTCGTGGAGCTAGTTCATCAACGCGTCGCTTTCCCGCCGAGTGCCGTCGCGGAGCCGGCTCTTCGACGCGTCGCTCCTCCAAGTGTCGACGTAAGGCCGACTCATCAACGTGCTGGCGTGGGGTCGGCTCCCGAGACTCGCCCACCTCCTCTGTGGGTGATCTCTCGGCTTCTTTGTTTTCGTGTTGGCGAGGACCTCTGGTAGATGATCCCTCGGCCCGTGATCCTAATCTTTGCCGCACGGGCGCCCTTTGTCCCAGTCGTTCTGGTGCAGATTGAGAAGGGCCTGGTTGTCGTCTGGCCGGTGCACTTCTTTGGGTCTCCACGCTTATTTCCTGGGGCCGCGGCGGGGGCACTTGACCTTGCAGTCCCACCGCCACCTGATTTAGCGCCGCCGTCACTGCTTGCTGAATGACATCGGCAGTCGCCTGGAGGTTCATGACTTGGTTCGCCCCTCCATTGTGGGGTTGGTCTCGGAGGTCTCCTCCATTGTTGAGTTGGTCTCGAAGGTCTCCTCCATTGTTGAGTCGATCTCGAAGGTCCCCGGGCCTCCCGTTGTTGAGATGTTCTCGGAGGTCCCCTCCGCGATTGTTGGTGAGTAGGTCACGGAGGTCACCTGAGGCGTTGCCATTGTTCACATTGCCATTGTTCACGTTGCGAGAACCGTGGGAGCTGCGGGACGCCATTCTTTCAAGCTTGCTGTTGAAAGAGGAATGAGTTTTTGTCGTAGCCTGCTTGAGTATTGGACTCAGGCTCTCAATGAAAGCACCAATGACGGTAATAACGTTACCGGTAAACAATAATATAATAATGCTAAAAGAGGGTAACAATA